>NW_026652280.1:78666221-79002808 GCF_009828535.3 Hylobates moloch | reverse complement strand
TAGGATTAGAATATGATTGATGGAGCATAGAAGGTATGTAACAGAAGTTATCAATGACAAACTACCAGACATTTAACACAGACAACTGAGCTAATTGTTGGGCCTTCTACCAAGGAAGGACATTTGCAGTCGCATAGCCCTCTCAGGGTTCCTGTTACCTTTAGCTCTTGCCTCTCTTGATTAGGGTCTGCTTGTAGTGTTCTGAGGTAATCTCCACATAATATTCCTTGTGCCATCTTCCTTTATCTGAAAGATAAATTTTGAGGAAGACTGAATATCTTCTACTTTGGTCTTGTAATGTTTGAAATAAAAATTACCTCTTCTTTTTGCTGGAACAATTTGCTAAGTGATCAAATTATTGGCTTCATTATAATGACTTCAAAATTAACCCCAGATGGGGACAATTCTCTCAAGTTCAGCAAAATTTGAGGGTATGGATTCAGTTTAAGACCAAAAATAAGGCCTGCTATTTTATTTTATTTTATTCCTTTGCTCCAAATCTAAATTTTCTATTCTGTTCAGGGGATGCTAGAGCCTACATATAGGTTTGATTATACCTACTCAATAAAATGTAAATGTAAACCACCTCATAAACTCCATTATCATTAGAACAGAAATTACGAGAGGAAGAGGAGGGCCTCTTGGCCTACCTCTACATAGTCTTGTATCTAACTAGTCCATGAGAGCAAAAACAAGCACAACGCTGACTCTTCTGACCAATCTTTGAGACAAACTGCAAAAGAGAGGAAGAGTCAACCTCTGACAACACGGTACGATGAATAACATGCTCTCACCAGTTATATAGACCCCTCCTCTCTGCTTTTTCACTTCCCCCAAGACAGGACAGGTTGGAGCAGGGTCATGCCAGGAATAAAGCCCCTCTGTAGCATGTCCTTGAGTGGCAGGAAGTGTTAGAGGAAATTTATGTTTTATACTTCAAGCCAGAAATGAGTAAGTGATAGTAGGAAGACCCACAATAACAGTCAATAGGTAGGTAGTATTTATTAAGTGACATGAACTGGTTTAAATGTTTACATGTGCTAGTTCATCATTAAATTTCTCTACGAGATATGCTGCATTATTCACAGGATAGAGTTACAGAAACACAAGATTAATTAACTTGAGTAAAGAGTGGCAGGGCCAAAATTTAAATCCAGGTAATTTAATTCCAGAACTGGTTTGCTTAAGAGGATCCACTACACTAGTCTGGCGAATAGAAGAACTCTTTTATTTGCACATTTGTTCATTCCTCAGTTGTTGGACGTTTGGGTTGTTTGCACCTTTTGACTATTAGAGGTAATACTGCTAGGAAAATTCATTTTACAAGTTTTTGTGTGGACATATGTTTTTATTTCTCTTTGTATGTATCTGGGAATGGAAGGGATAGGTCGTAAGTCTGGTTCATTGTTGACATTTTGCAAAGAATCAGTTAGGGAGGAATCCTCCTTATGTTTTAGGAATAGTTTCAGTAGGATTAGCACTTTGGTATTTATTAGCTCTTCTGTGGTATAAACACTTCTTTGTAAATCTGTTAGAATTTGGTTGTGAATCTATAGGGCTCAATAATCTAATCTTCCACCTTAATAAACTGGAAAAAGAAGAGCAAACTAAATGGAAATAACTTGTAGAAAGGAAATAATAAAAACTAGAGTGAAAATAATAGAGAGTAGAAACACATTAGAGTAAATCAACAAAACGCAAAGTTCATTCTTGCAAAGATCAACAAATTTGAAAAACCTTTAGCTATATTGAATGACAAAAATTACAAGAAGAAATCACTAAAATCAGGAATGAAAAAGGCAACATAATTACCAAACTTACAGAATTAAAGAAATTATAAGGGATACTATAAAATTATATCCAAATATATGTCAATATGAAATGGTCAAATTTTTACAAAGATACTACTGAAACTGACTGAAGAAGAAATACAAAAATAAAAAGAAATGCAAAATCTGAATAGATCTATAATAAGTTTTTTAATTTTAAGGGGTTTCACCGGTCTCTGACTCTGAGACCCCCCCTCGGCCTCCAAAATCTGGATTACAACATGACCAAACTTATTACATAAGGCTAGTATTATTTTGACACCAAAATCAAGAAAAGACAACATAAGCGGACAAAACTACGTATGAATGTCTCTCATGAATACAGACAAAAATACTCAAAAAAATATTAGCAAGCAGAATTCAGCAACATGTAAAAAAGATTATATATGAGGACAAAGTCAGATTAATCTCAAGAATATAAAATTTAGCTTTCAAAAAATCAGTGTTACATAATGCATTAAGAGAATAAAAGACAAAAACCGCAAAAAGTCACACGAATGCCTCAATAGATTAAAAAATTAACAAGATCCAATACTTTTTATGATAAAAATACTCATCCAATGAGGAATAGAACGGAATCACTCCCCCACCAAATAAAAAGCTATTAGAATTAATGAATGAGTTAAGCAAGCTCGAAGGATATAAATAATATATGCAAATGAACAGACACTTCAAAATAAGATGTACATGCAGCCAACAATCATATGAAAAAAAGCTCAACATCACTGATCATTAGAGAAATACAGGCGAAAACCTTAATGAAATGCCCCCTTACACCAATCAGAATGACTATTAACAAAATGTCAAAAAAAAAAAAAAAACCAGATACTAATGAGGTTGTGGAGAAAAAAGAATATTAATACACTGTTGGTATGAGTGTAAATTAGTTCAACCACCGTGGTGATTCCTCAAAAACCTAAAAACAGAAATACCATTCAACCCAGCAATCCCATTCTGGGTATACACGCAAAGGAATAGAAATCATTCTATTTTAAAGAGACATGCACACATATGTTCATTGCAGCACTATTCACAATAGCAAAGACATGGAGTCAACTTAAAAGCCCATCAATAGTAGGCTGGATAAAGAAAATGTGGTACATATACACCATGAAATGCTACGCAGCCATAAAAAAAGAACAAGACCATGTCCATTGCAGGAACATGGATAGAGCTGAAGATCATTATCCTTAGTAAACTAACACAGGAACAGAAAACCAAATACTGCATGTTCTCACTTATAAGTGGAGCTAGATGATGAGAACACATGAGCACATAAAGGGCAACAACACACACTGGGGCTTATTAGAGGGTGGAGGCTGGGAAAAGGGAGAGGAGCAGAAAAAATAAATTATAGGTACCAGGCTTAAAACATGTGTGATATGGTTGGGCGCGGTGGCTCATGCCTGTAATCCCAGAACTTTGGAAGGCTGAGGTGGATGGATCACCTGAGGTCAGGAGTTCAGGACCAGCCTGGTTAACATGGTGAAACCCCATCTCTACTAAAAATACAAAAATTAGCCGGGCGTGGTGATGCATGCCTGTAGTCCCAGGTACTCGGGAGGTGGAGGCAGGAGAATTGCTTGAACCCTGGAGGCGGAGGTTGTAGTGAGCTGAGATCACACCACTGCACTCCAGGCTGGGTGACAGAGCAAGACTCGGTTTCAAAATTAAAAAAAACAAAACAAAACCCTGGATGATAAAATAATCTGTAAATCAAACCCTATGACACAATACCTGTATGACCAACCTGCACATGTACCCCTGAAGCTAAAATAAAAGTTAAATTAAATATGTATACCTACAAAAATAAATTGGAGTTCTATACGCTAGTACTGAATAATTTAAAAATGAAATTAAGACAACAATCTCCTTTACAATAGTTTCAAATAGGACAAAATTCTTGGGAATAAATTTACCAAAATAAGCACAAGACTTGTACACCGAATACTACAACATGTTAAAAGAAATTAAAGAAAATTTAAATAAATGAAAAAAAACTCATATTCAAGAACTGGAAGGCTTAATATTGTTAAGATGGTAATATTATTCAAATTGACCTACAGATTCAACACAATCTTTATAAAAAATTCAAGCAACTTTATTTCAGAAATTTGCAAGCTAATTCTAAAATCATATGGAAATACAAGGGACTCAGGATAGTCCAAACAATTTTGAAAAAGAAAAATAGTTTGGTGCACTTACACTTTCCAATTCAAAAATTACTACAAAGCTGTAATTTTAAGACAGTGTGGTATTGACATAAGGACAGACATATAGAACAATGGAATAGAATTGAATAAAATTGTCTAAAAATAAAAATGGGATGGAATAGAATTGTCTAGAAATAAACCTCTATATTTATGACTAGTTGATTTTTGACAAGGATAACACGACTACTAAGTGAGAAAAGAATAGTCTGTTTAGCAAATCATGTTTGAACAACTTCAGATTCACATGCAAAAGAATGAAGTTGGACACTTTCTTACACCAAACAAAACTCAAAGTGGAGCAAAAACCAAAATGTAAGACCTAAAAGTAACTAATACCCTTCTATTTAGGTATATTGAGACCTATATGTAGACTTTAGCATCCTGTGAGCAGAACACAAATTTTAGATATGGAGCAAAGAAACAAAATAAAATAGCAGGCCTTATTTTTGGTCTTAAATTTAATACATAACCTCCAATTTTGTTAAACTTGGGAGAATTGTCCTCCTCTGGGCTTAAAGTCATTACAAAAAAGCCCATAGTTTGATCATTTACCAACTTGTCCCGGAAGGGAGACAATTTCTTTCAAACATTTGAATACCTAAATAGAAGATATCCAGTCTTCCTCAAAATTTCTCTTTCAAAAAAGTAAAGTGGTGCAAGGGACAGTATGTGGAGATTATTTCACAACCCTACAAGTAGTTGCTAATCAAGAGTGGCAAGATCTAAAGGGAACAGGAACCCTAAGAAGGCTATGAAACTGCAAGTGTCCTTTCCCTGTTGAAAGCCCAACAATTAATTACTTTGTCCGTGTTAAAAATCTGGAGGTTTAGGATCAGTCACTGTGGCTCACACCTATAATCCAAGCACTATGGGAGGCTGAGGTGGGAAGATTGCTTGACCCTGTGCATTTGAGAACAGCCTGGGCAACATGGCAAAACTCTGTCTCTACAAAAAGCACAAAAATTAGCTGGGTGTGCTGGTGTGCACCTGTAATACCAGCTACTTTGGAGGCTGAGATCGAGGCTGCAGTGTCATGATAACGCCACTACACTCCAGCTTGGGTGATAGAGTGAGACCCTGTCTCAAAAACTTCTGGTAGTTTGTCATTAATGCCTTCTGTTACCTACACTGTATGCTCAATCGCTCATTAAATGACGCCTTCTTTGCCTCTTTTGACAGTTTTTGATTTGAAGCTTATTTTATCTGATCTAAGTATAGGCAATCCTTTTCCTTTGACTACTATTTGCATGGAGTATTTCATCCCTTCACTTTCAGCCTATGTTTTTTCTTAAAGCTAAAGTGAGACTCTTATAGCATATAGTTAGATCTTGTTTTTTTTAAATTCAGCCACTCTATGATTGAAGAATTTAATTCGTTTATATTTAAGGTTATTATTAATAGGTAAGTAGTTAGTAGTGCCATTTTGTTATTTTGGGGGGGTTGTTTTTGTAGATATTTGTTTATTTCTTCATCTCTTGTCTCCCTTTGCGGTTAGGTAATTTTATGAAGTACTAAGCTTTTAATTTTTTATCATTCATGTATCTGCTGCAGTTCTACAGTTCTTATAGCTCTAGAGGCTGGGAAGTCTAAGGGCATGTATGATGTAAACCTCTGGTGAGGGTGATCCCATGGAGGAAGATGGAAGTGAGTGCACAAAGCAAAGAGAGAGAGATGGGGCCAAATTTATTCTTTTATCAGGAGTCCACTCCTGCCGTAGCTAACCCTCTCCCATGATAATGACATTTATCCGTTCACAAGGATGAAGGTCTCTGGATGTAATTACCTCTGGAAGGTCACACCTCTTAAAGCTGTTACAATGGCAATTAAGTTTTCATATGAGTTTTAGATGGGACAGTGAAACCATAGCATTTCATCCATGACCCTCCAAAACTCATGTTCTTCTCACATACAAAATACAATAATTCTGTCTCAATAGCCTCAAAAGTTTTTACCCATTCTAGCATCAAGTCTAAAGTTCTAAGTCCAGAGTCATCAGAAGCAGATATGGATGAGATTCAAGGTATGACTTATCTGGAGGCAAATTTTTTTTAGCTGTGAGCCCGTGAAATCAAAACAAGTGATTTGTTTCCAAAATATAATGGTGAGAAAGGTATAGAATAGACTGTCTCAGTTCAAAAGAGAGAGCCAGGCAAGAAAAAGGCATAACTGGTTTCAAGTGAGTCCAAAATCCAACAGAGAAAACAGAGTTATGTTTTAAATCTGGAGAATAATTTCCTTTGACTCCATGTCCTGAATCCTGGGAGCGCTGACTGGGGCCCTCAGACATGACCCTGCTCCCATATCTTTGCTGGGCTCAGTCCGTGCTTCAGCTCTGTTAGGGTGGAGTTGCATGCTAGTGGCCCTATAGTTCTGAGATCTCAAAGGTAACCCCACTCCCATGGCTCCACTAGGCATATCCCTAACTGGGACTCTCTGTGTTGGCTCTGACTCTGCATTCCCACTCAGCTTTGCCCTAATAGAGGCTCTTAGAAGTGGCTCCACTCCCATAACTATATGTGACATTCTTTGATCCTAGGTGGAGAAAGCCATGCCCCTACATCTCTTGCAGTCTGTGAGCCTGTACACATGGATTCCACCAAGGTTTACAGCTTGTGCCTTCCAGGCACAGGTATTCCAGGCATAGTGGCAGTGCAAGCTCAGGTCCTAGGCTCAGGGTCTTGCAAAACTGCTGTGGCATATGGCACAGGTTCACTCACCCAGTTGTGGCTGGATGCAGGTTACCCACAAAGCTAAGGCCATAACTCTAAAGCACACCTTAGTAACTCGAGCCCATGGAGCAGGGATGGAATTGAGACTGATTCTGGGGTCAGTGCACAACATCATCAAGGCTCCAGGGAAGGAGGGGTGCTTTGGAGGCTTGAGCTCTGGGGAGCAGATTACTGTTGAAATTTTTTGTTCCAGAGACAATAGGGCATAGCAGCAATTCCAGCCCTGGGGGATGGAGTGCCACATAGGGGTAACTCTAGACCCTAGGATGATCACTAGCCCAAGCTGTGTAAGGCTGGATGTAGCAGCAGCAAGGCCTCAGGAATGACTAGGCCTGTCTGTAGCTTTTTCCTTGGGTTTCTTGGAGCAGTGCAGAAATGACCCCCTGGGGAGTCAGGGTTTCTCAGAAGCTTGGACTCCAGAGGACTGGTCAGTTCCAGGGAGGTGGGGCACTGTAGCTATTTTGCCTGGATGGTGGGGTGATATAGCTCAATCAAAGCTATGGGTGCCCAGAGAGTGGAGCACAGTTTCAACTTGAGTTTGGAGGGGCAAGGTGCACCAGCGACTAAGATGGGGGCATGGAGCAGTTCCACGGGAGCCTGACCTCAGGGGGTAGAGAGTAGATAGCAGCAGTTTGGCTCAGGTATGGCTTCCAGGTGTGCATAGTGTAGTGGTGGTTAAGCCTCAGAGATGGAGGAGTGCAATGGCTACTCACTCCTGAAGCAGAATGCACTCTAGCCAGTGATTCAGTTCCAATAAGGAGCAGCTCAGTAGCAGCTCAGGCCATGGGGGCCAGGGCACAGCGTCAGCTCCTCCTCTTGGGATAGAACAGACATGTGGACATCAGGTAGCTCTGTCAGCTGAGCTCAGAGCCTGTGAAGACTCTATGTGTCTCCAGTAGTAAGATTGCAGGTGTCTATGGTGGTGATGGGAGCTGCTGGGATCCTGTCACTAACCTTTTCCCTGTAGGAAGAAGGCCCTCCTGACTCAGAGCTGGTTCTAACTGGGGGAAGGGGTGATGGAAGAAAGGTGTTTTCTATCCTTTTTCATGCAGCCGTTCTGGGTTTCTGTGCTTTACAAGATTTCTGCTACTCCTTTGCTGTTTTCTGGAGCTCTTCTTTAGTTATTTTGGTTGGAACGTAGTTGTTTATTCATTTTTGGGGTGTGTGTGTGTGTGTGTGTGTGTGTGTGTGTGTTTGATGGAGATGAGGTTAGTAACTTCTAGTTGGCCATCTTGCTGACATTCTCTAGAATTCTAATAAGACATATTATAAACCTTTTAATTCTAAACTTCTAATCTTTTAACCTTTCTTCTATTGTGACCATTTTCTTGTTTTTCTGTAGAATTCTTGGTGATTTCTTCAATTTTTTTTCCAGTTGACTAATTCTATTTTCAGCTATTCCTTGTTATTTAACACATTGGCAAAATTTTTTTCTGTCAACATTATTTTATATTTGAAATTTGTTTGAGATCATGTTGCAAACATATTGTGTCACTTTTTGCACTTTAACTTTTCATTTTTGTGATTTCATTTTCAATTGAATAAATTATCCATACTTTTTACATATTCTATATGTGATATATATCCAGATGCTCCTAATCTATGGGACTTCTTGGAGGCTTGTATCAAACATATCTACTTCCTTCTTTATGGACTCCAATGTAAGACTTATTCAGAGACTAATTGCTTTCTAAGCATGTCTTTTTGATGGGATTTCTCCTTTACTACAGACTTTGATAGTTCTCAGAACTATAATTCTCCAGGGAAGTGATAGGTATCAGCTGATGCATTCAATTTCCAGGATTATGATCAATAATTTATGCTGTACACCTCAAGGAGACTCTTATCTTTGAAAAGTATAATCTGAAATCTGTGGCCATGGTGTCCTGTTTCTTTGATACTTTTTCTACCTTTTCCCCAAAATTTATCCTTATGCAATCTTTGTTTTTAACACTCATTTCACCTGATTTATAGAGATTTTAGTTGTTTCCCACTTTCATAACAAGATGGAATTCTGTTTGTTCAAATTGTTTTTGGAACTTTTCTAGATGAGATAAGAATAAGAACATTGACTTTTTGGTTACGTTCTTACATTTAAGTCCTTATCTTAATTACTTCAATCACATTTACATTATGTATTTCTTATTATTAATTATATTTACCTTTCTCTTAAAAATAACTTCTTATTTTATAATTTGTAATTTTGTACTTTTTATTTTACTGCTTTTCATAATTTTGAATGTATACATTACTAAAATTAATGCTCTAAATGATTAATCTATTATTTTCATTTTAACTTTTCCCCTCTAGCTTTCTCTGAAATTCATCCTCCTTCTTCCAACTTTAATCAATTTTATTGCTAGATAGCTAATAATGTATTTTCACTGATCTATCAAAGATAAATATAGGATGACAATTATTTCCACAGAAATCTGAATTTTTTCTGAACATAGCAAATTTGGACTACAATAACTTTTTTTTTCATTTATGTTACCAATAAAAAGGCACACATCTCCAAACCTGAGACTTTTTAGCATATATGCTCCATTGAAATCAACTATGACTTGAAGGATATTAGCAAGCTTCACTTCCCTAAAATTTTATGGAAGTGGGCCATGAAACATCTGAGTATGAATTCAAATACATAGATAAAAATTTCCATGTGGCTTTAGCCTATCTCCACATTACTTGGTTGGAGTCATTATACTGAGGAGAGACAGAGGCATAAAAGTGATATCTTTGTGCTTGGAATCTCAAAAAGTGGCTTTATGTATCCTTGCTATGCACCAGCAAGTTAGAATTTAAAGCACTGTAATAGGAAAATAGATTTAAATTTGTGGTGCCAAGAATATGACTCAGAGCCATAAGTTTCATTCCCAAAGTTCAGAACTTATGGGACAAAATACAAGGTTACATGGGAATATTTTCAGCCCTGAGAATTTAGCTGTGCTTTGGTTATAAAAGGAGGAACTATACAATACTGTACAATAAATTGGAAGGCAGATGAGTTTGTGTAGCTTATTACTATTATAAAAGTAATCCTTCACGGAGAAGTGGCTGTAATCAAGGGACTAGGCATTAAAAGGGATAGAAATAAAATCTGAGCAGACTTGGGATTTGAAGTTGAAGAAATTTCTCTAATTTACCTCACTTCTGTCAACATGTCCTCTCTTCTAGCATATCATATAACATTTAAGTCTCTCTCTCTCTCTCTCTCTCTCTCCACCCCCGCTTAATGTGTTGCCTCTTCCACTTCACTAGCTCTAACAACTGTTATAATATTGGAGGGGAATGTAGACCAGGTTTTGTCCTTAGGAAGGAATCTGCCCCAAAGTATCAAGACTTTCTTTTGTCATATCCAGGACCTCATCCTAAATTACATTTCTTATTGCAGCACCTTTTCTGCTTCCATGACAACCACGCAAGGAATGGAACAGGCCACTCCAGGGACTGGCCCTGGTGTGCCCCAGCTGGGAAACATGGATGTCATACATTCATATCTGTGTAAAGGATTGCAAGAGAAGTTCTTGAAGGGGAAACCCAAAGTCCTTGGGGTAAGTCAATTGCAAATCTGGGAGAAGACCAACTGTGTTGTAAACTCATGTTTGATCAGAGCTAATGCCCAATACACTGTCCCACTAGCCTCATAATACATCAACCAGCCCTAGCAACATCACTATTTAATTTCAGGCCCTTTCTTTGAAAAAAATATATAATATTCTATGACGTCATCCTTCCAAATTAGTTATATTTAAAATATACTGACTTCAGATCTATTCTAGGGTTGTGGGTCAGCCATGATAATTATATTTAACTTCAGTATAGAAGAACAGCAAAAGAAAAGGGCCACCTGTCCACTAGCTGACGCCCCCTCCACAGGCCTTCCTGACAGCTGATAGATGTGTATTGCTACTCTTTCTTTCTGGTAGCTTTTCTTAGCCTACTGCTCAGAGGATGAAAAATCTGCTATTCTCTGAGCATTTCCATCTGGAGTCTCAGGCGAACGTGTCTAAAAACAATGTAGAATTAAAAGAGTGACAGGTTAGGGCAGGTGAAAGAACATTGAAAATAGGTTTATCACTAGCCCAAGCTTCAAACCAGAGAAAATGTCATTGTGGACTCTTTGGATTCCTTCTCTTTTTTTGCATTATTCATTTTTTTTGGAGAGAACTATAGTTACTTCTCATAAAATATGTTATTTATGTTGGCACATACTAGGTTCAATTTTTTAATGTATGGATAATTATTTTAAAATCTACTGTATGTTTTAGAGCAGTTTTAGGCTTAAAGAACAATTGAGAGCAAAGTACAGGTATATCCCATATGCCCCTTGCCCCGACACATGCATAGCTTTTTAATTATCAACTTCCCCCACCAGAGTGGGACATTCGTTCCAGTTGATGAACCTATGTTGACACATCATTACTCAAAGTACACAAATCACAATGGGGTTCATTCTCCGTGTTGTGTGTTCTATGGGCTTTAACAAAGGTATAGTGATATGAATCTACCTTTATGGTATCATATAGTATCCCACCAATCCCCGGCAATCACTAATCTCCTATTGTCTTCATAGTTTGCCTTTTCCAGAAAGTCATGCAGTTAACATTATAAATTAGGTAGTTTTTATAGATTGCCTTCCTTCACCTAATAACATGCATTTAAATTTCCTCCATGTTTTCTTATGGCTTAATAGCTCATTTATTTTTAGTACTGAATAATATTTCATTGTCTAGAGGTACCACAGTTTATGCATTCACCTACAGAAGGACATCTTGATGGCTGCCAAACTTTGGCAATTAGGAGTAACGTTGCTATAAATATCTGTGTGCAGGTTATGTGTGGACATAAGTTTTCAACTCATTTGGTTAAGTATGATTACTGTATTGTATGGTAAGAGTGTGTTTAGTTTTGTAAGAAACTGCCAAACTGTCTGACAAGAAACTGTCTGTTGGTAAGAAACAAACTGTCTGTTTGTAAGAAACTGCCAAACTGTCTGCAAACTGTTACTTTGCAATTTTGAAGATTTCAATCAGCAATGAATGAAAGTTCCTGCTGTTCTACATAGTTGCCAGCATTTGGCGTCCTCAGTGTTCTGGATTTTTACCATTCTAATAGGTGTGTAGTCCAATCTCATTACCACTTTAATTTTCATTTCCCTGGTGACATAAGATGTGGAGCATCTTTTTATATGTTTATTTACCATCTCTATATCTTCTTTCTTGAGATGTCTTACTAAAGTTTTTGGCACATTTTTTTAACTGGGATGTTAGTACTCTTAATGTTAAGTTTGAAGTTCGTCGTATATTTTGCATAACAACCCTTTGTCAGATATGTTTTTTGCTAATATCTTCTGTCAGTCTGTGGTTTATCTTTTCATCTCCTGACAGTGTCTTCTGCAGAGGAGAATTTTTTAATTTTAATAAAATTTAGATGATTAATTCTGTATTTCATGGGTTGTGCCTTTGGTGTTGTATTGACAAACTCATCACCAAAACCAAGGCCATCTAGATTTTGGCCTATGTCATCTGTTAAGAGTTTTACAGTTTTGAGTTTAACATTTGGGTCTGTGATTTATTTTGAGTTAATTTTTGTGAAGGATACAAGGTATGTGTGTAAGTTCAATTTTTGCCTATGGAGGTCCAGTTTTTTAAGTAGTAGTTTTTTTTTTTTGGAAAGACTATTCTTCTAGTTGTATTACCTTAGCTCTTTATCAGAGATCACTTGACTATACTTCTGTGTCTATTTCTAGGCTTTCTATTCTATTCCCGTGATCTATTTGTCTATTTCTTTGCCAATACCACACAGTCCTGATTACTATCACTTTATAGTTTGTCCTAAATATGGGTAGTGTTATTCCTACAACTCCTTCTTCTTCGAGATTGTTTTTGTTATTCTAAGTCTTTTGCCTCTGCCTATAAACTTTACAGTCAGTTTATCAATATACACAAATAATTTGCTAATATTTTGAGGGAGATTGCATTAAATCTACAGATTAAATTGGGAAGAATTGACATCTTGACAATGTTGAGTCTTCCTATCCATGGACATGGAATATCTCTCTGTTTATTTAGTTATTCGAATTTTTTTAAGTTTTTCTTATAGATTTTGTACATAGTTTGTTAGATTTATGCCTAACAAACACAAAATACCAATACCTAAATATTTAATTTTTAGGGGTGCTGATTTAAATAGTATTGCATTTTTAATTTCAAATTTTACTTATTTACTCTAAGTACATAAGAAAGTAATTGACTCTTGTGTATTAAGCTTGTATCCTACAACCTTAATATAATCATTTGTTAATTCCAGGAGTTTTTGGTTGATTCTTTCAGATATCCTACACAGACAATCATGTCGTCTGTGAATAAAAGCTGTTTCATTTTTTTCCTTACCAATTGTATACCTTTATTTCCTTTTCTTGTCTTACCGTTTCAGCTATGACTTCCAGTAAATGGTGAAAGGAATAGTGACAGGCTCATCCCTGCCTTCTTCCTGATCTTAGTGAGAAAGCTTTGAATTTCTCCATTAAGTGTGAAGTTAGCTGTAGTTTTTTTAATAAATATTCTTTATCAACCTAAAGAAGTTCTCCTCTATTAATAGTTTTTCAAAAGTTTTTATAATGAACAGGCATTGGATTTTGTTCAATATTTTTCCTGCATCTGTTGATATAATCATGTGATTTTTCTTCCTTTTAGCCTGTTGATGTCATTAGTTACATCCACTGATTTTTGAATGCCTAGTCAGCCTTGCATATCTGGGATAAATCCCATATGGTCACGGTATATAATTCTTTCGATACACTGTTAGATTTAGTTTGCCTATGTTTTGTTGGGAATTTTTGCATCTTTGTTCACCAGAGATGTTGGTCTGCAGTTTTCTTTTCTTGTAATGTTTTTGACTTTTTTTTTTTTTTTTTTTTTTGGTAGATAATAGTGCTAGCTCCATAGAATGAGTTAGGGAGTATTTCCTCTTTTTCTATTTTCTGTAAAGAATTGGTATAATTTCATTTTTAAGTGTTTAGTAGAATTCCAAACCTTTCCAGGCCTGGTGCTTTCTGTTTTGAAAATTAATTAATTATTTATTTAATTTATTTAATAATTATGGGCTTATTCAGAGTGCCTATTTCTTCTTGTGTGAGTTTTGACAAATTGTCTTTCAGGAGCAATTCATTGTCTCAAGGTTATCAAATTGTGGGCATTGAATTGTTCGTAGCATTATTTTATTATCCTCTTAATTTCTATGGGAACTGTAGTGATATTCCCTCTTTCATTTATGAGTAATTTTTGTCCTCTCTTTCTCTTAGACTGGCTAGAGACTTATTGGTTTTATTTATGTATTTTTCTTTTTTTTAAAAAAAAAGCATTGAATTTCATTGAGTTTGTCTATTAATTTTGTTTTTAATTTTATGGTTTCTTCTCTAATTTCTATTACTGTGTTTTCTTCTGCTTACTTGGAGTTTAATTTGTTTTTCTTTTTCTAGTTTCTTAAGGTTGACTCTCAGGTGATTGATTTTAGATCATTATTTCCTAATATATTCATTCAATGTTATAAATTTTTTTCTAAGCACTGCTTTCATTACATCCCATAAATTTTGATAAGTTGTTTTAATTGTTTGACCCATTTTTAATGCCATGAGATAATTGTACTCCAGCTCTCCTATTTTAAGAACTCTGTTTACTCATGTTCATGTCCTCAGGCCTCAGACGTCAAGAAAATATCAGATTTGCTCTTCTTTTTTTCTTCCCTTGTATACACTCCTTTTTCTTCAGGTTACTTCCCCTTGCTACAATAATTGCTTTCTAATTCCTTGGCCACTTTTCTCTGAGTGTGTGACAAAAGAGAGAAACAATTGTGGTAGAAGTAGCATCCTAGGTATCAGAAAAGCACCTCTGGGCTATTCTGGCATACTTTTAACCATGAAATGATTGACAGTGGTAGAGATCCTGAGAGATAATATTGGTAAGATAATATTCATGGTTCTTTATGTGAAAAAAAAGAGTGACAACAGAATATCAAGGTCATATGACTATATAAAATGAAAATGAATAAGGATAGCTTAGTGATTGGAAAGGGAGTGGCATAAGCACCATTTTTGTGGTGGATAATCAGTTTTTGCTTTCTTCATCATTTCTAGGTTGTGCAGATTCTGATTGCCTTGATGAGCCTTAGCATGAGAATAATAATGATGTGTGTTGCATTTAGTTCTTATGAAGAACGTCCCATTTTTGTGTATGCTGGGTACACAATTTGGCGATCAGTGATGGTGAGCTGGGTATTTTTTGATATAATTGGAGATAACATAATAGAGGTGTAAATACCCTGATCTTTGCAATTTTTATTCTAACTCTATCTTGTAATTCTGTAAATTTGAGAATGGTATCTAACCTTTTTAAACTCAATTTTCTCATATTTAAAATAGTAATAATAATATAAAACTTAAAGCTAGGCAGATTAAATACTTTATATAAGTCAGTTAGGATATATTACAGCAACACATTGCCAAAGACCCAAACTGGAATGACTTAAGCAATGAAAGCACTGATTGTTTCACAACAAGATTAGGGGCTTATCATTTCCAGAATTGCTTAATTTGGTGGTGTAAGGATTTCATCAAGGACTGCTAGCAGACTATATCAGATGGGAGATGGTAGACACATCTCATTTTTGATAAATATGTTATATACATAGGCCCAAATCAACTATCAGTGAGGGTAACGGACTTACCATTACTGGCTTAAACTAATTAAGATTACCTCTGTAGCTGGGAGGAGTCTACACTACCTTTTAGCTCAGGAAAAACTGAAGAAAGTGATGGTTTAGTTATCAAGGAAAAAGGGAGATGTGGCTGGTACACAGGCAGTTTCTAATATAGAGTCTATTGACTATCAAATCTCAGGAAATTGTTACCTTAGAAAATTAAATTGTTACTTGATACATTTTGTTTCATAAGTTTAATAACAGTAACTATGATTAATATTAAATTAAAATTAGAATTGGAATTTAAGTTTAAAAACCTTCTCCCAAGAGAAAACACAAGAGAGTTTTGATGCAAATTGAAAGTAAAATTGAGAATAAAATACCAAGTTTTATCTATTGACAAAAGAAAAATAAAATTTATGAGGCGGGTTTATGTTAGAATCAGGGAATCTATTCTAGTAATAGAGGGTTTCCATTTATTTCTAAAACTGAGAATGAGATAGTTTAGAGTTTTATAATAGAGCTTAATTTTTGCTCCCCTTCACTCGTGTACAGCCGAAGTGCAAGATTTGAAGGAGAGTGTATTAGTCAGGGTTCTCTAGAAGGACATAACTAATAGGATAGATGTATATATATATAAAGGGAAGTTTACTAGGGAGTATTGACTCACACAATCACAAGGTGAGGTCCCACAATAGGCCATCTGCAAGCTGAGGGGCAAGGAAGCCAGTCTGAGTTCCAAAGCTGAAGAACTTAAAATCTGATGTTCAAGGGTAGAAAACATGCAGCACGGGAGAAAGGTGTAGGCCAGAAGACTAAACCAGTCAAGTGTTTCTATGTTCTTCTGCCTACTTTTATTCTGGCCACTCTGGCAGCTGAGTAGATTGTGCCCTCCCAGATTGAAGGTGGGTCTGTCTTTCCCAGTCCACTGACTCAAATGTTAATCTCCCTTGGCAACCCCTTCATAGTCACACCCAGGGATGATACTTTGCATCCTTCAATCCAATCAAGTTAACATTCAATATTAACCATCAAGAGTCCACCCCTTGCCAACCTGAACCCATACACATCTCCTGAAATCATACATAATTTTCAAATAAAGAAAATAAAGACAAAAGGCCAAAATTATGCCTTACACAATACAGCTATTTTTTGTACAACCCAAAACGCACCAATCCCCAATCCAATTGCTGTTACATAAAGTTAAAAACACTTAAATGCTGATATGAAGTTAATAAATCTTATGTCACATGATAAAGAAAAAAGAAAGAAAATAAAATGAAGATATTTTATTAGTACAAATGTATACATGCATAAACATGTTCTTAACAGAAGGAGGAAATACTCATAACAATTATGGTCTTCATTTCTGCAACTGATCACATGGTTGCAGCTGGTATTGATGACAGCCTTCTTCTACCACCCATTCTGTATTCCCTTTGCCTTCAGTAAGCACCTCAGCAGGTTGTGTTTTTTTTCCTGGTGGAGTGACCAAAATCTTCATTCCAGAAGGTCTAGTCTGGGCCGTTTGTAGTCCTGCCCAGATTGGGTTGTTGTAGTTTCCCATTGACCTTAATCATAGGGCATGGTAATACTAAGAGACACCCTAAGGGATCTCCTGTATTCCACACATACTTCCTTACCTTTATTGTGGAGTAGTAGACTAATTTTATCTTGATAGTCCAAGTCAGTCACCCTAGCCAACACTGTAACTCCCTTCTTAGCTGGTTGACTTAGAGGTAAGAGGAGCCCAAAGTGGCCAGGTGGCAATCTTAACTTCCAGCTTAATGAAATCATTGTTGTGTCTCCTGGTGGCAACGTTCCTTCCTCTGGAACTAAGACCTCTAGGCCAGCAGAACATAGTGTTGTGGAAACAGGAAGGAAAAATTTTGCTAGTAGATCACTAGGGGTGATGGTAAGTGGTGCCACTTCCACTTATGGCCTTTGATTTCTGGACCCACAAATCTTGGCTATAGGAGAAACAGTACCTTATATTAGACCCTGATTCAGAGCATGCACAGCCTTCTGGAGAACATTGTCCCAGCCCTGAAAGGCATTGTCACCTAGTTGGTGTTGTAATTGTGACTTCAAAAGGACATTCCACCATTCTATCAATCCAGCTGCTTCAGGATGATGGGAAACATGGTAAGACCAGTGAATTCCATGAGAATGAGCCCACTGCTGCATTTCTTTAGCCAACAAGTGAGTGCCTTGGTCAGAGGCAATGCTATGTGGTGGATATCCATGATGGTGGATAAGGCATTCCATGAGTCCTTGGATGGTAGTCTTGCCAGAAGCATTGCATGCAGGATAGGCAAACCCATATCAAAAGTAAGTGCTATTCTGGTGAGGAAAAACCGCTGCCCTTTCCATGATGGAAGACATCCAATATAATCAACCTACCACCAAGTAGCTGGCTGATCACTCTGAGGAATGGTGCCATATTGAGGGCTCAGTGCTGGTCTTTGCTGCTGGCAAATTAGGCACTCAGCAGTGGCCATAGCCAGGTCAGTGAATGGAAGTCCATGTTGCTGAGCCCATGCATATCCTCCGTCCCTGCCACCATGGCCACTTTGTTCATGGACTCATTGGGCAATGACAGGGGTGGCTGGAGAAAGAGGCTGACTGGTGTCCACAGAGCGAGTCATCCTGTTCACTTGATTATTAAAATCCTCCTCTGCTGAGGTCACCCTTTGGTAAGCACTCACATGAAATACAAATATCTTCACAGTTTTTGACCACTCGGAGAGGTCCATTCACATACCTCTTCCCAAAATTTATTTGTCACCAATTTTCCTATTATGCTTCTTCCAAGTCCCTGACCACCCAGCCAAACCATTGGCTATAGCCCATGAATCAGTATATAATTGCACATCTGGCCATTTCTCCTTCCAAGCAAAGTGCACAATGAGGTGCACTGCTCGACATTCTGCCCACTGGGAAGATTTTCCTTCACCGCTGTCCTTCAGGGATGTACTAGAAAGGGGCTGTAGTGCTGCAGCTGTCCACTTTGAGGTGGTGTCTGCATATCGTGCAAAGCCATCTGTAAACAGGGCCCTTGTCTTCTCTTCCTCTGTTAATTGATCATGGGGAACTCCCCATGAGACCATCGGTGCAGGCTGGGGGAGAGAAGGCAGTGTGGCAGGAATGGGGATCATGAGCATTTGAGCCACTTCCTCATATGACTTACTTGTGCCCTCAGGAGTTGCTCAAGCCTGGTCATGTATATGCCACTTCCATTTGATTATGGAATGCTGCTGTGCATGCCCCACTTTATGGCTAAACAAGTCAGAAAGCACTCAGTTCATGATAGGTAGTTCAGGTTGCATGGTGACTTGAAGACCCATAGCCAACCGTCCAGTTTCTACCAAAGTCCAGTAACAGGGCAAGAGCTCTTTCTAAAAAGGAAAGTAGTTACCTACAGAAGATGGCAGAGCCTTCCTCCAAAATCCTAGTGGCCTCTGCTGTGATTCATCTATGGGGGACTTCCAAAGGCTCCTAACAGCATCCCTCTCTGCCACTGACACCTCACGCACCATTAGATCTGCTTGGTTCTATGGCCCAAGTGACAGAGCAACTTGCATAACAGCTTGGACCTGTTGCAGAGCCTTCCTCTGTCCTGGACCCCACTGAAAACTGGAAGCCTTTCAGGTCTCTTGATTAATGGGCCAAGTGACACAACCAGGTAAGGAATGTGTGGCCTCCAAAATCCAAATAAGCCCACTAGGCATTGTGACTCTTTCTTGGTTGTAGGGGGTGGGGGCAAATACAGCAACTTTTCCTTCACCTTAGGAGGAATATCTTGACAGGCCCCACACCACTGAACCCCTAGAAATTTTACTGAGGTAGAAGGTCCCTGAATTTTAGTCATATTTAATTCCCATCCTCTGGCATGCAAATGTCTTACCAATAAGTCCAGTGTGCTTGCTACTTCTTGCTCACTGGATCCCATCAGTATAATGGCATCAATATAATGGACCAGTGTGATATTCTGTGGAAGGGAAAAGTGATCAAGATCTCCCTGAACAAGGTCATGACACAAAGCCAGAGGAGAGTTGATATACCCCTGAGGTAGGACAGTAAAGGTACATTGCTGTTCTCGCCAGCTGAAGGTAAATTGCTTCTGGTGGGCCTTACAGACAGGAATGGAGAAAAAGGCATTTACCAAATCAATGGCTGCTTACCAGGTACCAGAAGATGGGTTAATTTGCTCAAGCAATATAACCACATCTGGTACAGCAGCTGCAATTGGAGTCACTACTTGGTTAAGCTCATGATAATCCACTGTCATTCTCCAAGATCCATCTGTCCTCTGCACTGGCCAAATGGGAGAGTTGAATGGGGATGTGGTGGGAATCATCACCCTTGCATCTTTTAAGTCCTTGATGGTGGCACTAATGTCTGCAATCCCTTCAGGGATGGGATATTGTTTTTGATTTACTGCTTTTCTAGGTAGAGGCAGCTCTAATGGCTTCCATTTGGCCTTTTCCACCATAGTAGCCTTCACTCTATGAGTCAGGGGGCCAATGTGGGAGTCCTGACAGCTGCTAAGCATGTCTATGCCAATTATGCCTTCTGGCACTGGGGAAATGAATGCAGGATGAGTGTGGGGACCCACTGGAGCCACTGTAAGTTGAACCTGAGCTAAAACTCCATTAATTACATGACCTCCATAAGCCCCTACTATAAATGGAGGATCACAACGACGTTTTGGGTCTCCTAGAATCAATGTCAGCTCAGAGTCTGTCTAGTAGTTCCCAAAAGGTCTGATCATTTTTTCTTTCTTTCCCCAATCCAGTTACCTGGTAAAAGGCCAGAGGTCTCCTTGAGGAAGGATGGGAGAAAGATTAACAGCATAAATTGTCAGTAGGGTAGTGGGAATCCTTCTTTAAGAAGACCTGGACTCCTTTTCATTCAAGGAGTTCTGGGTCTGTAAAATGGCACATGTCTGGAAATTGATAGTGGGGCTGTGATTCTCTGTTTTTATAATTCAAATTAGTGTTTTGTCCACTCCACCTGGAAGTTTTCTGCTTATGTAAATTAAGTACGAATTTGGTAAGCTTCCTATCAATTTCACTTCTAGGAACACTAATTAATTAGCCAATGCCAGAGCTCTACACAAGTCAGGCTATTCTGATTGCTGCTTTGCCTCTTCTGTCCATTATGGTAGCTATGCCCACCTTTCCTTTGATGGCTGAGTGCTGCCATTTGGCCCCTGCCATCTCTGGATCCAATTATTTTTATTGCATTTAAATTTTGTAGTTGAGTGACTGTAGTTCCTACTGTAAGATCTGGCATACAGAGAAGGGCAATCACAGAGCTCTTCAAGGATGCAAGTGCTGCCCTCTCAAATCTATTTCACAAAGTATTGGTCAAGGGTATATCTTCTTGAACCCTCCCAGCTGGGATGAATAGGCTTAAAGTGACTAATCCACTCCTTCATCGCAATCTGCCTAAGCCTTTGGATCCCTTCCTCTACATTAAACCAAGGAGATCAGGCATTTTCAGCTCACTCACACTGGGCCATCTTTTAATCCATATTTCAGCTAACCAAGCAAATAAACTGAACTTTTTTTAACTCCGCAAGCTGCAACATTAAATGCAGAATCCCTGCTTAGAGGGCTCAAATCAATAAATTCAGCCTGATCCAACTCTATGTTCTTCCACCATTATCCCACACCCTTAATATTCATTCCCATGCCTGTTTTCCAGATTTCTGCTTATATAAATTAGAAAACTCAAGCAGTTCTTTTCAAGTATAGCACACCTTCTTGTGGATCACATTCTGAACCTCACCTTCTGAGGCCTGCTGGGACTTTAGTCTAGTTATAGGTCTAGAAGCAAACAGGGGCCTTGGGGGTGGGTCCTAAGGAGAATCAACATTGTCTTGCTTGGCAACTGCCTGAGGAGAGGCCATCACTATCGGGGGATCTGCACCGATAGTCACATATGTTCTTTTCTGTTTTCCCTAGGCATTGGCCGGCTTGAGAAATAAAGGGACAGAGTACAAAAGAGAGAAATTTTAAAGCTGGGAGTCTGGGGGAGACATCACATGTTGGTAGGTTCAGTGATGCCCCACAAGCCGCAAAAACCAGTAAGTTTTTATTAGGGAGTTTCAAAAGGGGAGGGAGTAGGTGAATAGGTGTGGGTCACAGACATCAAGTACTTTACAAGGTAATAGAATATCACAAGGCAAGTGGAGGCAGGGCGAGATCACAGGACCACAGGACCGGGGTGAAATTAAAATTGCTAATGAAGTTTTGGGCACCATGGTCATTGATAACATCTTGTCAGGAGACAGGGTTTTGAGAGCAACCGGTCTGACCAAAAATTTATTAGGTGGGAATTTCCTCTTCCTAATAAGCCTGGGAGCGCTATGGGAGACTGGGGTCTATTTCACCCCTACAGCTTCGACCATAAGAGACAGGCACACCTGGGGGGCCGTTTATAGGCCTATACCCCCAGGCACATATTCTCTTTCCCAGGTATGTACCTTGCTGAGAAAAAGAATTCAGCGATATTTCTCCCATTTGCTTTTGAAAGAAGAGAAATACGGCTCTGTTCCACCCAGCTCACCGGCGGTCAGAGTTTAAGGTTATTTCTCTTATTCCCCAAACAATTGCTGCTATCCTGTTCTTTTTTCAAGGTGCCCAGATTTCATATTGTTTAAACACACATGCTGTACAATTTGTGCAGTTAATGCAATTATTACAGGGTCCTGAGGCAACATACATCTTCCTCAGCTGACAGGATTAAGAGATGAAAGTAAAGATGGGCATAGGAAATTACAAGGGTATTGATTGGGGAAGTGATAAGTGTCCATGAAATCTTCACAATTTATGTTTAGAGATTGCAGTAAAGACAGGCATAAGAAATTATAAAAGTATTAATTTGAGGAACTAATAAATGTCCATGAAATCTTCACAATCCATGTTCTTCTGCCATGGTTTCAGCCGGTCCCTCCGTTTGGGGTCCCTGACTTCCTGCAACACATCACTGTTGCATTAGGCAGCACAGGGTTTATCTCCTTAGACAAAGGTGAAAAGGCTGATGACAATGTGGGTTAGGGAGGGCATGTTGCCACTACTGGTGATGGGGAAGCTGTTTTTTCTGGCAAAAAAAAGGCTCCTCAGAGTTTACAAGCTCAGTTTCCCCAGCTTCATCAAGGTCCTACCGCACATCCCCATTCCAAGTTGCAGGGCCCCATTCTTTTTCAATCAATGCTCTCGTTTTAACAGTAGACACCTGGCAAGTCTATGCATGCACCTTTTGTTGCACGTCAGCAAATTGCATGATAAAAGCTTGTGTCTAATTGTCCACAATTTCAGCTCTTTCTCTACAGAAGATAAGACTCTCACTCGGGGCAATCTTAGAAGATTTGAGGCTCAGTATCTGCTTCTGAAGCTTAGAGTTAGAATCCCTGAGTTCATAATTTTCTTTCATCACTTTGTCCAGTGAACTTAGGAGCAAAACCAACAAAAGAACTCCATCCTTAATATTCTGTTTTTCTAGATCCACTCCTGGTACCAAAATCTGTATTAGTCAGGGTTCTCTAGAGGGATAGAACTAATGGGATAGTTAGGGTTCTCTAGAGGGATAGAACCAATAGGATAGATGTATATATAAAGGGTAGTTTATTAAGACCAGAAGACTAAATGAGTCTAGTCTTTCCACGTTTTTCTTCCTCCTTTTATTCTGGCTATGCTGGCAGCTGATTGATTGAGGGTGGGTCTCCCTTTCCTAGTCCACCAACTCAAATGTTAATCTCCTTTGTCAACACCCTCACAGACACACCCAGGAACAATACTTTGCATCCTCCAATTCAATCAAGTTGACACTCAATATTAACCATAACAGACAGCAAATGCTGTTCTATCTCTGGAAAGTTGCACTATGTATATATATATATATCTCCAATATATTATCTTTCAAAAATTGTAATCAGGCTACTGATAGAATTACTGACATAATAATGGATACTTTATCAAGGTAGTCAATGAGGGAATCTTTATGAAGATATAGAGAATTATTGAGAACAAGTATGAAGTGCGATCACTCAAAAAAAAAACTCTGCAGCTTGGGATTCAGCCCATAACAGTCACATAAAGTATTGATGTGGCATAATGTTTATTGACGGATTGATTAAAATGTAGATTCTGGCCGAGCGCTGTGGCTCACGCCTATAATCCTGGGACTTTGGGAGGCCGAGTTGAGCGGATCATTTGAAGTCAGGAGTTTGAAACCAGCCTGGCCAACATGGTGAAACCCCTTCTCTACTAAAAATACAAAAAAATTAGCCGGATGTGGTGATGGGCACCTGTAATCCCAGCTACTCAGGAGGCTGAGGCAGGAGAATTGCTTGAATCCCGGAGGCGGAGGTTGCAGTGAGCTGAGATTGTGCCACTGCACTTCAGCCTGGTGACAGAGCAAAACTCCATCTCAAAAAGGAAAAAAAAAAATAAGTAGATTCCAACTGTATCCAAAAAGGATTTTGAATTTTCAATATAAGAAATCCACAATAAAATTATTATATAAGAAGAAGCAAATTTAAAATGTAACTCTCCTGTCAAGAAGCCTTTCATAAAGCCAATAAAATGCAAAATCCAAGATCTCAACAAGGGTTTTTCTGGCTAAACACTGTATTTGAGTTTTCTTTGCTCAAAAGATAAATATCAAACTCTGGAGCATGATCAATATGGGTTTTCCAAATCTGGCCTAACCCAACTTCCTAGTGTCTGCCAGGATCTGCAGCCACACTACACTCTTCACACTTTCCTGTGTAATTTTAGTACTTATAAAAAGCCTCCTTACCTTTACCCATGAGAAGAGAAGGTACAAAAAGGAATACACAACCAAGAAAAACAATTTAAAAGGTCAAGAGACACGAGAGGCAAGCAGCATTTAGAACAATGATAAGAGATCGGGCACCAGAAGCAAGGAATGGCAGGGAAGGACACAGGCAGGACTGTCCAGCTAATGTGTAAAAAATCATTGAAAACCCTGCTAAATGATTTGGAGATTATCTCATCTGCGCACAGGAATTATCTGAAGAATTTAAGCTGAGGAATTATGGGATCATATTTGTGTTTTGGCGAGAGATTAGAGTTGAAACCACTATAAGGAGACAAGTTAGAAGACTACTGAAATAAGATAAAGGTAGACAGCAATGTAAAGTAATTAATAGAGATATATCTGAGGATGATGTTGGATTGCTTAATTAATTTTCATTTCTTTCTAGGTTGGAGGTAGTCTAGGAATGAGTATCACCAGTTCAGTCTTGGCTATATCAGGGATCTTAATCAATGCAATAAGCTTGACATTTTATTCATCCCGTTACCATTACTGTAACCACGATCAGTTGTCAAGTAATTGTTACATGACTATGTCCATTTTATTGGTGAGTGCTTTCTCTTTTCATGAGATATTATCATAGAAGCAAGTTTGGGGGAGTGCTGGCTCTGGCAACAACAATAATTAACATTCCCTAATTGCTGAATGACTTTGGAAGTTGGAAGTGATTGAGAAATAGAATAATCTCTCATTTAGGAGTGTCAGGTACACATCTCATCTCTGTCTTTATTTTTCCTCTGTATGTGATGAGGCAAAATGGGAAGAAAGCTTATAGTTATAGAACACCTACTCCTTAATAGTTACTGTGCTGGGTATTTTGCATAAATTTTTCTGTTTAATTTTAAAACATTGATGCAGTGTCTACTGTTATCTCCTCCAGACCCCTCTAAAAATGGGGTCAAGAAGTCAGTCCCGGCCGGGCGCAGTGGCTCATGCCTGTAATCCCAGCACTTTGGGAGGCCGAGGCAGGTGGATCACGAGGTCAGGAGATCGAGACCATCCTGGCTAACACGGTGAAACCCCGTATCTACTAAAAATACAAAAAATTAGCCAGGCCTGGTGGCGGGCACCTGTAGTTCCATCTACTCTGGAGGCTGAGGCAAGAGAATGGCGTGAACCCAGGAGGCGGAGCTTGCAGTGAGCCGAGATAGCGCCACTGCAGTCTGGCCTGGGCAAAAGAGCAAGACTCCGTCTCAAGAAAAAAAAAAAATAGTCCCTATTCTCGAATAATAAAGTAAAATTGTCTTGAACAGTATTTTATAAGTGGTAACTCAGTATCCTTTCCAACATCTTTGGATGTTCTTGCAACGTTAACAACTTTTATCCTCAACATGTGGCACCTGAAAAATTCTCAGTCTCCATTTTGAATTTTACTACTTTTTTTGTACCAGTTGTCCTTATTTCAATGCTATCTCAATTGCTTTATTCTGAAAATTGCCACTTATACAATATTTTGTAAGTAATAAAACTTTTTGATGTTTTGGGCCATTGGGTAAGTGTAGGGGGGAGAGTTCTTGCAGCACATCGCAGCAGACTAAAATGCACAATTTAATCTTTATGATAATTATTATTATTGTTAGAGATGGAGTTTCACTCTTGTCGCCCAGGCTGGAGTGCAGTGGCGGAATCTCTGCTCATTGCAACCTCCACCTCCTGGGTTCAAGTGATTCTCCTGCCTCAGCATCCTAAGTAGCTGGATTTATAGGCGTGTGCCACCACGACTGGCTAATTTTTGTATTTTTAGTAGAGACAGGGTTTCTCCATGTTGGCCAGGCTGGTCTTGAACGCACCTCGGCCTCCTAAAGTGCTGAGATTACAGGTGTGAGCCACTGCACCCAGCCAAATCTTTATTATTAAAAAGCCTATTGGTCATTTTCAACACCACAAAATTTTCGGTTACTTTTCCTCTCTATGAACTTTCAGGCTTTCACCTTGCTGCTTAGTTCTTTCCCTCACTGTGCCCTTCCCTCATGTGTACTTGGAAACTCAACTCTCTTCCTAACTTACTAGACAGAATCAATTGCATTCTCTTTACTTCATTTCTGACTAATCCCACATAGTCTTGAAGGCTACGTAGTCACGCCAAAATAACCACTTGCGGTGTCTTTGCTAAACTAATTTACTTTCCTTGAGATATCTAATGCTTTTTATAGTAAGTAATTTTATTTCTTGCTGCTCACTCAAAATAAGAAAAGAAAGCTTCTTTTGAGAATTTGACAAATTTTCCCAATGTCACTTAGTTAGAAATTGGCAAAAGCAAGATTTGACTGTAGAACTTCTTGTCTCTAATTCCCCTCTGATTTGCTATTGTTATCCAGAAGAAGGACCTTACTTTTAGTTTATGAGGCTCTCTTCATTCACAGACTTTAATGGCACAATGATAGAGACAAAATCTGGAATTGGCCAGGTTCACAGGGCTGATTTCGTGGGCATGGGACCTGTGTAACTACTCAGGACTTCAGAGTTAAAAGAGCCCTGTGCTTGATTTTTGCTCTGCTGTTGCTATCTTGAAATTATTTTTAAAAATTTTAAACAAGACACTCTGTAAATTACGTAGCTGCATTCATCTCAATCACCTTTCCCAGAGGCCATGATGAATTCCTATTAACTGTGTGAATATTTTTATGCCTGTTCTCGTAGCAGAGGACCTCCATAAGAGCTTTCTGGGATTTGAAGCAATGGGTCTCTTCTTGCCTGGGCACCTGCACATTCAGTCCACAGGTCTATGAGCCCATAGTGTATGCCCCGTCACAGGGTTGGCACCCCGGTAGACGTAAGAAAGAGAATAGTTCCCTACCACAAAGGAACTTCGGTTCTCCTGGAAGAAAAAGATAGAAATGCTGGAAAGCATATAATTATTAAAGAGACTAGAAAAAGTTGAGCTCTAGAAAAAAGTAGTTAGAGTCTACCACCCGGAATCATTAGGCAGAACCATATGAAATCGCCAATGATCAACTATGCTTAACCTAGAAAGACAGCAGTTTCATAAGCTCAAGCTAAGATATATATGTAATTTTAACAAGAGAGTCTATAAATTACATAGCTGGTTCTGCATTCATTTCAGTCACCTTTCCCAGAGTCCATGATGAATTCCTGTTAATTGTGTAAACATTTTTATGCCTGTTTTTATAGCAGGGGACCTCCGTAAAGGCTTCCTGGGATTTGAAGCAACGGATCTATACTTGCCTGGGCACCTGCACAATCAGTCCACAGGTCTATACACATGCTACGTTTTTTGGAAGTCCAGCCCTGTATTTGTTTTTGTAAATAAAGTTTTATTGAAATGTAATGAACCCATTTATTTACATATCGTGTATTGCTGCTTTTGTGTTATAATAACAGGTTTGAATATGTGTGTCAGAGACCTTACGGTCTGCAAAACCTAAAATGCACATTATCTGGCCTTTATGGAAAGCTTGCCATCTTCTAGTCTACCCTTCTAGAAGGTAAAATCCTTGAAGATAGGGGAATTATCTGTTTTGTTTGCTGCTCTATCTTCTGTACCTACAACAATGTTGGAAACACAGAGGCCACTACAGCTGTTAAAGGCACAAGAAAATAAAAAAGCAATGAATGCAAATATTCTCAAGGTCTCCTTAAGTCTGCATTACTCATATCCTGAGCTCTTGGTCTATTGGTTCTTCCTCAACAGAGGGACTATCCCTAACCATGGAGAGAAAAAGAGAGAATATTTAAACCAGATAATCCTTGCATCAATCCAGGGTAAAATTAATAGAAATAAGTGTACTACCCAATGTTCTCCAAATTTTGACCATGTTTCTTGGCTGAAGACTAGACCTAAAGCCAGTGCTCTGGGGAGATGGATTAAAGACTGACCTACTTGATGTTCATTGTTGTATTAGCTTCTTATTGTTACTTTAACAAATTACTACAAATCATTAGGCAGAACCATATGAAATCATTTAGTGTCTCAAGACAACACAGTTTGGTTATCTTATGTTTCTGGAGGTCAGAAGTTCAAAGTGGGTCTCACTAGGCTAAAATCAGAGTGTTGGCAAGGCCGTACTCCTTTCTGAAGGCTTAGTCAACAATAAGTTTTATTGCCTTTTCTGGCTTCTGTAGGCTGCCTATGTTTCTTGATTTGTCATCCCATCCTCCAACTTCAAATCAAGCAATGCAGCATCTTCAAAACTCTCTTGAACTCTATTCTGCCTCTTGCTTCCACTTACAAATATTCTGTCATTATTTTGAACCCACCTGAATAATCCAGAAAAATTCTCTCATTCCAGCTAATAAGCAACCTTGATTTCAGCTGCAAATTTAATCCTTTTTGCTGTGCAAAAAGAACATTGGTCCCCCAGGGAGGTCTGCATTCTAATCCCTAGAAGCTGAGGATTAGGGGACTAGGATGCAGACCTCCCTGGGGGACCACTACTCTGCTTACAATCACTAAGATATGGAATCATAATATTTTCTCAATGATATGAGTTTCTAGTACTCAATAGGATAAGATGACAATTATCTTTATACTACCTCCTAAGTTTTTAAAGCACTTTCATCTTCCATGCCCACAATAGCACTGGGAGGTATTGAACTAGGGAATAAATGTCTGTGATTATTTTATCAGTGAAAAAAGTGAGAAGTTACTTCAGCAGATCAAGAACTGCTCAAGGGAATGGCTGCCACTGGGAGGCAGGTTTCCTGACTCCCAGCCAGTGCTTTTTCTCTTATGACATTGTGGTTACTGGTAAATGTTTTCGCTTGTCATCTCCATTTCTCACATTCCCTTGTGATGCGTTTTCTCCTAGGGTATGGATGGCATGGTGCTCCTCTTAAGTGTGCTGGAATTCTGCATTGCTGTGTCCCTCTCTGCCTTTGGATGTAAAGTGCTTTGTTGTAGCCCCAGTGAGGTCAGTATTGGCCTTCATTTGAAGGTATCTGTATTACTTTCGCATTGCTGTATAATCAGTTAAACAAACTTATAGTCTTAAAACAGTACACATTCATTGTATTTCAGTTTCCGTGGATCAAGAGTCTTGGCCCAGTGGATGTGGGTCCTTGGTTCAGAATCTTATGACTCTGTCATCAGGGAGTTGGCTGGGGTTTCTCTTTCATGTGAATGTGGTGGAATTAATTTCCTTTAAGTTGAGAACTCATGACAATGTACTTTTTCTTTGAGACCAGCAGAAAAGTCAGAGTCTCTAGTGCTTTAATCCTCTCATAAAGCATTCACATGAAGAGGTGAGGTCTATCCAGAATAATGAGTTTTTTTATAAACTGAAAGTCAACAAATCAGTACCTACACACGGGACTTGTATCCCATCTTATACACAGGTTTCACCCACACTTGAGGGGTGGGAATCACAAGGGGTCAGTGAGTGTCACCTTAGAACTCTGCCTAGCACAAGAGCAAAATAAAAGCTCTTTGTCCCCTTCCTTTCTCACTCAAAGGGTATAACCTCTGAATCCAGATAAGAAAATATTTCACAAGGAAGAGGTCCCCAAAAGTACTTGATTTTATTCTATTATCCTATTACAACAACTTTTCCTGGAATACGGAAGGAATATCATGATCTCAGACTTCTCTATCAGTCTGTGCCCACCTGCCCACTCTTTTACCCTGAGACCTCCAGCTGATGCTGCTCCTGGCAGCTAAACCCAAAGAGTGTCACACAGAGAGAGGAAAGTAGGGAATGGAAGGAAAGAAGAGACCAAGAAAGAAGCTCTAGGAAGAATGGGGAGGGATATCCTCCAAGGGTTGAAGGTTCCAGAATGAGGAAATGGATAGTAAAACCCCAACAGCTACTCATTAGCTTCATTACCCAAAGGCCCACAGGCAGACAAAACCGACAGCCAAACAATAAAACAATCATAGTTTGATGAGATGGTTCTTCTGGTGCCCTTCTCCATCATTTTGCACAACTTTGTCTTCTTTTGAGATTCCCAGGAAACACCACATCCACCTCCCCCACAGCCCTTCCTCACAGAAGAGAGATTGACTATAGCACATTAACTCTAATAGTGGGTTTTTGCATTGTAATACCTGAGAAAGGAGAGATTCTCAGCAGTTACCAATGATTTTATAATTTCATTGAGTAAAGCTTTTTCTTTTCATTGAGTGAAACATTTGGACATGGAGGTAAACTCTTTAGTAACTTTCATGTCACAATATTTAAGCCTGTGTTCCCTTCGGCTCTTAGCATAGGAGCTGGGGAATGTTGTTTCCTAATCTCCTGATGTGAATTCAGAAAAGCAGTGGTTTAGGGGCATATGATAGCTAGGTCTCTATCTCTTCCTGTTCTTCCACCAACCCTATGTCACACTGACTTTGTAGAAGAATAACCAGAACTTTCCTTAGTTTCGTGATGATCCCTGCTATTCTGGGCCAGTGTGGTTTTTGCAATACATTATTCATAACTAGCAAATCATGATTTGGGTATGTTGATGTCATCAGCATGAACAACCTGGTTTGGAAGAAGAGCCCCATATTTTTCATAACACCTTGGTTTACCCAATGTATTGTGCACTGTCATCCACATGTAAGATTGATCCACTTGCGAGACCAGGGCAGTGGTCATCAGCAGCTCAGGTCAAGAGCTATCACTGAATGTTGTGCCCTAAATCGGGCCTGATCTAAAGAATGAGAAGCCCCACATGACTGATATTGAGAATGAATCAGAGAAGAAAAGAGTAAACTCTGATAATGATGACTTTATGTGGGCAGGAAAGGGGCACTCTGAGGTGATTTGGGTCACTCACCTATGGCATTCTGATTGTTTCACAGGTTGTGTTAATTCTGCCATCAAATTCTCACATGGCAGAAACAGCATCTCCCACACCACTTTGATGCTAGCAAAAGATCAACAGAAGAATGCTCCAGAAATCTATGCTGACTGTAACACAAGAACCCCACATGAGAAAGAACCAGAATCCAACTCCAATACTGATAGACATACTGATATCATTATTACATGTAATCCAACTATGACCTCTGTGTGTGTGTGTGTGTGTGTGTGTGTGTGTGTGTGTGTGTATATTCAAAATTATGTTCTCATTTTTTCCCCTGGAACTCAACAACTTATTTCACTGGCTCTTTATCAAGAGTACTAGAAGTTAAATTAATAAATAATGCATTTAATGAGGCAACAGCACTTGAAAGTTTTTCATTCATCATCAGAACTTTATATGAAGGCATTAAACTGGCAAATAAGATTTGGAAGCAGAAGGGCAAAAAGATATTGCTAAAATGAGGCCTCCATGCAAAACACATACTTCTGCTCCCCTGTATAACATTCCTCCCACTTACTTGACTTTTTTCTGCCATATTTGGGGACCAAAGTGCTTTTTCCTTCATGAAGTGGAGATTCATGGCCTTCTCCCCACTCCTTTTCCTTCTGCTTTCCTTCACCCATAGAAAGTACCTTGGAATAGCATAGTCAGTCCTTGCATGTGCACAAGCTATCATTTGAGTAAAAGTATACATGGAGTAAAAATCATATGAAGGATCAGATTCAACTTATATTTTCTATTTCTTCTTCTTCCTCTCCTTTCCCCCACCTTCTGCTGGGCAGAATTATATCTTAATCAAATGTGTATCCTGTGCCATATATGGAAATGTACAACACATGGTATTTGTTAAATGTTTGTTAATTACATTTGCTTTTTTATTGCAGAGCAAAAATAAAATTAGAAGCAATACTTTCATGTGCTACCTCCTTTCTATTCAGATGCAATATGATGGAAAGAGACTAAATGTTGATGTCGACAGTACTGTATGGTGGTAAATAATGTGGACTTTCTAATCAGACAACCCTGGGTTTTCATCTTGCTATCCCATCTCTGTTGTTTACTACCTATGTAGCTATGAACATGCCACAAAATTTCTCTGTGCTTCACATTTCTCTTCAGCAAAATAGTAGTAATATTTTCTGGCCCATAGACCTATGATAATTTCTTGGTATAATAAAGATAGAGCAATTAGCATTCTGGTACATATGGAGCCTCAAAAGCTTTAATTAATACATATACATATATATGTACATATATACATATTATTTATATTTGTCAGTTCATCATTTTATTCAGCATATATTTGTAAAATATCTATAATGAGGCAGACATTGTTTTAAGCATATAAGAAAATAGTGGTGAATAAGAGAGATAATATCCTTCCTCTTGTAGGTTAAACTTTTATGGGACAGGACATAGATTGACATAAAACAATTAATCAAAACATTTTTATATGCTGTTAAAAGCTAACTGGAAGAATTAACGTGCTGGAGAGTGGTTGTTGGTAGTGGTTGTGAAATATGAGTCATTAGAGAGTAACCAGGGAAGTTCTTTTTGAGGAAGTGATATTTTCATTGTGATGAGATAAAAAGTATTGAATTTGCATAGATATTCATATTTTCCAACTCAGTATATAGGATTTCTCCTTCTGCCCTACACTCACATGTCTATTGTATCCACCTTTCTCCATGCACTCTCTTCATGGGAATGTGAGGCCCTCCTTCTATCAATGTTAACCTGTCTACTTTCTCCAGCTCCAGAGATGGGCAGTATCTGGAAAAAGTCAATTATGACATTCTATCTTCTTGGTTGAGGATTGAAAGGTAATCTAGCAAGAACCACCAAATAGAACCTTAATACTATTGCTTACTATTATGTAGTATATAGAACCTTAATATTATTGCATAGATGTTCTATGTCTCTTATGGGACATCAATGAGAATACATGTAGCCTGCTTTATTACTGGCGTATGTGTGTGTCTATAAAGGAAGTAGGTTTAAAAAAAAGTCAAATAAGCAGAAATAGCAATAAATGGAAATGAAATGAATGCTTGATTTCATGGTTGAGCATCTGTCTGTCACAGGGTTCATATAGTAGCATGATGGCTGCTGATTGCAGCAAACTTACCTCTTCACAACTTCAAGCCCAACAGGAAAGAGGAAAGAGAAGGAGATCATTTCTTGGACAGTGAAGTAAAAATGATGAGATTAATTTGATTGGAAATGTGTGAGTCATTCACACAATTAATTTTTCCTAGGTCACAAAGCTACCACAGAACTTCACTCTAGCTGAGTTGATGTAATTTGCTCACAGACAAGAGCAGAACTGAGAAGCGCCAAGTGAACGATCAGACCCCAACAAAATCCTTTGCATCTCCAAGTCAAAGTTTACCTCAAGTTGGGCCAATCCCTGATGTTTTAAATATATAAAGGCAAGTCAAGAGAATTAACTGCTATAACTGGGCAAAATCCTTCAGTGGCTTCCTCTCTAATTCAAAATAAAAGCCAGAACTCATACTAAATCCTAGAAGTCCTTACATCTCCTGATTCTTTGTTCTGTCTTGGATTTTGTAAAATATCCTAATTTATATCCTGATATATTACCTTGAGATTATTTTAAGTGGCTTGAGAATGCCTTCTCTTGGTTTAAATTAGTGCATACATAAACTTTTTAAGGTTAACACTTATATGTGTTAGTACCAGTGTCAATAGTAATATGCAATTGGGATAAAGTAGTGGATCTTTTTCTCTAAGAGAGGAGCATTTAACTTCTACAGATGTCATATTGAGAATGACATGGCAGAACAGGCACCTGGAGTCAGGTGGAAAGGATAATCCTCCTACAAGTAATCAGCCAGGCAGGCATATGATATAAATCAATTTTGTGTTTAGGAAAAACTCAGTGCGGGAAATTTTGTGTTTAGGAAAATTTATTTAGGAAATTGATTTAGGAAATTTTATTTTGTGTTTAGGAAAATTTATTTAGGAAAATAAATCAATTTTGTGTTTAGGAAAAACTCAGTGTTTAGGAAAAACTCAAGTGGCTTTGATGTATATTTGGAAACTAGGACTGTTTTTGGTTTGGGTAATAGCTCTCAGTTGGCTACCTGAGAGGATTTTTAGGACAGAAGAAACATAGTAGGGAACAAGAAAAAGACTATAAGCCAATGTAGTGTAACACAGGTGCATGAAATCAGATAATTTTAGAATGCTACTGACCAGATTGAATGGCAAGCTCCCATACATTCTATATACAAAAACATCAAAAGGTTATTTAAAAATGTGTACTCTGTCATTAGTCTTCATTGTAAACACATTCATAGCACCAAAGGATAGGTTTGTTTTGAAAATATAGCAACAATTTACCAACAGCACACACCATAAATCTTCTCCTTCAAATCTTCAAGAGATAGGTCCTCACCAACACCAATTCCTTTCCTTTAGATCATCTCAACTTGTATTAATAAGACATAGAGGAAATTTGATTCTCTGTCTGCTTAATGATTGCAAGTGGCTGCTCTGCTGGGTTGAAGTTAGGCCAAGAATTGCCTTTGTATTGGCTGGTATGTACGTGTCTGAGTGCAAGGGCTCTGGCAATTAGTGACAGTGGTTAACCATCAATTTGCTCTGTGAATAATAAGAATAAAAACAAGTCATAAGGTCTTGAGTATATAAGGTGATATTACTGATAACTTCTAACTATAAGTAGTCCAAGCTATTCAGGTAGAGTCAGTATACTTGAGACGAAAAATGGTTTCTTTTTTTAAGAAGTATTGATCCGGTGTTTTTGTTTTTTTCCTTAGAGTTACTGAAGCAAAATGAAGACTTCAAACTAAGCTAAATTTGTGTATCATATATTTCTTTCCCCTTTATCCTCTAAATCTAATTTCTCTTCACTCATCCTATATATCAAATATTATAAGAAAAGTAATGATAATAAAAGATTAAAGATATTCAGACGTGATTTTTTCAGTCAATGATAAAGAAATAGGTAATCAATAATGAACAATTTGTAAGTGTACTATAATAGCATTGCTGCAAAAACTGCTATCTATTGAGAAAACATGCATCCAGCTATTAAAGGTAGTTTATATTTATAAAATCAAATTAAACCCACTTGTAAATGTAAGAGAAGCCTCAAAGGGCTTCAATCATTGTTATAACAGTTATAATAGGTATTTCTATATTTGAGGTTGTAAAATAATAATACTGAATACTATATGCAAAGTTGGGAGCAAATCAACAGTTCTAACAGTCTAACAGTGATGTGTCATTCTTACATTACACAGTAAATTGGACCGTAGAGCATGAAACAGATTCAGGAAGAATCATCTCGGGTGTTCACAATGACCATTAAAAATCTGTAGTTAAACTTAGTTTAAATTAACTGTTTTTAAAATTTGCCATTTTCCACAACTCTTATTTTTCTTGATTCTGAGTCCTGATCCTGTAAACTTGCAATACTCTGTGGAAAGGATTTCAAGAGAGATATACTTTTATCTTTAATAAGAACATGAATTAAACCAGGAGAAAGGAAATAAAGAGATGAAGGCCACTGCTGTGGCTACTGAAATAACTGATGCATTTTATCTTAATACTTGACTGGATATTTCCTGTTTCTTTGGTTTGTATCTTGTTATTAATTTTCATCATTAAAATGCATAATAGCGTTATAGTAGCACATGTCTATATTATTTTTATTCATTACCAAAATTGATTTGGCCATTCTAAGTCTTTATTTCATGTAAATTTTAGAAGTATCATGTCAACATATCCAATCCTAAAAGACCTTCTTGACTTTTGATTAGGAGGGTATTGAATTTATAGGTCTATAAAGGAAGAATTGCTAGCTTAACAATATTAAGTATTCTAACCCATTAACAGAACATACCTTTTAACTTATTTAGGCCTTCATTAATATGTCTCAGCAAGGTTTTTTCATTTTCTGTTAACATGAAGAACTTCCTTTGACATTTATTTATTGATTTTTTCTGGCACTAAATTTTCTCAGATCTTTTTGTCTGTTGTCCGAATACATCTTTATTTTACCTTAAGTTTTGATTAATATTTTCAAAGGATGTGGATCCGATGTTGACAGCTTTTTCCTTCAAGTACTCTAATGATGTCTTATGACTGTCTTCTGGCTTACATAATAACTTATGAGAAGTCTGCAATTTTTCTTATCTTTGTGATAATGTGTCTTTTTCCTCCTCTGCTGTTAAAATGTTCTCTCTCTTACTCATTTTTAGCACCCTAATGAAGTTATCCTTTGGTGTAGCTTGATTTTTCTTCATCCAGCTTGTGGCTAGTTAGGCTGTTTGGATCTGTGGGTTTATACTTTTATCAAATTTGGAAGTTCCAGTGATTTATACAAATATGCTTTAAATTCATGCTCTCTTCTTCTTGGACTCAGATTACATGTTAGACTACTTCATACTGTCCCACTGATGCTTTCTTAATGTTTCCAGACTTTTTTCCTACTCTTTGCTTCAGATTATAGAGATTCTATTTCCACCTTCCAGTTCACTAACATATTCTTCTGGAAAACTTAATGTGTTGTTACTTACAGGCAGTGATTTACTCATTTCATATATTGTAGCTTTTATCTCTAGAAGTTCTATTTGATTCTTTTTTATATTTTTAGACTCTTTGTGTCCATGTATTTCTTGAAATTCTTATGCATATTTATAATGTATATTCTAAAGCACTTCTCTTTTATTGTAATCCTATAACTTACGGGTCTTTTTTAAATTAATTTTTCTCCTGGCTATTTGTTATTGTGATTTTTCTGTTTCTTGACATGTATAGCAATTTTGGATTAGATGCTGGATATTGTGATTTTTATTTGATTGAGTGCTCAAATTTTTCTTTTTTCACAAGATATTCCACTTTATTTCTTGCAGGAAATTAAACTTAAAGACCAATTTGATTCTTTTGAGACTTTTACAAAGGCATGATAGGGAGGGTGTATTAGTCCCTTTTCACATTGCTATAAAGAACTACCTGACACTGGATAGTTTATAAAGAAAAGAGGTTTAATTGACTCACAGTCTCACAGGCTCTACAAGAGGCATGGCTGGGGAGGCCTCAGGAAACTTACGATCATGGCAGAAGGTGAAGTGGAAGCCACATGTCTTATGTAGTGGAAGCAGGAGGAGGAGAGAGTGAAGGAGGAAGTGCTACACACTTTCAAACAACCAGGTCTCGTGAGAACTCATTGTTATGTGAACAGCAAAGGGAGAGTCCACTCCCATGACCCAATCACCTCCCACCAGGTCCCTCCTCCATCATTAGGGATTACAATTCAACATGAGACTTGAGTGGGGACACAGAGCCAAACAGTATGAGAAGGCTTATAGTTGTTATTAATTGGGGGTATGCTTTACTAATAATTTATTATTAACAGATTAATTATTAAAGCATTAATAATCATTGACTTATTATTAATAACCTTTCTGGAGGTCTCTATTCTATCCCCCAAGTATTCATGGAAGTCTCTGCATTCTAGCTGATTGGAACTTGAATGTCTGCCAGCATTGTGTGAGCCCTGGTAATCATACAGCTTACAACTACCTGGCTAGTCCTTGACTGTACTTTTAAAATTTCAACCTATAAAGGTAGAGCTTAGTATTGGACAACAAATTTAGGATACTTGCAGATTTCTGGAACTCTGTCGCTGGAGAGCTATCCCCTTTATGGTTCTCTTCTCACTAATTCCAGCTGTCTCAGTGCCCTCAAATTCTGGTTTTTGTCTTCTGAAGTCAGCCATATCAGAATAAATCTCTCTCCCTGACCATAGTATGGAAAGTTTCTTCATGCAGAAAACCAGAGCAATTATTACATTCACTTTATTTTTTCATTTGTCAGTGTTGAAAATCCTGCACTAACTGTCCAATGTCTGGAAAGAGTTGTGCTTATTTTTTTTCCAGTTTTCTTTATGATTTAAAAAATTTTATTGAGACAAGATCTAATTCTGTCATCCAGGTTCCAGTGCAGTGGTGCAATCATAGGTCACTGCAGCCTTGAAATCCTGGGCTCAAGGGATCCTCCCACTTCAGCCTCCCAAAGTGCTGGGATTAGAGGCATGAGCCACTGGGCCCAACCCAGTTTTTTAACTGTACAGAGTGGAAGATTAAGTCTGGTTCTATCACAATTGGAAGAGCTGAGCTTCAGCTTTAAACAGATGCTCATGAATGTAAATTAGCATTTTTATTTCTTTCTTTACATTTAAAATTTACTTAAGCATGTCAACATATGTAACAATTAAATTGATACTTCTAATTTAAAATATCCAAGCAGAAAATTGAAGTATTATCATTTTTATATGCTGTTATTTTTAGTCACCTTATTTAAGTTTCATGAAGTAGCTATTAAAAGACCCTAGCACATTCCAGTTATTTTATATTTAAATTAATTTATGATATTTTCCAATGTTTTATATAGTAATATCCAGACAGTTTTAATGTATGCTCAAATGTCTTTTCTTCGCACAACAAAAAATATAAGAAATATAATAAGACAAAATTGTACACATTCCAGGGAAAATATTTAAATCTTTTAATTAATTAAAAATATGTCCCTTGGTTTAAATTTTGAGTTTACTGGATGAAAAACACAGAAAAGATGTATAAAGCAACATCCTTTTGATTGCCTGGTGGATAGAAAAACAAAAAACAACTAAATTTGAGATACAGTTTGAACAAAGCTGACAATGCTTTTGCCTTCCTGTTTGAATCTCTTCAAGATCAGCAATTTATTTTTTTACTGACTAAGGTTTCTTGGGATTGCCACTGCTCATGTGATTCCCAGGAACTTAACTACTTGTGAATAACTCTGTCAGGCTGATAATACTAGACTAAGAAAACAATTCATCTTCAATAAGTACACTCTTTCTAGCAGAAGAAGCAATTCAGAAAGTTCCTTGTGGTTTCCCCTCTGGATCTTTTCATCATCAATTTCAGCAAAGGGTGGTATTTTCCCCTAGTAAAAGGTCAAGACAGCTTGTTTTGGTCCTTCTCAGACTCTAGGTACAGTGGGTAACTCCCATCTCTTAAATGGGTGCTTTCAGCTTGGCCAGGAGGGGCTGGACATCAAGAGGAGGAAAGTCACCATCTGGATGAGGCTCAGGAAGTGCTGTATTAGCTAGCTATCATCTAGGGTGATTCTTTTCCCCTTATGCCAGCAGCAAAGTGCTTCAACCCTTGCTGATTACTTCCAGTAATTTATTTTTAATCTTAATTTTTTTTCTACTTAGTATTCCCTCATATTTGGAAAAAAATGAAAACATTTCCATCTTACCTCCAGCTCTGAAGCCACAGATACTGTGCCCCTAACAGGGTCACCAAATTGCTTAAATTACATACATGCATATATATATATATATGCATACACACATGCACACACATATATGTGGAATATATATATAAATTTTAAGTTATTTGAAAATTTATTTAAATACATAAATAATTTGTATATTACACACAAATGTATGTTATTTGAAAAGACATTTAAATATATAAATAATTTGTATATTACATATAAAGGTATGTTTTTAAAAACATATTTAAAAACATAAATAATGTTTATATTATAGACAAATGTGTGCTATTTGAAAATATACCTAAATATATATATAACTTGTATATTACTTAACAAATTTATATATTTTCCATATATATATGCATATACTTTTTTCGTATAAAACTCTGGCAACATCTCCATGTAAGATAAGATTCCTTCTTTCTTTGTTGACAAAGATTATCTTTTCTAGAATTAGGATTGGAAAATTTAGTTATTTAGCACTTGGTCATATTGTTTCAAAATTTTGATTTAATTTATTCTGGAACTAGAAATGAGCCTGCAAATTCTGCAAATTTTGCTTATAAATGTGTCATATGCATATATTTGTTGTAGCCTACCTAGAAAGTGGCAGTTTCATATTTCAGTCACTTTTTACTTTTCTATCTAAAAGATATTTGATTCAAGAAGAAAATCGGTTCAAAGTTTTTGTTTGTAAATATGATATATTCCCTATTCCCAATTATATTGCTCAAGTCAGAGTCTGTTATTTTTCCCAGGCAGATATTTGAGAGGACTCAACAAACACCAAAGAATGTACTCACATGAGGCTTTTATCTAAAGGCAGAGGGTACGATGCAGCAAGAGAGCAAGTAGGCAAGCACTGGAGACATTCCACAGTACAAGATCCCCATAGGCCTAACCAGACACATGAACCATGCCAGCTTCTGACTTGAACTGCCCAGATCTATGCAAGAAACTCTCTGTATCCCATTGAATAGAAGTCGAAACAGGTTTGTCAAACCCATTAGGCTAGTTGCAAGTCATTAGCAAAGAAATTGACCTTGGGGTTAGTTAGCCAAGAGAGTTTAAAAATTCTAAATGGCACATTATAAATTCCAATGTTCTTAGCTTGATAAAGAGTCAAAATCCATACATTTAGGCATCTTCAGAGATGAAGATAGAGCTTTTAAATACATCTGTAAATTAACTCTATAGCAAAATATCTTTATTCAACAAATATTTATTGAGCGTCAACTACATTCCAGGCACTACTGGGAATATAGAGTGAACTAACTGAGCTGTCCATGACCTCATGGAGCTGACATTCTAGTTTCATTCTACAGTTATCCTTCAGGAGGCAGTTTTAGCACATTCAATGCAATTCTCAGTTAAAAGCAAAAATAAAAACTTGACATAAACTCCTAACTTTATTTTTTTCTTATAATTAGCTTCTTTTCATCATACTGAAACCTCACTGACCTACAAACTTGAGAGAAAATATACAGATTTAATTTAATCCCCGAGTTTTTTGCTTGTATGTTACCCAGCAAAATAACACAATAAAACTGAAGAGAAATCAAACTCCTAAAAAAAGCATGCCATATGATTTCATTAATTAAAAGACCAAAAACAATGAAACTAATCACAGGTATTAGAAGTTGAGATAGAGGTTACTCTTGGGGTATAGTGGTGGGAAGGGAGAAAAAGGGCTATATACCTTCTTAGTATTTGCTATTTTCTAATTTTTAATTGGGAGGTAGGAACACACATGTCTTTACTTTTTGATAATTTATTGACCTGTACATTTATAATTTACTTACTTTATGTGCTCTTCCAACTAAAACATTGGCATTAAATCCCTGTCTCAGGCTCTGTTTTCTAATGAACCCAGACAGGGGGTGCTTGAGCTGATACAGTGCCCCACCTTCCTGGGAAACAAAATCTTGGTTGATTCAAGCAGCCCCAGCTCCCAGAGCCTGAGCTCATGCAATGTCCCATTTCAGGGGACTCTAGAGTCTTGGCCCAGCCAAAGAGTCATGCCTCCTGGCACCTGAGCTAATGCAGTGCCCTGCCTTCTGAAGAAATAGAATATTGGTCAAGTCGATATTCTATGGACTTGCCTGCAAGGGCCTGAGCTGACATGGTGCCTCACCTCCTGGGGAACCAAAGCCTTTACCGAGCTGTGCCACCTCACACTAAGGATTAAATATCTAGAGCTCTCTGCCTTCCTGGAATGAGACTAGCCACCGGGAATCTGAGCTGCTGAGGTACGCTGTCTCTTAGGGAATGGAGCATCGCTGCACTACTCCCTGCTTCCCAGGGCCCAAGCCACAGTTGCCTCTCACCACTCTTGCATCTTTGCTGCCACTGCACTTCCCTTCTCAGAGCCTGAGCTGCTGCCATGTTCCATCAACCCAGGATCCAAGTCATAATTAAATGGTGCCTCATCCCTTGAAGTCTTGAGTTGGCACTGTGCCTTGTTGACTCCAGGACCTGATTGCTGATGCACCTGGTTCCCCAGGGCTCAAGCCTCTGAACCACCTACTTTTTCTCCAGAACTATGGTGCTACTTCACTCCACTCTGCAGAGTCAGAGTCACAGCTCCATCCCTGCCTCTTGGGCCTGAGCTGCTGGGGTACCTCAGAGTCACAGACCCTAGCTTTGTGGGTAATCTTCATTCACCATGACCTGGAGAGTAAAACAGTGCACCAAGTCTTAGGTGGAAGTTGTTTCATAGACTGTGGGTCCAGAACCGTGGCTCCACAGCTACTCTAAGAGGCTGTACCTTGTATTTCAACCCTGTTGTGGCTGCCTGTGGGCTGTGTTAGACCAAATATCAAAAGGGATCCCCTCAGCTAAAATTCTCTAGTGTGGGGAAAATGATTAAAAGAGGAAACCAAAAGCCCTATCACCGAGGGCCCAAATAACCAATGCTGTCACAATATCTGCCACAAACTCCTGACATCCAACTGTAGTCTCAAAGGAAAGTTTGAGGACAAGAAGAGACAGATCCAGCAGATCCGCATTTACTCACCTTTCTGACATATCCCGGATGGCTCCCAAATGAAGCAGGATATTTCCCTGACCCCTTTGTGGGTGGGAACTGGAGTGCATGGATGCCAGCAAAGGCAAACTCCACTTACTTGCTGCTCCATCCCTTATGGGAGAGGGCACGCAGGTGACCAGGTGCAGGAGTCAGGGCAAGCACTTTTGGGTGACACCAAGAGTGAACTTCACACCAGCTGTGCAGCAGCATCTAGGAGGGGGTGTCCATGACCCCTGAAGCCCCAGAGGCAGTGTTACAGTGCTTTTTAGCTTTGTCATCTGCAGACAGCTTATATGTTAACAGCTCAGTGGAGAGTCAGTGTGACAGCCTTTTGCACCCACACTCATGGCACCTGAGTTCTTGTCCAGTGTCCAGGAAGAACAAAGTTATAGTAATCAAAAGAGTATGATACCAGCATAAAAGCAGACATATACACCAGTGGGTCAGAATATACAGCCAAGAAACAAACCCGAACATATATGGTTTCTATGGTTTGAATGTTTGTGTCCCCTCCAAAATGCATGTTGAAATTTAATCTCAAATGCAATAGTATTAGAGTTTGTGCCTTTAGGAGGCAATTAGGTCATGATGACTACTCCCTCATGAATGAAATTAATGTCCTTATAAAGGAGGCCTCACAAGACATTTGGACCACTTTGCCCTTCCATTCCTTCCACCTTGTGAGGACACAGAGTTTGTCCTATCTGGAAGATGCAGCAACAAGGTGCCATCTTGGAAGCAAGCATGGTGACCCTAACCAGGCACTCAACCTGCAGCACCTTGATCATAGAGTTCTCAGTTCCAAAACTATAAGAAGTAACTTTCTATTCTTTATAAATTACCCAGTTTGGGGCAGTAAACACCATTGTGATGAGATGTCAGATGAAAATGAGAAGTATTTTATTACAAAGTGGAGGAAAGGCCGTCCTTGTTACCAAGTGGCAACGAACTTGGCTGAATTGTGTCCATGTCCTAGAGTTTTGTGGAAAGCAGAACTTAAGAGCACTGAACTAGGATATTTGGTGAAATAAATGTGCAAGTAAAGTGTTTAGGGAGCTGACTGCTTATAGTAAAATGTGAGAAGAGAGAAATAAACTAATAAAAAAATATAATAAAAAGAGAAGCAAAATATAAAGACTTAGAAAATTATCAGCCTGGGGCTGAGCACAGTGGCTCACATCCGTAATCCCAGCACTTTGGGAGGCCGAGGCAGGTGGATCACGAGGTCAGGAGGTTGAGACCATCCTGGCTAACATGGTGAAACCCCATCTCTACTGAAAACACAAAAAATTAACCACATGTGGTGGTGGGCGCCTGTAGTCCCAGCTACTTGGGAGGCTGAGGCAGGAGAATGGCGTGAACCAGGGAGATGGAGCTTGCAGTGAGCTGAGATCGCACCACTGCACTCTAGCCTGGGCAACAGAGCAAAACTCCATCTCAAAAAAAAAAAAAAAATCATCAGCCTGGCTATGTAGAGCTAAAAAGCTGTCCAGTGGAGAAAATTAACGGTGTGGACAGGCTTATCACTTTAAGTGATTTTAAATAAGAAGTCAGTATGGGTAGGTGGAAGCCAGATGCTATTCACCAGGACATTCCACCAGTGGAGGAATGACCCCAGTGGTATTTGGGAGATATTTGAGGCTCCCACTCCCAGAACAGGCACAGAGTGCTGTTTTTATTGACAGATGAATGGATAAAGAAACTGTGACACACACACACACACACACAATATTATTCAGACTTGAAAAAGGAGATATTGCCATTTGCCACAACAAGCAAGAACCTGGAGGACCTTATGCTAAGTGCCAAGTGAAATATTGCATAATCTCATTTATATGTGGAATCTAAGCAAAGAAACAAACAAAAACCAAATGTAGAATACACAGAGATAGAGAATAAAACTGTGGTTACCAGGGGTAGAAGACAGGAGAAAGGGAGGAAACCAAGGAGCTGTAAGCTGTAGGTCAAGAGATCCAAAGTAGCAGATATGTGGGATGAGCAAATCTGGAGCTCTAATGTATAATATAAACACTATAGTTTATCACATTGTGTTGTATTTGGCATTTTTGCTAAATGAGTAGATTTTAGCTGCTTTTTCCACACATAGAAATACAAATGGGTAACTCTTTGAGATAATGGATATGTTAATTTATTTCACTATAGTAACCATTCTATTCTTTATATATATCTCATAACCTCATGTTGTATACCTTAAATATGTACGATAAAATTTATTTTTAAAAATGTAAGTGCTTGACATCATGATACTGGATCTCTAAATACATAGAATGTATCTCCTAAGAATACTATTATCGTATGTAGCTCTAATACTATTATTACATCCCAAAATTTATTAATATAATGATCTAAAATATAGTTCCTATTAAAATTTCCTCCATTATCCCCAAATTATATTTACATAAACTTTGTGGATAAAGGAGGGGATTATATGTTTACATGTAAATAAACACATAAATTATGGTTCATTCATACATTTGGTTCTCTTGTCCTTTAAGTCTCCCATCATCTACTCCTAGAAAAGCTTCTCACCATTTTTTTGTTTGCTTGATTTTGTATTTGTTTTAGCCTTTTATGACATTGACTTTTTTTTTTTGAGACAGAGTTTCGCTCTTGTTGCCCAGGCTAGAGTGCAGTGGCACGATCTCAGCTCACTGCAACCTCTGCCTCCCTAGCTCATGCCCTTCTCCTGCCTCAGCCTCCCAAATAGCTGGGATTACAGGTGCCTGCCACCACGCCTGGCTAATTTGTTGTATTTTTAGTAGAGATAGGGTTTCACAATGTTGACCAGGCTGGTCTTGAACTCCTGACCTCAGGTGATCCAAGCGCCTCGGCCTCCCAAATTTCTGGGATTACAGGCATGAGCCACCGCGTCCAGCCTATTTTTTTCAGTCTGGAGCATTTGTTTTATATAACACCCCATATCTTGGACATTTCTTCTTGTTTTTCCATGAGTTCAAGTTAACTATTTTAATAAGAACGCAACATAGAATATATGGCTTACCTACCAATCTTCCCTTGCATCCCACAAGGAGGCACATGATAAACATTTATTCCAATTTTGGCGATGGTTACTTTGATCAATTGATTAAAGTGGTGTTATTGACTGAGTGTTTATGTTTTCCCCAAATTCATATGTTAAAATTCTAACTCCTAATGTGATGGTATTAAAAAGTGAGGCCTTTGAGAGGTGATTAGGTAACTAAGGTGGAGTCCTCATGAATGAGATTGGTGCTTTTATAAAAGAGACCCCATGTTGGGTGTGATGGCTCACGTCTGTAAGCCCAGCACTTTGGGAGGCTGAGGCGGGTGGATCACCTGAGGTCAGAAGTTCAAGACCAGACTAGCCAACATGGTGAAACCCCGTCTCTACTAAAACCACAAAAACTTAGCTGGGCACGGTGGCAGGCGACTGTAATCCCAGCTACTGCCGAGGCTGAGGCAGGAGAATTGGAGAATTGCTTGAATCTGGGAGGTGGAGATTGCAGTGAGCCGAAATTGTGCCTTTGCACTCCAGCCTGGGAAACAAGAGTGAAACTTCATCTGAAAAACAAAACAAGACCAAAAAAAAAAGAGAGAGAAAGAGAGAGAAACCCCAGAGAGCTCTCTCATTCCTTTCCACCATGTGAGGACACAGGGAGAAGACAGCCATCCTTGAATCAGAAAGTTGGCCCTCATCAGACATGAGGATATGCCAGTACTTTGATGTCAGATGCCCCTGCCTGCAAAATGGTGAGAAATAAATATTAGTTGTTTCAACTACCTAGTTTATGGTATTTTTGTTATAACGGTGTGAACAAAGACAGGTGGTATTCATGGTATTCACATGCTATCTTCATTTTAAAGGTATACTTTTAACTTCGTAACTAAAAAGTAATCAGTAGGCTGATACTTTTAAGACAATATGAATGTGATGTTGCCAAACATATTTTCACTGGATGGTTTTAGCATCCATTAAATTTGTCATCTCATCCTCTATTCTCAGTCTAAATGTGTTAGTCTACTTTATTACTTAAGTTACAACTGAAAGACAGAAACTTGGATATCAAGCTATAAATGTTTTGCATTTCCTAGGAACACAAAATTGTAGCAAACTCTTAGATAAATTGATCCTAATTATGTGTCAATGTTCATTATTCATGAGGAAATTAGCCTTGATCTTATGTCAGTTCATGGCCTAATTTAAACCATCTATATATCTTAGGTAAGTCAATGTTTAGCACCTGTAGCTGGGGTGCCAAGTGCAAGTATTAACTTATTCAGAACACCATCAACCTTGTCAAAACCATAAAACTGCTGTCTCTTTTTTTATTTTATTTCATTTCATTTTATTTATTTATTTATTTTGAGATAGAGTCTCACTCTGTCGCCCAGGCTGGAGTGCAGTGGCACTATCTCAGCTCACTGCAAGCTCCACCTCCTGGGTTCACACCATTCTTCTGCCTCAGCCTCCCGAGTAGCTGGGACTACAGGTGCCTGCCACCGTGCCTGGCTATTTTTTTTGTATTTTTAGTAGAGATGGGTTTTCACCATGTTAGCCAGGATGGTCTCGATCTCCTGACCTTGTGATCCGCCCAACTCAGCCTCCCAAAGTGCTGGGATTACAGGTGTGAGCCACCACACCCAGCCTGCTATCTCTTTATTAGTTGTCCCAAATTAATGATTTGGACAGAGATGTTTCAAGACATTTTAAGATCTAAACCATTAAACAGATATACCAAATAAAATACGAGACACAATTAGAAAGCAACTGATCTGAGGCTATTATTTATATAACAAATAAGGTTTTATCTTGTTAGAAACACCCACAGGCCCGCAGAGATCAGCCAGAGCCAGAGGACTCTTTCTAGCTGTTGATTCCTCCTCCTCACAAAGAGCCCACATGCTTCACTTTGCTTAATTGTCACTTTGAGGACAATGTTTCCTCCTTTCTTTCTTTCACACTTCCCTGTTTTCCTCCATTATAGGAAGAAACTTCTCGTTTATGTATGAGAAATAACAGTCCCTTTTATGAAATAGCTTATGCTGAACATTAGCCCTTCTTTCTCTGAATCCCTTGAATGCTGGAATAGTTGCCAGGTTGTTTTCAACTGAAGACTTCCTGTTGCCCAATACTAATTTATTCAGTGGAGATTATAGGAAAAATTAAAATTCTAATAAGCACATAAATATTTTTTCTTCTCTATTCCAGCCATTTAGGAACTTCTTAGTTCTTTGCTTAAGATAATATATGCAAAGGGAGAGATAAGTGAAGGAGATAGAGGAATATACTAATGGAGAAAGGAAAAGGAGATGCTACTTACTAGCTTCTAGCTTTTGTTTTCCAGCAATCCAAAGAATAATATCTCACTAGAGATTTTGTATCTGCTTCAGAAAGATATATAGAAAGAAAAGAGTTCCTACTGTACGGGGTATGAGAGGTATCATGGAATGGAAGGGATAACATGATAATTAAGAGAAGCACAGATGTCCTTAGGGAATAGAAGATTTTCTGGTCCTGAAGGAGAGGAGTTGGAAAGTGGGTAATGAAAACTGAGATGCAGATAGGACCTGGGAAACAGGGCTAGCTAGGAAACAAGAGCACAAATAATCGTTTTGGGTCCAAAGAGTTAAGGCCTTCTTATTCTCTAAGGAGAGATCCTTGGAACTAGAAAGGCCAGAGAGACAGACTTGCTCATGGACCTGCAGGAATAAGAGATATTTTATGGAGAATGTGCACAGGGAGTTGTATGTACACTTAGAGAACTGCAAAATTTCTCTCCAACCCCTTGTTGTCAAACATAAGCATCTGTTTTTGAGCTCTGACACAGGAACTTGGGATAACTAGATGACCTCTCAGCACAATAGGCTCTAGCAATAGGAAGTTGACTTGAGTGTCATCAGCAACGTGGTGGAATAGGAAGCCTTGGGCCCTCATTTCCCCATGGAAAGACTGACTTGACAACAATGTACGAACTACATTGCCTTTGTGAGAACTCCAGAAACTGGTTAAGAAGTTGCAGCACCTTAGGTGAATGCAAAGCCAGGAAAAGATGCATCAAAATGAGGAGAAAATGTTGTCGCATTTTACTCATTCCAGCCACTCTTTCACCCTGGCACAATGTGACTTAATCTACAGAAAACATTAAAGTTCCAGTGGAACATGAATTAAAAGAAATTAAAAACCGTGTAAGCAAAAACTCAGTTTTATGTAAAAAAAAAACAAAAAACAAAACAAAAAAAAAACAATTCCCCTTAAGGAAGAGAAAGGGCTGGAATCCTTTAAAATTAACTGCCTGTTTTTCTTTCTGAGGCTAGTGAGCCTTATCTCTCTCTTTCCCAGGCATTGTGAAGACCCTGTTTCTCTAGCTGTGCAGCTACAAGGTCACTAGACAGATAATCTCAAGTCATAAAACATGTTGTTTCTTGAAAAGGAAGAAATGATGTAATGCATGTCTTAATTAAATAACTGTCTTTGTTTCTTGCTTCTGTAATATGCTTCCTCCTGCACAGATCTCCCCCCGCCCCACAAAATGCTTAAAAGGTAACCACACTCTTTGTTCAGGGCTCATTCCTTTGGATGTTAATCTGACTGGGTTGGTGCACCTAAACAATTAAATAATTCCTCCTCAACCCCTCGGTGTCTCTGATTACTTAATTATCCCACTGCACCAGATTCTCCCTTAAAGAGGCAAGAGGAGTAGACCATGAGTCCAGCATTCTGGGTTTTGTGGGAGTTACCCAAGGTACTGGTTTCTGTCTTGCCTGACTCAGAGTGCAGAGTTGAATGGCATGTTGTGAGCCTTTGATAACAAAGTCAGGTACCCTATTTCAGCACTAGGGAGATTGTAGTACTGCAGGCAGACACCAGGGGGAGAAAGAGGAAGAAGCAGGCAAAACTCTTTTACTAGGAAATTACACACACTTCCCAAAAAAGTTTGAAGGGCCCCCAGAATCTCTAGCTATGCTAACCAGTAAAGGTCTTCCACTACATGAAGTCAGTTTGTAATGACTAGAAAAGGTTGGTGTTTTTTTCAAATGCCCAAATCTCAATAAAAGATCACAAGGCATACAGAGAAGCAAGAAAACATGGCCCAACTAAAGGAACACAATAAATCTCCAGAAACTACCTTTAAATAAATAAATATCTATGAGTTACATGATCTTTTAGAGATATTTGTACACTCATATTTATTGCAGCATTATTAATAATAGCCAAGAGGTGGAAGCAACCCAAATGTCCATTAATGGATGAATAAAGAAAATGTGGTATATACATACAATGAAACATTAATCAGCCTTACAAAAGAAGGAAATACTATCATGTGCTACAACGAGAAAGACACTTGGAGATCTCATGCTAAGTAAAATAAGCCATCACAAAAAGACAAATACTCTGTGATTCCTCTCATATGAGGTATCCAAAGTAGACATGTAGCAGGACAAGCTGCAGACAAAATCCCTCAGGCACTGAGTTAAAGAAGGAAGGGCTTTGTTCACCTGGAAGCTTCAGCAAGACTCACATGTCCAAAAACTAAGCTCCCCGAGTGAGCAATTCCTGTCCCTTTTAAGGGCTTACAACTCTAAGGGGGTCCATGTGAGAGGGTCGTGATCGATTGAGCAAGCAGGGGTACGTGACTGGGGGCTGCATGCACCGGTAATCAGAATGGAACAGAACAGGACAGCAATTTTCACAGTGTTTTTCCATACAATGTCTGGAATCTATAGATAACATAACCAGTTAGGTCAGGGGTCGATCTTTAACCAGGCCCAGGGCGCGGCACTGGGCCATCTGTGGATTTCATTTCTGCCTTTTAGTTTTCACTTCTTCTTTCTGTGGAGGCAGAAATTGGGCATAAGACAATATGAGGGGTGGTCTCTTCCCTTATTCCCCCCCCTTTGAGAATCTCACTCATTAGTGAATTTCACTAATGTATGGTTGTGTTTAGTGGTTTTCACTAATGAGTGAGATTTCACTAATGAGCGAGATTCTCATTTTCACTACCCATGTCTTCTTGCAAGACAGAGCCATAGTGATTAATATAGTACACTTGGGCTGAAGCATTTTGGTGAACTAAGGTAGCGATGAAGCTTTTTATCATTTGAAGAAGTACAGATAGCAAACAAGGGAGCAGTAAGCAGGTTTCTATTACTGTTATAACTCCTATTATAAGAGTTTTAATTCTTTCTAGCTCTGGGAACCATTTTCCAAACATGGCCCCAGGATCAAATCCATGCCACACTTGCACTGGCACATGTGCCAATTTTGTCATATTGCTAACTATGTCTTCAACTACTTGCCCTTGATCATCTATGTGTAGATAGCAATTAGTAAGGTTAAATTTCCTACAGACCTCTCCTTCAGCTGCTAGCAAGTAGTTGAGAGCCAATCTATTTTGATAGACAGCATTTCTCATCTGAGTTTCTTGCCAGGCCAGAATAGTCAAGGCTCTGCTGGTCTTATTAGTGATTATTTCTAAGACAGCTTGTAACCATGTGATTCAGTCGAGCATGTAAATGGGGGTCCAGTATCCCCACGAGCTATCTTTTGCCCAAGTAGCAGGCCCATAATATTGTATGATTCTTTCAGGGGACCATTTATTATCTTTCCAATTCCCTGTGGCTATGTTTCTTTTTTCACGGGAAGCATAGACAGGGAAGCCCAGGAGTTCGCCTGTCTTTATGGGCAGTAGGAAGAAAGATGATTTAATAGTATCAATAACACAACTACCTTCCCACTGGTAAGGTAATTTGGCATAAGGTCTATGCCCACATATCCAGTATAATCCAATGGGGGCTGTCCAGTCCTGATGGTACTCCAGGTGGGTCCGCATGGTTTGCAACTTTGGGAATTTACTAAATGGATTTTTCTTAGTGTGGTTTGAACTCCACTAGGTGGCTGTTTTTGTAGTACTATTATACAGTTTTTGCCCAAGGCAGCTGAGTCTCCCCACAGGAAGGATGAAGTCCTTCCCCACTCTTACTATACAGTATTGTCTAATGATTGAGGCTTTCAAGACCCAGAAGTTATCAGGATGATTCTCTTGAGCTGGGAATTTATCAGGAACTGGGTCTGTAGGTACTAATTCTCAGGCTTCCCATGGCCATTGATCTCCCAGTACAGTTCCTCCACATACATGACATGAAGTGACATTGAGAGACTGGGCTACATGCTCAGCTATTGCAAAAACAAATTTCTTGTTTTTCCTGAATTTCTGGTACTGGCACATTCAGTTCATCATAGAAGTTTGCAATACTGGCTCAGGAGCGTGCTTGTAAACTTCTTCTCAAACTGTGATATTTACTCGAGGATCCAGTCCAGCCCTATCAATTTCTAGGGTTATATGCTCCCATTTTTTCCAGGGAGGATCAAGGGGGTTGGTTATTACCAGTTGTAAGGGGTTACACTGACCACTGGTACAGGAATGGCCACTTTTCCTTTTCTGAAAGTGGACAGGATTTTTTTTCATTTTTTATCCAAGTAGCCTAAATGACACAAGACCAGTATCCACATTTATTTTCACACAGTCCTAATTCATGACAAATGTACTTATTTTTTGTCATGTAGCCTCTTTTTTAATTAAGAGAAACACACCCTATTTCTAACTAAGTACCATTAATGACAGCACAGGTATCAAATTTCAAGATGACTTGTTTGGGCACCCCTTTTCTTCTGTTTTGGCTAACACTTTACTAATATCGTTTATGAGCCCCCACCAGTCCTCAGTCCTTAATCTTATTTCAAAAACTGTGGTCATAGGGGGCTCAGATGGGTCATAACACACATAACACAGGTCATTTCCTGGGTTACATGCCTTGTATAGAATAATATTATACAAACGAGTTCTTTTCAGAGTTCCAGTACACTTATAATAACCATAAAATAATAGGACCATAGCAACTTTTTGTCCTACCTCAGTGACTTGATGTATACACTGGGAACAGTCCTCAGTCTGAGGAAGGTCAGTTGAAGTCCTTACTGTATAAGTACTAATTTTAAGGAAAATGAGTCCCACAGTGAGTTTTCTCATGCTTTGGCCGTGTGTGGACCAATCACCTTCTGGGTGTGACTGGAGCAGGGCTTGTCATCTTCTTCAGAGTCACTTTGCAGGGGTTGGTGAAGCTGCTAGCATCCACGTACAGCTCACAGTCTACTGATGTTCAAGGATGGTCTTGGAGGTTGGGCCTGCTAGAATAAACTGAGTCCAATACCTCTACATAGTTATGTTCAACTGAGCTCTCTGATACCGGGAGCAAGGTGGCAGGGCTTAGGGTATTGCAAACTTCAATGGTTATGGGGGATTTTCACATAGCAAGCTTTGCTACTTGGTTAATCTAGCATTTGTTAGCCAATGATGTCCTTTGGTATTCATCAAAGTTACCACAGCATGGGGGTAAAGGGTTTTGTCAGGTCAGGTAGCCCCAGGGCTGGGGCCAACATGAGTTTTTCTTTTAACTCATGAAAAGCTCGTTGCTGTTGGTTGTAATAGATGTAGTTTATCTAATCTACATATTTATTAACTGTTCTCTACTAAAATATTGACTTAAATCTTGCAGCTATTTGATTTCAAGCTTTAAATTGATCTGGTATTCCCCATGGGAATCCCATTGCATCTAAATAGATGTGAGAGTTGAAAGACCCATAAGGGGCTTCTCTCACTTTACGATGTCTTATTTTTCCTCCCTCTGGCTGATGAAATGCCAGGTTGAAAGGGATATCCAACAGGACTAAAGCACAAGTGCCACTCCTGTTATTCAGCAGAGTGCCCATTAAAGGTCCACCACAATACCACCACACATCCACTCTGGGATGAACAAGGGCTGACTGATTGACAAGCTCTTGAAAATTCTTAAGTTCACTGCATCCCTTCAGGTCTCCAAGGAACACTAAGTTTCCTTCCTGTTGTGAGAGACACGAAATAAACTTAGTGCTGGGAGACGGAAGCTGGATGGCCCTTGGGGGCTGACCCACAAGGTGCCAGACTTTGGGATATAGCAGAGAGAGCTTGGCACGACTTATTACTCCAGGCTGTAGAATCCTGGAAAAGAGCTACCACGCAGCCTGTGGTCAACTGGAGGACCACCTTAGTGGAAAGGGGAGAGTCTGGGCCTCTGGCCTGCCGTGTGCACAAGCATAACAATTGCTTTTGTTTAACGTGCAGATGGAATATTTGATCCATTTCAACCAGGCATTTGCATCTTGGTATCCTGTCTTAACTGCCAAAGTTTAAGTCTTTAACTTCTATGATCCTCTAGTAAAATGAATGTATGATTTTAGGAAATTACAAACACCAGTTGGGGCAGTCCATTCTTGCTCTTTAGTGGTCCACAAACATTGGACCAACTAAGGCATAAAAGCTCTACATTTGTGGGCAAGACTCCTGGTTGACACTGGAGACTTTATCGAAGTTTCCCCCAATTAAATGGCTCTAATTTACTAATGCCCAGTTTGAGGAGAGTCAGGAGGGACAGAGGTACTTTTCTGAAGTAGAGAGCTGTCTTTGACTTGGCAAGTCCCCACAGGGTATAACAAGGCAAGAATTAAATGCAACAGTTTGAGGCAAAATTGACTTGGTTATGTTAATAACTAGATGGTCAGCAATAGAGCGAGGAAAGAAGAAAGAGTAATAGAATAGATAAAAGAGCTAAATTTTTCTTAGCTTTAGTTTGGTAGGGATTTCCCCTGGGACTACGGCCCACGACTCTGGAGGGGGTGGTGCTTTCTTGACTGGTGTGATGAGTCCATCCTTTTTTCACTGTACAAACAGCAGTCTCAGTGGTTAGCGGCACAAGGTAGGGTCCTTCCTAGGCTGGCTCGAGTTTCCTCTTTTTTTTTCACCTTTTGATGAGAATGTGATCTTCAGGCTGGTGCTGGTTTACTGGAAATTGTAGGGGTGGTACATATGCTAAAAGACTTTTAGTTTTGAGGGAAAGGAAAGTGGAAGATAAACCAAGTATATAATTTTTCAGAAATTGACCTTTTGTTTTAAATGTGGGGACGTCAGCAGTGGACTTTATAGTCCTTGGTGCCTTTCTACTGAGAAATTTCCTCTAGCACCTATTTTTTATTAGTTTTTAGACCAAAGAAGCCAAGCAGCATTTTATATTCGATGCTTCCTGTATGATTTTATACCAGATAAGCTAAATGTCACCTCTATATTAGTGTGCTATTAATGTTAAATTTAGTTTTAATAAAACTTTGTAGGCATATTTATTTAATTTTTAATGTCAGACCATAAAGTAAGATTTTTATAGACTCTTTTTAACCTTTTATAATCTTTGTTAAAGAGCAGGTTAATACTTTAAGAAAAACACATTGTGTTTTTATTTTAACATTCAGTTCACAGAAAAACTGGATGATACCCCTTTAACTTTAGTCAATATGTTTACAGACAGAATTTCCTTTACAGTGGACATTTTAAAACTTGCTTAAACCTTCAAAACAATTTTTTAATCCTTTAATGTAGGTAAAAATCCACATTCTTTTGCCTCTTTATAATCCCGTTACCAGAGGTATATTTTACTTTTCTTATACACCTTGCACATAAACTGTTTTTTCAGTAGTTTTACATTCAGGAGGCCTAGCTACTTTTAAATTATACAACATTTCTTGCATAAATTCTTTTTTATAACTTCTTTTTCTTTTTCATGACTTTTGCAGACAATTCTTCGACATGACTCAACTTTCTGACATTACAAACATTTCTTTCTTTAAACAACCAGTTAATTTATTTCAGGACAAAAATTTACCATATAACATTCTTTTTACATAAATTCTGCCCCCCTCCCTTTTTTCTGCCTTTCTTTTTTTTTTTTTGGAGATAACCATTCTTTTCCAAAGCAAGCTTCCTTTATGTCTGTGGACTAGACTGTCTAAGGCCACAAGATTAGAAGTTACTATAATACATGTTACACTGTTAACTTTTAGCAAATTTTACTTTTGTTGAAAACCTTGTAAGTTTGGGATTTCAATTATCCTTTGCTATTAGTAAGACCTTGTTTAGTCCAAATTAACTTAGAATTGGTATAGATGGCTTTTTTTTTTCCTTCCATTACCCGGGAGGAACCATCTATCATCCTGTCCTGAAGGGAGTTCCTCCTAGGTCTGGTCGGACTTTTGTATGGTAATTAAGACTTAGATCCCCTGTTAGGAAACCTGCTGGGTTAAGGGAATTTTCAGTGGTTAATGTTAAATCATCTTTTTTTTTTTTCCCTTAGGATACTTCTGAATTGGTGAGGTGTGCTCACAATGAGGTTTCCTCTAAAAGTTATTTTTCTACTTTCTTCTGTTAGCAAAGCAGTTGCTGCTACAGAGTGAATGCATTTGGGCCATCTGCAGATTACTAGGTTAAGGATTTTTGATAGGAAGGCTACAGGTTCTCAGTGGCCTCAGTGCTTTTGGGCTATGCCCTTGTTTACACTTACAACAAAGTGGTATTGGAGTGTTGTAGGGTCACAGAGAAGACCTTCAATTATCAATTATAGCTTTTAAATTTACCCTGGCTTTTAAAGGAATGGGGTACACTGTTTTTTTCTTAACTACTAGTATATCTCTTTCTTTCTCTCTTTGACTTTCTGTCTCTTTCTCTTTGACTTTCCTTTTGCCTCTATCTCTTTCTCTCTCTCTCTGCCTCTCTCTCTCTCTCTCTCCTTGACTCCCTCTTTGTCTCTCTGTCTCTTCCTCTCTGTCTCTTCCTCTCTCTCTCTCTCTGCTGGTCTTTCCTTGCCTCTGCCAGCCACTTATGCTGCTGTTCTCTCAACCACTGTGAGTGGGTGGGAGGGGTGGAGGGTGGGGTCTAAAACCAGCTGTAACCAAGTGTCTATATATGGGAACTGGTCTGGGTGCCCTGGCTTACAAGTTACCTTGTGCCATACCTTTGAAACAAGGGACATGTCCAGGCTTCCTTCTGATGGCCAACCCACCTCTAATACTGGCCAGTCTATTTCACACAAAGTTCTAAGTTTTCCTGGTGTCATAGTAACACCGTAATCTGCCTTAAATCCTTTCTTGAAATTTTTCAACATAGTTCCCAGTGGGGTGGGCTTACTTTGTGCCTGACCCATGCTTCCTCAAGACAAAACACCACGCTCACACCACAAAACAAAGAATGGGTAAAAACAGCACACACACACTTTTACAGTTTACACCAAACCAGAATCAAAACCAAAATCAGAGTATCAAGAAATCCAAGCCAGGTCAAAACCAAAACCAAAGTATCAAGCAATCCAAGTCAAGTCAAAAACAAAAACCAAAGTGCTAGTACAGGCACACTGTGGGTGATCAGGCCATGCTTCCACTCAAATGGAGTGGGCAAGTTCCAAAGACCAGTCTTACCAAGTTTCAGATGTCCGGACTCCCAGTGCCAGTTCCTTCACAGTGTTCAGCCACTGCGTTGATCCTCTGCAGGGGCCTGCTGTGTACTGCTCTGATAAGGCATTCCACTGGGGCAATTGCCTACCTGGGAGTGCTCTCTGGATCTGTGTCACTCAAGCTGGCCAGAGTCCCCCACAGGGATGCTCCACAGGGCAGGCCTAAGCTACCTAAGGGGCTGCCTCGACTGTCCATTAATCACCTCACTTCCCTGTCAGGGAACCAAGAAATGTAGCAGGATGAGCCGCAGACAAAACCCCTCAGACACTGAGTTAAAGAAGGAAGGGCTTTATTCGGCTGGGAGCTTCGGCAAGACTCACATCTCTAAAAACCGAGCTCCCCAAGTGAGCAATTCCTGTCCCTTTTAAGGGCTTACAACTCTAAGGGGGTTCCTGTGAGAGGGTTGTGATCGATTGAGCAAGCAGGGTTATGTGACTGGGGGCTGCATGCACCAGTAATCAGAACAGAACAGAAAAGGACAAGGATTTTCACAGTGCTTTTCCATACAATGTCTGAAATCTATGAATAACATAACCGGTTAAGTCAGGGGTCGATCTTTAACCAGGCCAAAGGTGCAGCACAGGGCTGTCTGCCTGTAGATTTTATTTCTGCCTTTTAGTTTTTACTTCTTCCTTCTTTGGAGGCAAAAACTGGGCATAAGACAATATGAGGGGTGGTCTCCTCCCTTAGAGACAGAGCAAACATGGAACAGAAAGTAGGATGGTGGTTACCAGGGGCTAGGAATAGGAAGGACAGGGGTAGTTTTTCAATGGGTATAGAGTTTCAGTTTTGCAAGATGAAAAAGTTCTAGAGGTCTGTTACACAACAGTGTGAACAAAATTAATACTAGTGGTCTGTACACTAAAAAGTGGTTAAAAAAATGAATTATATGTGTTTTGTACCACAGTTTAAAATTTTAAAAATAAAAGTTGAGAAATTGATTTAAAGAAAATATTGTTTTGTTTCTAGCACACCTGCCTTTACACAGAACACACAAAAACCCTTCTGTTCCTAGGTCAGTAGTTCTCAACATGAATGTGAGGGGATTTTGTTCTCCCTCCATCAGGAGACATTTGACAATATCAGATACTGTTTCTGGTTGTTATACATAGGGTGGGATTGTGCTGGCATAGGCCAGGGAGCCTACTAAACATCCTACAGTGTGCAGGATAGCCACCTACTACAAAGAATTACCCAGTCCAAAGTGGCATCAGTAGGTTATTTGAGAAACCTGTCCCAGATCATTAATCAGAATGTGTTATTGATATATCAGTCTTCTCCCTTCTAGTTAGGTTGGTAGAATTCAGACTCTGGAAGAAACTGGGAATGTAAAAGGCTGAATGAGTGTTAGCTGAAAGACAAGAGAAAAGAGTCTTGTTTGAAGCTTATTAAAGCCAAAATGGAAAAAAAAGAGGGGGGAGGATTGGGGGTGGGGAAGACAGTCAACATACCACTTTTAGGCCATCATTCTGAAGGGTTCTATGCTAAGCACCTTACATATGTTGTCTCACATAATCCTTAAAACTCAGAAATGATTTTAAATTAAATAGCACAGAGAGGAGAACACACTAGAGAGGGAGTCTTTGCTTAGGTAGGCAACTTTACCTGGCTTATTAGCACTTTCCCCTGAAGGGAAAGGGGGTGTGATTGCTCCTGAAGAGACCAAAGAGACTGGGCTCCTTTTTAATCAAAGCTCAGGAGGAGAGCAGCATTCCACCCTTTTACAGATGCTGTGAGGGTGACAAAGATGCAGGGCACCCATTGGAAACACAGATGGCACTCTGCAAAAGAGGAAGGGGCGCCAGAAGCTTGGGTGAGTGAGGTTGGAGGTGATGCTGCCCCTCTCCCCAGGCTTTCTGGGTGAGTCCATTCCTCCTCTTAGATTTATTGTTAGAACTTAAGACAAGCCAATTACATTTCGTAATGTCTGTGTCATTCACGCACTGAGAACTAATCCAGCCTCCTAAATGGTGCTTCTTAACTCCTTTCTTCAACAGGAGAGTTAATGTGTGGAATTAAGTGCAGAATCCATGGCCCTCTGAGGTGACGATGATGGTTCAGGTTGTGTTTCTGGGTTCATTCTGGAAGCTCCCCCAAGGAAAGGAGGAAGGAAGCTTGCAGGGTGGGGCTTTACCATTGCCCTGACTGGCTCTGGTTTCCTTGCCTGATACATTGAAGTCAGCTTCCAAAGAATGCCACCCAAGGTTTTGAAGGGGCACAGTGCTTCTGTCCTCACAAAACCAGCCTGCATATGAGTTTACTGAATTCATTTAGGTCCTGCTGAATCTTTCCCGTTTGTTCCTTCTCTGTTTCAATATTTCAATACTTCCCTAGAGGGGCCTAACCTTTCTGGAGGGCAAAGGTCTGTTGTTAGAGAAAGAGAGCAGCCAGAGGAGGAAGATGACTTGAGGGTAGGCAGCAGATGGGCAATCAGTATTGAAAGGTTGCTTTCAGCCTGCCAAGACTTGGGGAATTAGAAAAACAAGATAAAACAAAACAAACAAACTATATATATAAAACAATTTTTAAAAAGTTTTTTATGTTCTATATTACTATTATTAGCTATATATTAATGAATGTTCCTTTAAAGCAGTATAGTAATTATTGCTATTATTATTATTATGGTTAGTTACATACAATGGAATATTGTTCTTTCTCTATATTATGATTACTAGCACTATTACTGTTATTAGTTACATGTTATTGAAAGCTTCAAAGCAGCATAGGCTTTTTATAAATATTTTTGCTCATCTTTATGACAATTCTCCAGTGTTGCTATTGCTCCTCTATTTAACAGATTAGAAAACTGAGGCTCCAAGAACAGACTTGCCTAATAACAGGGAACTTGTATGTCTCGAAGTGGCAATTCACACATAAGGCTCCGTGACTCCTGAACTCTCACAATTATTAGTTGGTTCTTTTCATGGTTTTTTCTGAAGTTGCTAGAAGTTTACAGAAAAGGAAGTGCAGGAACATTTCACAAATCTACAATCTGTAAGTATCACATCCTGTATAGCTCTAAACACTGGAATAAGGAAGGGCTGATGACTTTTAGAAGATGAAGGTAAGTAGAAACCATTGATGGGACTGAGAAACCAGAGTTAAAACCTCTTGGGAGCTTCTGAGGACTCAGCTGGAACCAACGGGCACAGGTAGGTAATGCTGAAAGGCTTTTCTCATCTCACCATTCTCTTGCCGTGACCTCCATAGATGAGTAATTGAACTTGAAACTCCTTGACAGCATTTAAGAGACACTAGGGCCTTTTGGAAATAGAGTGGGCAAATGGAAGGAGTATCTGTGTTTAACTCTGTTTCTGCTGTATTCTAATTGCATAAACTCAGTGGGTCGCTTACCTAAGGTTGTGTAATTAATGGGAGCAGAGCTCTTGTCTCTTCAAATGTGTTTAGACCATTTGTAAACTGGGCAGTCTGTGGGCTGAGAATGGTGCAGTGAAAAGGGGTCCAAGCTGAGCTTAGCAACAAATACCACAGCCTACTTGGTCTTTATGCTAAAAAGTGGGGAGGACCAAGGACGAGAGCCTATGTGTTATGACTCCAAGACTCGTTCTCATAGCACTGCATGCAGCTGCTTCTCCAGCCTGAGTAAACTCAGTCACAGGCTGGCATTGCCAGGTGAGAAATTAGGAAGAGGTAGAACGATCTAGAGATTTATGCAAAGGCTTCAGAATCCAGGAAAGCTGAGATCCAAGACTGGTTTTACGGCTTCCCAGCTGTGCGAACCAGGGTGAACAATAAGGGTAACTGCAAATATTTCTTCAGCATTAACTCTGGGCCACACATATATGCAATATGTATATTATTTGCATTCATAACTTAAACTTTATTTTACATTTTCTTATTTATTACATGTTTTTACTAACTTACTAACATGCAGAGCTATTCTAAGGATTAAAAGCACTGCAGGATAAAAATTAAGAACATGCCTAGTAAAATATGATAAACATATCTAAGATGAGTGCTAATAAATAGTATTATTAGACAAGAAATAAGTAAGCAGAGTTTATTTATTAGTCTGAAAATTCATCAAATATATGGCAATACAGTTGTTGTCAGTAGAACTAGGGGAAAGGGAGGTTGTTGCATATTGCAAATTTCATGTGACCATTTGCCTCTGGACATTGGGACTTCTCAAGATTCATGCTGCTGCCACCCTGTGATGTGTTTATTATCTATAACGGACTGTGTCAAACATTATGGAAAAATCCTCATGAAACCAAAGTTGTGTGGTTTTCACTATTCCATACTATCAGTTTCTTTCTCTAATGGACAGGCCAAGCCTGGACTAATTGGCAAAGACTGAATTACTGTTTTTGGAGCCAGAACCTGGGAGCTCTGTACTTTTTAAGAGCTAAATCTATTTTTTCTTCCATAGTTGGCAACACCATCATGACATCACAACCTGTTCCCAGCGAGACCGTCATAGTGCTCCCATCAAATGTCATCAACTTCTCCCAAGCAGAGAAACCCGAACCCACCAACCAGGGGCAGGATAGCCTGAAGAAACATCTACACGCAGAAGTCAAAGTTATTGGGGTAAATCTAACTCAGAACGTGTTGGAGAGGGGTTGGGGGAAGTGCCAAGAGATGATGTATGTCTTGGGACTGGACACCTGTCGTGAGTGTGGAGACCCTAAAGTTTTGCTGGAGGGACTTCGGGGTAAAAGCCACTTGGAGAAAACTGTCCCAGAACTTTTCCACAAGAGGTTGTCTTAGAAATGTTTTTTCCCTTATTCTGAATATGAGGAATTGATTTTCTATTATTGTCTTTGTATTTTTACAATACAGTGCTTCTCTATATTTTCTTTTACAAAAGTAATGGTGGTAAATAATTACATATTGTGTGTACGTGTATATATTTCACAATTGCATGCTTAATAATCCACACTGACTTTTTGCAAAGAATTTTTACCTCACTGCAAATTAGAGGAAATATACACCTCCTTTCCCTCTTTTCTCCTTACCTTTTTGAGAATGGAAATGATATTCACCTTTTGTTTGTCTGTTTCTCCTCTCATCCAGAATTTATTAAAGAAGCTGTATTGCATGAAGGGAGGAGAGAAAGAAGGGATCTATCCTGGATTGGGAGGGAAACACAGAGTTTTGGTTTCTAGACTTGCCTCTGCACTTACGTGATCTGAGGTGAGGCACTCTGTTTGACTGGATTTCAGGACCTAGTGGGACTAGTTTCCTTGCCTCATGTACAATCACATGGGTTTCTATGAGGCTCATGTGACATAAGGTCTAGAAAACTTCTTGGTAAATGATAATAGAGCTGTGAATCTCTGAGGTGGATGTCCAGGAGGGAAAACTACCTCCTAAGACAGAGCTTCAGTTATACATGAGAACGTGCAGTATTTGGTTTCTGTCCCTGTGTTAGTTTTCTAAGGGTGGTGGCCTCTAAGTGATGAGAACACATGGACACGTAGAAGGGAACAATGCACACTGGGGCCTTTTGGAGGGTGGAGGGTGGGAGGAGGGAGAGGGTCAGGAAAAATAACTAGTGAATACCAGGCTTAATACCTGGGTGATGAAATAATCTGTACAGCAAACCCCCACGACACAAGTTTACCTATGTAACAGACATGCACTTGTACCCTTGAACTTAAAACAAAAGTTAAAAATAAAAGAGCTTCCAGAACTTCAGCTATAGGGTTGTGAACTGCAGTTTCCAAGGAGGTGACCAGAGGGGCAAACTCCATGTCCAGTGGAGTCTGGGAGATGAGGAGAGGGACTTCTGCAATGCAAATACTGCAGAGAATGTGGGGGCTTTCAGATGCCCCTGTTGTCAGAGAGGTAGAAAGACAGTTAACTAGTCATGGACTTAGAGGTCCTGAGAGCTGGGAAAGCAAATCTCAGCACTTGCTGTGAGCTGGAAGCAAGTGTCATGAGCAGACCAGGGCCTGTGAGGCAGAAATGCAGAAGCCTTCCCGAGCACCTGCCAGACACCCGAGACTGTGGCTTCTGTGGCAGAGCTGCACACCCTCCAGGATGTCTTTTCATATTTCTCACTCCAGAGTTTCCACAGGGTTTGTATCCTCATTAGGATCTTGCAGAAGGCGATAGTGCATTAGTGTCATGGGAGCGGCAAAAAGGCCCTGTCTTTACAAATGCTGGTTTTCATCCTCAATCTCCCTTTCTCTTCCCACAGACTATCCAGATCTTATGTGGCATGATGGTGCTGAGCTTGGGGATCATTTTGGCATCTGCTTCCTTCTCTCCAAATTTTACCCAAGTGACTTCTACGCTGTTGAACTCTGCTTACCCATTCATAGGACCCTTTTTTGTGAGTACAGTTTCTGAGGAGGGCAGGATGGGGCAAAGAGGGGAGGAAGATGCCAATAGCTTAGACTTTCCACCTGCCACCCTGCTATGTTTGATCTGCCAGGAGCAAGTAGCCAACGATGAAGCTTGTTCTCCTGTGTGTGTAGTTCAGGGAGGATTGAGTTGGGTAGGATGACAGGGGCTGCCTGATTTTAGATCAATTTCTTATCAGACTCAAATAAACATTTCTTTTGAAGATCATCTTATTTTTCACGTTATCATCTTGAGCTATGATGAAGCTAGTGACTTCTCTCCAGGTTTAGGCAAAAAAAAAAAAAAATCCATGAATTAGGATAAAGTTGGGAAGAAACATTTTATAAAAAAAAAAAAAAGAGCATAAATGGAAGACGTCACACAGTCACAGAGAAACCACACTGTGATCCCCCCATGCTTGTGCGGATCATGGAGGAAGGAGAACTTACATCTCTGAGCATTTTGAAAATACTTTTACTGCATTGACTGATTGCCGGGTAAGGCTGAGCAGATATCTATGCCCAGTAACTGACAGGAAATTCCTCTTAAATAGCTGCAAGTCTGGAGTTTCAAAAGGACTTGGTAGTCCTTTCCTCAGAGAACTTCTTTCTCTTAGATGGAGACTTTCTCATAGTTGAGTTTCCCTTTCATAGATATTTTTTCCTTCAACTTCCTGCAATTCAGTAGCTATTTGTTTTTCTTACATTTGTGTATTCGATGCACCAAGAAGTCCACCTTTTTGTGTATCTTGTCCATTTTTCTTGTCTTATTAACTAAAGTTACACTTGGATTTAGAGTTCATCAGTTTTCCCCAAATGACCTTTTTCTGTTCCAGGATCCAAGCCAAGCTACTACATTACACTACATTACATTTAGTCATGATGTCTCCTCAGTGTCCTCTAGGCTGTCTCAGATTTTCCTTTTCCTTGAGAACTTTGAGAGTTTTGGGTAGTGCTGGCTGAGATTTTTGTAGAATGTTCCTAAATTTGGGTGTGTCTGATTTTTTTTTTTTGATGTTTAGAGTATGGTGATGAATTTTTGGGTGATGATGATGAGGTAAAGCACCATTTTCATCAAGTCATATCAAGAGTCATGCTACCAACATAATGTCACTGACACAATTAACCTTGATCAGGTGGTTGGGGTAGTATTTTCCAGGTTTCTCCTCTGTAAAATTACTTTTTTTTTTTAACCATTGCTTTCATGTCCTTCTCTAGAGAACATCTTACACCAAAACTGTCTCATTTTATTAAAAAAACAAAAATTCTTTCCTGGCTTTTAAGGTCTTTTTTTGTTTAGTGGGATACTTTTTTGTTTATTAGGATATATTTCTGCTATCTTTTTTTTCTGATGCTATCTGAATGTTATATGGACAAAGGGACAAATCCATGTCTTTAAATGGAACTTACCTCATTCATCACTGGTTTCTCAGGGATTTTCCATGAGAGTTGTCTATAAACATTGTGATAGTGACGTCACAGTTACTCTGTACATGGACCTGACCATTTTCTCTTTTATCTTAGTTTATCATCTCTGGCTCTCTATCAATCGCCACAGAGAAGAGGTTAACCAAGCTTTTGGTGAGTATGAGAACTATAACCCACAACCCAATGGATCAAAATAAAACTTAGACAGAACTCGTTAAGGCTAGTCTTTCTACTTTGCAAAGCTGAAAACTCAGTTCCAGAGCAGTTAGTCATTAGAATTAGGAGCCAGGCCTGGATCCTCTGTATCCTTGTTCAGAGCACATTTCTCCAATTATTGTACCCTACATCAAAGTCTGCATTCAGGGGATTATAATATTCCCTCTGCCCATGCCAAAGAATCTATCACAGAGAAATTGTGCCTGTTTATGATGTCCTTTTGGTGATAATTGGCCTTCAAATTCAGGTTTTCAGCGGCAAGGAAGCTGACAGTGTTATAAAGAGGTCTATTGGTTGGGGTCCATTCTTTAAGCCCAGGTGTTAAAACAACCCTTGAAAAAAAATGAGTCAAAGTGTTGTTCATGTGAGGTATCCGAAGTAGACACAGAGGCTACTGCAGTATACTACAGACATTAGGCCTGATGTCTCCCTCAGGCTCCTTTAGACTTTCTCAGATTTTCCTTTCCCTTGAGGACTTCAGTAGTTTTGGGTAGTGCTGGCTGACTGTATGCTTTCATCTATCTCACCGGAAGCATAATACTTTTATTTTGTTTGAGTATAAATTCTTGCACCCTAAAACGTTGTCCTTAGTCATTTGTATTGGCTAACAAAAAAACAAACCAACAACAACAAAAAAAAACAAAGCTTTACCAGTCTTTATCCCTTATTCCAACAAAAACTAGAGTTGGAAGTGGCAGGGAGATAAAGGCTGGATTATAGGGAGAATCTTCTCTTGTCTTTAAAGTTTCATTAAGTCTTCACTGAATCCATTATCCCTCAAGGGGTTGATATTGGAGATTATGTGAGAGAATGTCATACCATGCAATTGCACCGAAACTCAATTTGGAAGCTCTGACTAAGGAAGTGAGAAAGAGAGCCCAGAGAAATGCCAATTCTTTTTCTCATCAGTATTTAGAGATTATTATTTGGAACCCTCAGTTAGACTCCGAACTACTAACTAGATCTGTGCTGTTTAACTTTCTATGATGATGGAAATGAAATGTAACTTTCTATGATGATAGAAGTGAAATGTAACTTTCTGTGATGATGGAAATGCACTACAGCTGTACTGTACAATATGGCAGTCACATGTGGCCATCAATGGTGTGAAATATAGATAGTGCAACAGAATAAAAATTTCTCTTAATTTTACTTTAAATATAGATAGTCCATGTGGCTATTGGCAACCATACTGAGTAGCCTGGCACAAAGGTAGTGCTTTCAAACTTTTAGAAGGAAATATATGGGCCTCTTACTCCAGAGAACAATCCCACAGTGAACACGCAGGAAGCTCAAGGATGCAGGATGTGGTCTCGGGGTGGGCTCAGACTCACCAGAGACATCGAGGCTTTAGTGAGTTCTACTCTTGTCACACTTTGTACCAGCCCTTTTTGAGATTGAAGAAGTGTGCCATCTCAAGACAAATCTAGCTTATTCTAAGAAATACAGACTCTAGGCATCAAGACTACTACTGGCTAGTAGGAGGCCCAGGAGTATACACTTCAGTCATTATGTTGGGAAATTGGGGTCCCAGAACATCAACTGGTGAGTTCCTAAAAGAAGTGCCCATATGGGATTAAATAACACTCTACTGTACGGCTGTGGGGTGTGCCCTGTAGCCTACCTACCTGTAACAATAGCTTTCAGAATGCTCTGAGCTCAATTCTCTTTTCTGCGTGAGTTGGAGTAAAGGAAGTCACTTCTGAGGTCAGTTTATTTATTCCCTTCACTTCATAAATGTAGAAATGAGAACTAGAGTGGGACATAAAACCAAGGAACTGATTACCCAAGGGAATAAGCCAAGGCAAGCCTAGTACTGTGACCTCAATATTCTGACCTCCAGTCCAGACCTTTTTCTTGTCCCTCCCGCTGCCTCCCACACATTACACCATCACTGGGCCCGCACCTAGACCTCTGCCCACAGCCACCCCATACTGCGCTCAGTGTGGCCAATCATATGCCTGCCCAGGTTCTAGGGCCTGCCTGAGACTCAGAACCATCCCCTCACTCATTTTTGAGAGGTGTGCTTTTGAGAGAGGCAATGGGCACACAAGAGTGAGCTGTTAGGTTGGTGCAAACATAATTGTGGTTTTACCGCAAAAACTGCAATTACTTTTGCACCATGCTAATACGTGATCTACCTTTTCCGTGTGGCTGATGCTTCCACCAGGGGTTTTTGAGTTGAGCGAGAGAGAAACTGCATCTGGTACATTGACACCTTTGCTCTGGGTCACGCTCTCTTGGTAATGTTGCAGGTAAAGCCTCATGAAAGCCCTGCTATCTGTCCTGGGGAAAGAATTTAGGAGAGTAACATTCTCTACCACACCACTGAGCTCCTGCTTAAGGTGAACCAGTTCATATGGTCATTCATTCAGCCAAGATTTACCCTGGAGATTGAGAGATTTTTGCTGGACACTGGAGAGGAGGGGACAGATAAGGGAATAACTTACAATTTAATGGCAAAGACATATAAGAGATTCATGAGTTATTAGCAATGATCCTTACCCAGCATTTCTCTTTCAGGTGCATAGCAGCCTGGTTGGAAGCATTCTGAGTGCTCTGTCTGCCCTGGTGGGTTTCATTATCCTGTCTGTCAAACTGGCCGCCTTAAATCCTGCCTCACTGCAGTGTGAGTTGGACAAAAATAATATACCAACCAGAAGTTATGTTTCTTACTATTATCATGATTCACTTTATACCACGGACTGCTATACAGCCAAAGCCAGTCTGGCTGTAAGTATTTTTAGATGGGATGTTCTAATCTTATGAGGTATTCAAAAGCCTTGATTTCTTGTTATTCCTTCTTTTGAAAATCTCTCTATTGGTTTCTGGTTTGGGCATCTGGGGGAAAACCAGGATTATGTAAATCAAAGGGGACTACATGGATGTGATTAAGGGGATTAGATACTAATAGAGTGGAATTGAAAATGTTAAATAAGGTTGATGATGAAAAACTAAAACATTGTAGAGGTTCTTAATTATCAAACTAATCCAATTTTGGAGGCATAAATTATGAGTTTATCAAAATGAGAATCTTGGTACATGGGGTGGATTAAGAATGGAAACAGAGCAGAAAGACCCAGGAGATCAGAATAGGCCAACAAGGAAACTTAGTATGTGTGCATGGTAAGGAGTTAATTTGGTTTGAGAAGACATCAGATTCAGTACTAAGAAAAAAAGAATAGGAAATATGGGGTTAGAAGATAAGGGCTTCTTCTTCTAATGATCACAATAATGAGTAATACTGATCAGGTGAGAATGCAACATTATTGTTGCTTTTTGTTATAGCTGAAAGAAGTATGATATATTAAATCAGGAGATAAGAAATACAGGGAGATGGAGAGCGTAACTGAGAAGATTGCAGGAGAATTCTATCTCTTTGGAAGAAGAAAAACAATGAAGTTTGGCTAACAGAAATAATATGTCTGAAGTTGAAAGATTAAGGGGCATGTGCATAGTCAGCAACACACAGAGAAAAACAGGCAACATAAGAGTAAAGAGACAGCTGGGCTCAGTGGCTCACGCCTGTAATACCAGCACTTTGGGAGGCCGTGGTGCATGGATCATGAAGTCAGGTGTTCAAGACGAGCCTGGCCATGACGGTGAAACCCCGTCTTTACTAAAAGTACAAAAACTAGCCGGGCGTGGTGGCAGGCAGCTTTAATCCCAGCTACTTGGGAGGCTGAGGCGGAGAATTGCTTGAGCCTGGGAGGCGGCGGAGGTTGCAGTGAGCTGAGATCACGCCACTGCACCCCAGCCTGGGTGATAGAGCAAAACTCCGTCTCAAAAAAAAAAAAAAAGAATAAAGAGATAGCAGAATATTTGTTGTCCTGCAATCAAAAACAAGATAAGCCAAGAACTCAGCTGGAAGATGGAAAGATAGAAAGGTCTGGTCAAAGTCATGTTTGTATAGCACTCATTACAGGAAACAACAGGTGCTGGAGAGGATGTGGAGAAATAGGAACACTTTTACACTGTTGGTGGGACTGTAAACTAGTTCAACCATTGTGGAAGTCAGTGTGGCAATTCCTCAGGGATCTAGAACTAGAAATACCATTTGACCCAGCCATCCCATTACTAGGTATATACCCAAAGGACTATAAATCATGCTGCTATAAAGACACATGCACACGTATGCTTATTGCAGCACTATTCACAATAGCAAAGAGTTGGAACCAACCCAAATGTCCAACAACGATAGACTGGATTAAGAAAATGTGGCATATATACACCATGGAATACTATGCAGCCATGAAAAATGATGAGTTCATGTCCTTTGTAGGGACATGGATGAAACTGGAAAACATCATTCTCAGTAAACTATCGCAAGGACAAAAAACCAAACACCACATGTTCTCACTCATAGGTGGGAATTGAACAATGAGAACTCATGGACACAGGAAGGGGAACATCACACTCCGGGGACTGTTGTGGGGTTGGAGGAGAGGGGAGGGACAGCATTAGGAGATATACCTAATGCTAAATGACGAGTTAATGGGTGCAGCACACCAACATGGCACATGGATACATATGTAACAAACCTGCACATTGTGCACATGTACCCTAAAACCTAAAGTATAATAATAATAATAAAAAAAAGAGGGCCTTGCTCCCAAGGTAATGGTGTAATGAGAAAAAGTACAAGTAAATGAGGCTGACAATAATTGGCACAGATTAACACCTGGCACAGCCAGTTCCACCTTGGGAAAAATTCTGAAGAGAAATTTCAGAGAAATTTGGTAGTGATAAAGTATAAGTTCATGATGGGACGATTTTACACTGGAAGTGAGAGAGATTCTGTCGAGTTTGCTTGCTGCAACAATTTCTAGGTAATGGAAAAAGTTATATCTTCTCTTTAACTGTGTGTAAATACCACAAACCAAAATTTCATGTGATCAAATTATCTCCCTTTATTATCAGATGGCCAATTCTGCACAAAGAATGTCTCAGGACAGAAATGGTAGAACTCATCCCTGTGAGTTGGTGTTGGTGATTAGCAATTCTGACAGTTTACTACTTTCACTGTTTTTTTCTAAGCCTTACAGTCGCCCCCCCAAAAAAAAAGAAAAAAAAAGAAAAAACATAAAAAACAACAAAGAAACAACAACAAAAATCAAGAAGAAATGCAAAGGGGTTCAGATACATAGACAGGGATGTCAATACTAAATTTTACAAAGGACCTGCACAGTCAAAACCTCCTTGATCCTTACAAATCTCTGAGAATGAAATGTTAGTATGCATGTTTGACACATGAGGAAACAGGAGCTAGAGAAAGAGAGAGACTTGTCCAGGCTTACACAGCTACTCAGCAGTAAAGGTGAGACTGGAACGGAGCTGCTGATTCTCAGTCCTGGGAGTTATTACGCCACTCTGCTTTCTTACCGGGTGAACAATGTCATCAGAACTATCGATGTCTCAAAGAAGTAAGAAATAAGTGTATGAAGTAGATTAGTTGATTTAGTTACTCTTCATCTCCCTTTCGCCTCTCAAGGAAATGAGTTAAGGGGTTGAATTAAGACAATTGTGAGGTGTGGGAGGAGCAGTTTTATCTTCCTGATGGTGTCCTTTCTTCATTCTCTAATGGGTGAGGTGGTCTTCATCTCTATGGTCACCTCTCAACTAGGCATGAAGGCTTCAGCTGACCTAAGCAACACCAATCTTTTATTTCTTGACTTTCAGGGAACTCTCTCTCTGATGCTGATTTGCACTCTGCTGGAATTCTGCCTAGCTGTGCTCACTGCTGTGCTGCGGTGGAAACAGGCTTACTCTGACTTCCCTGGGGTGAGTGTGCTGGCCGGCTTTGCTTAATCTTGCCTAGTGTATCTTATCTCTGCACTGTGTTGAGTATGTCACCAAGAGTGTTAGAAGGAACAACCAGCCAGTCATGAGATACACATGGGAGGGCATTTTCATGGTGATGGAAGACCGAGAAGAAAAGCAGATGGCAATTGAGTAGCTGACAAGCTGAAAATTCACTGGATATGAAAATAGTTAAAATGAGAAATCAACTGGTTCAATCTTCCCATTTTGTCAATGAAGAGAATGAGACTCTGGGAAGTTAAATGACTGGCCTGGCATTATGCTATGAGTTTGTGCCTGTGCTGAGGACACTAGAACCTGGCTTGCCTCCCTTTTAAGCAGAAACAATTTCTGCCACAACCACTAGTCTCTTTAACAGTATTGACTTGGTAAAGGGCATTTACACATGTGACTGGATCCAGTGAATGTCTTATGCTCTGCTTTTGCCCCTGGTGATCTTAAAATTCTTTTGCCTTTTAAAAGATATATTAAAAATGTATTGTTGAATCAAATTCCATGGGATACCACCCCTATGGACTTATGGCTTTATTTAACTGAATTAAAAAGCCTTGATTTATCCAAAATTGTATTATAGAGTGTAGAATGAATACTAGGGTGATAAATTGCAATTATTTGAAGAACCTGATGATATGCTCTACTTATCTTGGATTAGCTAAGAATTCTATGTATACAGTTGGACAAATGGCATATGTACATCTATTTTGAACCGGATTGAAGTCTGAAGACCTAACATACTTTGTTTCTTCTAGAGTGTACTTTTCCTGCCTCACAGTTACATCAATAATTCTGGCATGTCCTCAAAGATGACTCATGACCCTGGATATGAAGAACTATTGACTTCTTAAGAAAAAAGGGAGAAATATTAATCAGAAAGTTGATTCTTATGATAATATGGAAAAGTTAATCATTATAAAAAAGCAAAGCTTGAGTTTCCTAAATGTAAGCTTTTAAAGTAATGAACATTAAAAAAAAAACATTATTTCACTGTCATTTAAGATATGTGTTCATTGGGGATCTCTTGATTTGCCTGACATTGACTTCAGCAAAAGCACAGGGCTGTAAATTACCATTTACTAGACTAGCCAAATAGTCTGAATTTCCAGAAAACTAGGCAGAATGATCATTCCCAGAAACATTTCCTAGAAAATGTTTCCCAGAAAACTAGGCGGAATGATCATTCAATGGATCACAGTGAAGCAAAGGACACAACTTTTTATTGTACCCCTTAATTGTCAACAGGAGTTAACTGATTTGTTGTGGTGCTCAGACTCTTTTATAGAGGTGCTAGTGTTTTATCCTATGTATTTTACCTCATTAGTGCATAAAGGCAAGCCACATATGATGAAGTCTCAGGGTATATGAAAGTAGCTGGCTTCAAAATAAAATCTTTGAGTGCATATTTTGTTTTAACACTCATTTTGTTGTTTTTTCCTTTAAACACAGAATAAGTCAACAATGACAGACATAAACCCAAATTTGAACTCCATTTTCTCCCCATCAAAAATTCAAAGAAAACAAATGAGCAAACAAAAGCTAACCAGGAATACTTATTTGTTATGAAGCAATGACCAGTTCATACTTATCTTCTTATTGCAAGAAAGACTAATTGTTTTTGTATAAATGTTAAGTCTCAGCATGTGTGCACACACACACACACGTAGGAAAGTATTTTAATTTTACATGAGCTCCATTTCGTTGAAAGAACTGGTCGTGTTTCTCTTGCTTTTACCCACTGTAGCAGGGGTCATACCCACTGTATCAGATATCCTGATACTCAGCTTTTCTGCTGTTTTTTTCCGGTCTGAAACCGGACTGTCAGATTCTTTGATTTTAGCTTTATCTTCAAACTCTCGTTCATTGTGTCTTCTCTCTGTCCATTGCATCCCCCACTGACACACACCACTTCTTTTATTTATTTACCTACTGTGGACATTCAACTTTTGTAGACACTTATTGGATACCAGACACTATGTCAAATAAGAGAAACAGAGATGACAGTGAAATTAGGGATGTATACAGCGCACTATTATTTGAACACAGAATAAAGCATACCTTCTTCTGCCTAAAAGAATGTAGGGGATAAACAGGTGTGTGTGTGTGTGTGTGTGTGTGTATGTATGTGTATGTGTGAAAGAGAGAGAGTCCTTCCTTTGAAAAGCCACCTCCCCCATATCAATCACATGGTGCCACCTTCAGCCACAGGAGAGGACTACGACCCAGAGTCCGCAATTGGTGTATTCATCTACTGTACTCACACCCCAGCTTTGTTCCTCACCCCCTGCCACCATGTCTTCACCACCACCACAGCACTCTGGATACCAGAAGTCTTACTGATTACCCAGTCAAACTTCTGGACTTCAAATTTCCCCCAGGTCTCTCTTCAGCTTTGACTTGTTTATCAGAGAAGGCATCCAGCCCTTTAGGCAACACTCAAAACCACTTTTTATCCTAGGCTCAACCTCACTGCCATGTCATCCACTGATATCTTTTCTTTCAAGTAGCAATGCCCCTTCAGCCCAAGTCAAGTGAGAATGATGCCTACCTTGAGATAGAAGACGTATTGAGATAACCTTTGTAAAGCAGTTACCATTATAGCTGACACATGAAAGATGCTCAGTGAACTTCAGTTTTATTGTGTGTTTACTTCCCTTTGCTTTCACTTCCGTAGTCCAACTTTCCTTCCCCTTTCACTTCCATCCTCTACGTCTAAAATTAACTTCAACCCCAATACATCGCTGGGATTTGGAACCTGATTATACTCATGAAATCTTTCATTTCTTCAAGAAAGTCTGGGCCAGGCACAGTGGCTCTTGCCTGTAACCCCAACACTTTGGGCGGTTGAGGTGGGCAGATTACTTGAGTCCAGGAGTTCGAGACGAGCCTGGGGACCATGACCAAACCCTATCTCTACAAAAAAAAAAAAAAACAAATTAGCCAAGTGTGGTGACACATGCCTGTAGTCCCAGCTACTCAAGAGGCTGAGGCAGGAAAATCACCTGAAACTGAGAGGTTAAGGCTCATTAAGCCATGATCTTGCCATTGCACTCTAGCCTGGTGGACAGAACAAGACCTTGAGGGGGGAAAAAAAAAGAAAGACAGGAAAAAAAAGAGAGAAAGAAAGTTGTAGAATGCTCTAAATAGGATGACTCAGACTGTGTAGGAAACATGTTTTCTCTTCCCTTTGCAGGAGAAAGATTTTAGAATTATTGGCCTTTCCCAATTTCTGCGCAATTGACTTTACTGACACCTTATGGTGATAATGAGGAACAACTTTCCTCCCAAGAGAAATAGAAAAAGGCAAACCAAGGTATCTGGAATTCACTGGAGATAGCTAACTTGACCATAGGAAATCACACTTGCTACCTTTGTCCTTTACAGTGTCTCCACATGTCATCAGTGAGGGGAAACTATGCATTTTTCAAAAACTATTTATTATTGTAAGGAAAGTGGCTGTGCTTCAGTCAGGAGTAGGCCAAGGTAGACATCCAGTATGGTATGACAGAGCAGGTTTGGAGCGCAGGTGCACAACCCCATGCATTATGTAACCAATTTAATATAACCTGTTTGTGTGACCTCATACCTGGCTTTGAGCCACTATGTCTATGAGTAATACAACTGCACTGCTGACTCTGTAGGACAGGAGAGAGAATAAAGCCATGTCCCAACTGCCTACAATCCAAGTGTTCTTCCAGCTACCCACCACCTGCCCACCAGCTCCCCTCAGAACCCAGCTCAGGTTGGAACCTGTCAATTGGCATAGTCAGTAGGATCCCCAGATGAGTGAGCCCTTGGCCTCAATGATCCCAGGTCAGCCACGTGGCCCTAGCATGGGTTGTGGTACCTGGTGGCAGCCGTGCTGCCAGGATGGGCCTTGGTGGAAACATGGGCGGTGGTAGACAGGTCTCCTGTGAGCACGGAGAAGGCACTGAAGTACCTGTAAGCACAGAGTAATGAAAGGACAATGCCTTTGCTGGCATAGTTCAATGGGCATTTTTGACTGTACTACGGTAAGTGCACACTCAGTCCCTGCAGGATGCAGTGAAGGTAGGGGACCTCCACGCACAAACAGAACACCTGGAGGCCCAGATATACAGCTTGGAAGGAGAATTAGAGGCCGCCATTAGTGTGGGCTTGGGCCCACCATCCCAGTCAGAGACTCCTGCTCAGTCTGATACTGAGGAAGAAGAACATCGGTTGCGGGTTTGCCCAGTGGTCCATCAGAAAATAGAGCAAGAACAGCCATTGGGGCCCCAGGGTTGGGCTTGGGGACCCCCTACCATGACAGAGCAGATGTCATATGGTGCCTATACCCCAATTATGTTGTGGGAATTAGATAAACAGTGTCAGCAGCACTCGGGGGAACCCCTACCTGCCTGGATGCCTCATCTTTGGGATGAGGGAGCCAACAGCATCGTCTGCTCTGCCTCTGAAATGGAAAAGTTGGCTTCCATTATGACTCATTCCTCCCTCTGTCAGTGATTGCAGGTGAGCAGGTGGTTAGCACAGGGCAAGGTGACCACACCCTAATTGAACGGCTGATGGTGGCCATTTGAACAATATGGAAAGATGCCAAAGAAATACCAGAAAGTGTGAGTAAATGGCAGTCGTATCTAGATTTAGTGCAAGTAATTCGGGAGATGGGTGTGTGACAGGCTGTTCCATCTGACTACCCAAGGGCCAGATGATGAACGCTTTACCTCCCACATGAGAGACCTTGTGTTGGGCTCTGTGCCCCTGAGTGCCTTTGGTTCCCTGGCCACTGTCCTCACTCTGTATGTGGGGTGCTGCATGCATAAGGTGACTACTTCCATGGCGGCCCTCAGGGAAGCAGAGGGCTGTAGGCGAGACCAGAGAGTCTGTGCCATAAAAAAGGGGAAAGTTTCCCTTCTCCAGGGGGCCACCTCTTGGGACAAAATGCGTCCTCAGTGGGTGACCTGCAACAGGTGTAGATTGATTTGATTTTGGCTGGGGTTGCGTGAAAGAAAATTGATAAGCAACTCCATGAAGTACTGTTAACTTCGTGGAGGCACTTGTCCCCAGAGCAGCAATTCTGGAAAATGCCTAAGAGGGCGAAGGATGATGCATCCTGCAGGGACTGAGTGTCCCACCCAGACACTCCAGCTCAAGGACTACTTGCAGATGGGTGGAGGTATAAAGCCTTTTTTTTTTTTTTTTTTTTTTTGAGACGGAGTCTCGCTCTGTCACCCAGGCTGGAGTGCAGTGGCACGATCTCGGCTCACTGCAAGCTCCGCCTCCTGGGTTCATGCCATTCTCCTGCCTGAGTCTCCTGAGTAGCTGGGACTACAGGTGCCCACCACCACGCCCGGCTAATTTTTTTGTATTTTTAGTAGAGACGGGGTTTCACCACGTTAGCCAGGATGGTCTCGATCTCCTGGCCTCATGATCTGCCTGCCTTGGCCTCCTAAAGTGCTGGGATTACAGGCGTGAGCCACCACACCCGGTGGTATAAAGCCTTTTGTGTTTAATTAGGAAACTGACTGAGATGCCTGTCTGGGGGGGACACCAGATGACCAGAGGGCACATGTGGAATTGGCAATCCACTGGTCCCCCACCAATGTACAGTGGGTGCTGGCACTGGTAGACACCAGTGCAGATTGTAGACTTGTCTGTGGGAACCCACATAGATTTCTGGGCAAGGCTGCATAGATAGACTGCTATGGGGCTGGTCAGTGAAAGTGAAACTTGAATCTTTGCACCTTGGCATCAGCCGCTTGGCTCCAAGTTCATACACTGCGTATGTCCCTCTCATATCTGAGTACATTCTGGGGGTGGATATTTTACATGGCTTGGCTTTACAAAGCACAGCTGGAGAATTCAGACACGGAGCATGTGCGGTTAAGCTGGTGCTGCGCGGACATAGGCATCACTGGCCTCAGCTCCTGCCACGACCCCAACAGGTTACTTCCACCTGCCAATACCATTTGCCAGTTGGGCATACAGAGACAACTGAGACTATTAAGAAGTTAGAGGAGGAAGATTAAAGCCACGTCTCAACTGCCTATGGTCCCTCAAGTGTTCTTTCAGCTACCTGCCAACCATTCCACCAGTTCCCTTCGGCCCTGGCCCGGGTTGGAACCTGACAATTATATACATTTGCAAGGAATATTTACCATACAAACCATAAGAGAGCTGAGATAACTGTATTTACATCAAAGAAGATGTACTTTAAGGTAAGAAATATTACTAGAGAAAAAGAAAAGTGAAAGATTTTTAAAGTTTTTATTTTATTTTACTATTATTAATTTCTTGAGACAGATTCTCATTCTGTTGCCCAGGTTGGAGTGCAGTGGCGTGATCTCAGCTCATTGCAACCTCTGCCTCCCAGGTTCCAGTGATTCCGGTGCCTCAGCCTCCCAAGTAGCTGGGATTACGGGTATGCACCACCAGCCTGGCTATTTTTTGTATTTTTAGTAGAGACGAGGTTTCACCATGTTAGCCAGGCTGGTCTCAAACTCCTGGCCTCAGGTGATCTGCCTGCCTCAGGCTCCCAAAGTGTTGGGATTACAGGCCAAAGAGGGACATTTAAAAATGGTCGATGCAGCAGAACGATACAGTTGTAAATTAATGCAACATAACAGCAGAGTCCCAAAATATATGAAGCAAAAAATAATAGAATTGAAAGAATTTTTAAAAATGATTGAATTGAAAGAATTTTTTAAAATGTCAATAATAGTTGAATTTTAATACTCTATTCTTATTTATTCGTAGAAAAACTAGACAGAGAATCAAGAAGGAAATAAAAGACTTGTATAGCTCTATCAACTTAACTGAAATATCTGCTGTGTATCACTCTACCCACCAACTGCAGAACACCCAAACTTTTCAAGTGTGCCAAACTTTTCAGCATAGGCCATGCCGTAGGGAGAATTTTAAGATCACTACTAATGATTCTCACCCTCCCTTTGAATCATTTCCTCCCAAAATTTGAATGAAAACTGTGAATATCATGAAATAACACTTCCAGCATTATGTTATTCCATATGGCAAAGGGACTTTTGAAGATATAGTTATGGTTACTTATAAGTTGACTTTGGGTTAATCAAAGGAAGATTATCTGGGCAGCCTGAACTAATCACATGAGCCCTTTATATCTGGGTCTAGAGGTCAGAGGCAGAGGAAGTCAGAGAAGCAGTAGAGATATTCTCTTGCTGGCCACAAAGGGGCAGTTGCCACATTGTGGGAAAGGCTATGTGACAGGGACTGGTGGGTGACCTTCAGAGGCATCAGCTGATAGACAAGACATTGGAGATGCATTCTCCCAGAGTTGCAAAGGACTGAGTGCTGCAAACGCCTCAAATGAGCTTGAAAGAGGACCCTATGCCCAAGATGATATTACATCTATGGCCAGTGAAATCATATGATTTATGCCATGTGAGATTATGAGCAGAGACCCTATTCACATCACGTTCAGCTCCAGACCCAGGAAAACTGTGAAATAATAAATTTGTATCACATTAAGCTACCAAGTAATTTATTTATCATATAGCATAAGAAAATGAATACAGATAATATACCAGATTTTAAAACAAGACAGACTCAATCAATTTTAAAATATTCAAATAATATAAAATACGTTCTCTGAACAAAACAGAATTAAATTAGAAATCAATAGCCAAAATGAATTTGAAAAATTCTCAAATAAGTGGAATTTAAATTACTCAGATTTCCATTAACCATGGGTAAGGAAATCACAACGGAAATTAGAAAATATTTTGAACTAAATTTAAAAAAAAAACCCTAAATTTATGGGATACAGCTAAAGTAGGACCTAGGTGGAAATGTATCATTTTAAAGCTATAAGTTGGCTATACTGAAAATAAAAATGGTCTTGGGCTAGGTGCAGTGGCTCGTGCCTGTAATTCCAGCACTTTGGGAGACTGAGGCAGGCGGATCACGAGGTCAGGAGTTCGAGACCAGCCTGGCCAACATGGTGAAACCCCGTCTCTACTAAAAATACAAAAATTAACCGGGTGTGGTGGCAGGCACTTGTAATCGCAGCTACTAGAGAGGCTGAGGCAGGAGAATCACTTGAACCGGGGAGTCAGAGGTTGCAGTGAGCCGAGATCACGTCACTGCACTCCTGCCTGGGTGACACAGCAAGACTCTGTATGGAGGGAAAAAAAAGGTCTCAAATCAATAACCTAAGCTCCCTCCCTCAAAAAGTAGAAAAAGAAGAGCAAATCCAAAGTAAGCAGAAATATAGAAATAATTAGGATTCTAGTTGAAACAGAAGACATGAAAAACAAGAAAATAATATTTAAAAAAAAAACCAAAAGTTGGTTCTTTGAAATGATCAACACAATTGACAAACTTTAGTTGGATTGACCAAGCAAGTATAAGACAGAAGACACACATTGTCAGAATGAGTTATGGAAGAGGAGGCATCACCATCAACTTTACAGAAATTACATTTATTATAGAGAAATATAATGGACAACTGTTTGCCAACAGTTCACACAATTAGATGAATTTTCTTAAAAACAGAAAGACATAAATTGCCAAAAATGACCCAAGAAGAATTAGAAAATATAAGTAGTTCTGTAAGAAGTAAAATAATTAAAAGTATATTCAAACCCTACCCAGCAAGTAAAGCTCAGGCCTAGATAGTTACACTGGTGAATTTTATTAAATATTTAATGAAACCAATTCTAATTATTTACAAAATCGTTCACAAAGGAGAGGAGGAGGAGACACTCCTAATTTATTCTATGAAGTTAATATTATCACATCGAAGGAAAAGACATTAGAAAAAAGAAAGCTACACAAAATATATGCCTCATACTTGGCATTTTACAGTCTTCTGAGGTCACAACAGTAGAGTCATATAAGATGCTCATTCTGGTGGTGCCTCCTGTATTACAGTGTCAGTCATAACCTGAGTGAGGGACATCCCATTTGGAATTTTGTGTCTGTCTTCATATAACCAGTTTGATACTGCCAGCTCTGCAGCATTTATGTGGCTTCAGTGGAATTTGATCATCTGTATCACAAACGAGGAACAGTAGGATATTTGCCCTTTTTTAGGTGTGTGTGATTAACCTGTCCTTTAACCCATTCTGATAAATCCTTAGAAATCATTTATAACATTTTAATAAGTACCTGTATAGCCAATTCATCTAGTTGTCCAGGTTCCTTTGGTTGGAGCTTCACCTACTGTCCAGAAAGGGCAAGGTTCACCTTTGTTTTTACTAAGCAGGAATACTGAAAGTAAATGTTTAGCTGATCTGCCACTTTTTTTTTTTGCACTTCCCTACTCATCCATTTTGTTAGATCCTGAGATTTTTTGTTGTTTCCATATTACACTGGAAAGTTTTATTATCAGTAACTGAGTCTAAAGCCTTTGCTACTTGGAACCAAAGTGGCCTTGTTATCACCCTGGTATTAACAGTTTGTTGCCATTCTCTTTACCAAAACCATCTTTTAAATGTATAAGTAAATCCTTAGCAATATTTTTAGTTAGAGATGAGTCTGGCTGTTCATTGCAATGCCATGTCTGATACTAAGTACTCTAACGGTGGCAGTTAAACAGGGTTCAGTTTCTAAAGGACACTCACAGAAGTCAATATGACACCGTTTACAAATCTCTGCAGTTTATTTCACGAATAGGATTCAAAATAGCAATGGCATTAAAATTAAGATATGCACCAGATGCTGGGATTACAGGCACATATCAATCTTTGGGCCGGGCACGGTGGCTCACGCCTGTAATCCCAACACTTTGGGAGGCTGAGACAGGCTTATCACCTGAGGTTGGGAGTTCAAGACCTGCCTGACCAACATAGAGAAACCCCGTCTCTACTAAAAATACAAAATTAGCTGGGCGTGGTGGCGCAGGCCTATAATCCCAGCTACTTGGGAGGCTGAGGCAGGAGAATTGCTTGAACCCAGGAGGCGGAGGTTGTGGTGAGCCGAGATCGCGCCATTGTACTCCAGCCTGGGCAACAAGAGTGAAACTCCGTCTCAAATAATAATAATAATAATAGTAGTGGTAGTAGTAAGATATGCACCCCAGTTAAAGACGGCACCGCAAGGAGTCCAGAAAAGTCAGGCTTGAGTTTCAATTGTCCTCCCTTTCTTTCTGTGATGCAAGTTCAGTTTTTATAGGTGACCCCAATAGAACACCTCAGAACCTGGAAGCCCCAAAACCTCATGCTAACTGGGCCTTCTCATACCTGACTTGTGTGGGCATATTTCCTGTTACATAACCAGCCCTAACTGCAGACTGTTCTGTGTCTGTCACTGAGACTGCATGCAAATCACCAATCTCACTGTTACCAATAAATGATGCTCACAAGCTGGTACAAACCACTCAGAAACTCCATGTGCCCATGGTTACAAAGCAATGCTATTAATCTGTATGTTTGTGACTTGAAAAGATCAGTGAGTTGCAGGCTTAGGAAAATTTTATGCCTTAGGAGGCCTAGGTGGGTGGATTACTTGAGCCCAGGAGTTTGAGAGAAGCCTGGACAACATGGTGAAACCGTCTCTACAAAAAAATATAAAAATTAGCTGAGTGTGATAGTGCATGCCTGTAGTCCCAGCTACTCAGGAGGCTGAGGCAGGAGGATCGATTGAGCTTCGGATGTCAAGCCTGCAGTGAGCAGAGATCGTGCCACTGCACTCCACCCTGGAAAACAGAGTGAGACATTGTCTCAAATAAATAAATAAATAAATAAACAAAAATAAGTAAGTAATAAGTAGACATTTATACAGATAAATGAATGGAACAAAATCGAGCCTATTATGATCTAATCATTTTTGTTTCTGATTTCTGATATTCAGCATACAATTTCTATGTTTTTCTAGGTTGTTGCCTCTATTAGTAGTTTGTTCCTTTTTTATTATTAAGGAATATTTCATAGCATGAATATGTCATAGTCTGTTTATCCCTTCACCTGTTGATAGACATTTGGGCTGTTTTAGACTATTATGAGTAATGTCACTATAAATATTAATGTATACCTCTTTGTGTATGTCTATTTTCATATTTCTTGAATAGATACATAGAATCAGATTATATCATAAGGTAAATATATTTTTTACAATAAATTGACAGACTGTTTTCCAATTATTCTGTAGCATTTTACATTTCTACCAGATATGCAAGAAAGTTCCACTTGCTCAATATCATTACTAATTCTTGCTATTTCTAGTAGTTTTTGTTTTTTAGCCACTGTAGTGAGTATGAAAGGCACTTACTGTGGTTTTAGTTTACTTTCCTTCATGCATAATGAGATCAAGCAACTTCTCATATGCTTATTGGCCATCTATATATATTCTGGCTGTCTTTAAAATTTTTTATTATCTTTATATTCTGCAGTGGTATTTTAATGGGTCTAGGTGTTAATTTTCTCTCTCCTTTCTCTTTTTCATCTCTATCTTTTCCTATATCAAATTATGTTTAATAATCATTTTGTTTATTGAATCTAAAAATTTATATCTTGTGAAATATACATGCATTTAAATTCCCTCTGTTCTTTCTATTCTCTTTCTGGTACTCCAATGTGTGTTAGATGAACATACACCATTGAAAAGAGATACCTCTCTTTTTCAAATTTATCATTTCTTGTATTGTATTGCACCATGAGTAATTTCTTTAGCTTAGTGTTGGGTTTAAATAATTCTTTGTGTCTAGAAATATTTTTATGTTTAAGCCAGGCTTTTAATTTTTCATTCATATAATCTTTTACAAATTTTTTTTTCTAGAAGTTCTATATTGTTTATTTTTTTCAAGACTACATTATCACTTTGCTGTCATATTCTTGATGCTTATATTTTAATTCCTTGTTTTCTGTCTTTAAAGATTTTTTTTTAGATGAGGTGTTGCTCTGTTGCTCAGTCTGGTCTTAAACTTCTGGGTTCAAATTCTTGGGCTCAAGAGATCCTTCCACCTCAGCCTACCCAGTAGCTGGGACTCTAGACACATGCCACTGTGCCCATCTTGTCCCTAAACATTTTAAACATGTTATTGAGTGTATCTATCATCTATTTATCTATTTAATTTCCAGAGCTCTCTTTCAAAACTACATTCTTACATTTCAGCTACTTTAATGACAATTCTTGGAATCTGGGAAAACCCATGAAATACATCAGTGCTCGATAATTATATGTCACTAGTTCTTTTTTTTTTTTTTTTTTTTTGAGACAGAGTCTTGCTCTGTCGCCCAGGCTGGAGTGCAGTGGCGCGATCTCGGCTCACTGCACGCTCCGCCTCCCGGGTTCACGCCATTCTCCTGCCTCAGCCTCTCCGAGTAGCTGGGACTACAGGCGCCCGCCACCACGCCCGGCTAATTTTTTGTATTTTTGGTAGAGAAGGGGTTTCACCGTGGTCTCGATCTCCTGACCTCGTGATCCGCCCGCCTCGGCCTCCCAAAGTGCTGGGATTACAAGCGTTGAGCCACCGCGCCCGGCCATATGTCACTAGTTCTATAAAGGTGTTCTGGTTTATTTTGTATATATATCAGAACGCGGAAGTTTCTTGGTTGTGTCCACATGTGATATTTGTACCTTAAACATAGATTGATATTCATCATGTGTTTCCAGGCCTTTGGGAGCTTCTGAACTGAGTACTTCAGTTTTCAGCATTGATCTTAGTGATTACAAAAATTGATTTTATATTTTGACAGACTTCATTTGACTAATTACTGTTCACGTGATCTGGGACCAATTCTTTTAAATTATAAAATACAGCTAAGAATTATATTGGTGAGTCATGTAAGAACTGGAAGATGAAGGAGAGCACCATTCATTAAGCTCAGTACATTAAATGTTGGTTATATACAGCTTTCCCTCTAAGATTTGGTGAGAGATACGGGAACAGAAACAGTATTTTTCACCCTGCAGAAGTGAACTCTCTGTAAGGAAGAAGAGGGTTTGACCCAGTAAAGAGACCAGGGTTTGAAGTTATCTTTTCTGACAGTGACGCTTTAAGAACATAACTAGAATTCGTTTATATAAAAATTATAGTTCTAAGGAATTCCAGCTCAAATTAAAAAATGAAGTGAAAACAAATACTGTGGAATAAGTGTCATCAGGGAAGTTCAGGGAGCTGTGAAGATATCTGCATTTCTGAGCACTGTAGATATTTCATCAACTGCTGGTAATATCAGATGCTTTAACCTATCTCTACTGCACTAATGACCAGCCTGAAGTTAGAAATGAAGAGCCCTAGAGTGACAACCCTTTCTCTAATGAGGGTGACTTGGTGTAAGATGTGTATACACAGGGTTGCAAACAAGGTCAGTTCACAACGGAAAGCTTGAGTAGCCGTGGATAGGCATCAAGGTAGGCACACCTCATTTTCAGTTTTAAACATTCTGGTTGAATTTGGCCATGACTCTGGGCTTGAGTCTGGCCTGGCAAGATGCAAAAGTCTTGGGTAGGGAGCAGATTCAAGCTGGAAGGGTGAGGATTTGCGGTGAAGCAGAAACTTCTCCTTTTCTTGACAACTTAGCAATTGTTCTCTGTCATTGTTTTCTCTCAATTTTGTTTAGTGATGCTGTATATACAGACAATGCTAAAACAGGTACTTCTTTACCTACTGCACAGAGTCAACAAACAGCTTTTTGCTTTTTTTTTTTTTTTGCTTCAATGTTACAGAATACAAATAAATAAATCTTTGTAGGTAGAGTTGAAGCCCCACCCTGAGCCTTATCTCATTTTTCTCCCTTCTTAACTCAAAAACAATAATTATTTTGAGTTCAATTTTTCTCCCTCCCATCCATCTAAAATGTTTACTCATGTATATGTGCTCATACATACTATAAGGCAGTGGTTTATCTGATAATTAAAGAGTTTTGAAAAATAAGATTTTTTCTTCACAAGAGGTCCCACATCCCATTTTGTTCAACTCTAAAATCCACAGACAGAAAGATTTCTCACACAGTCAAATGTATGACATATACTTAAAAATAATTCAAGTACTGTCTAGAGCAACATGTGTCACTATGAATTCTGTTTGTCCTTTGCATAAAATTCCATAACTGATCTATAAAATTATTAAATGTTTTGTTTTAGTATTTTAACAATAGATTTAAATCTTATTTTAATTTTTTGAAAACATTTAATTCATTTAAGAAGTAAAAGTTGCTCTCCCATTATATGTCAAGTGCTATTCTTAATGCTAAAACACAGAGAGAAAGGAAATCTTATATTGCCAGGACATCACAAAGAAAAAAATTTTTGCTACTATGTTTTGTATTTAATTTGAAATGTTTTGTAAGTATCTCATTTAATTCTTAGAGTTTTTTTAAGTGAAGGTGTCGTAACCTAATATGTTCAGGCATTTCTAGTGACAGTGTAAATACATAAAATCTTTTCAACATGCAGTTTTGAATGAGTAATACAGGCTATAACAATGTGCTTATGCTTTGATCCAGTATCCCACACATGGAAATTTATAAATTTAAAAGTTAAATGGTTATTTATTTACAATAACAAAAATGTTACTTAAATGTATGACATCTTGAGAATGGTTAATAAGTTATACTTTTATCCTTTATAACAAATATAAAGGCATAAAGTGATAAGAAGTTACATGGAACAATCTTTAATATATAATGCTAAGTGTAAAAATACTAGATAAAAGTATGCACATAAACTACAATTAAACTCACTGAAACCATTTATGTATATCAGAAAATATTGGGATAGAATGAAGAGAATTGCTACTACTTGTGTTTTGTTTATAGAATTTTAGGTTAGTTTTTCTCTGTTTTTCAAACTTGCCATACTATTATAATGCATTTATATTAGATACATAAAATAGTGAAACATTCTGAAGAAAAAAACAATAAGGCTTAGAAGGCAAGGTCAATAAAGTGATTTTCATTCTGTTTTATTCTGAAAATTAATCATATTGTACTTTTAGCCAGAGATGTAAAATAATTAATAGAACAGCTTAAATTGCTCTCATTCTGAGGAAGAAGGATATTAACTGGAAATACTCATTATATTTCTGACAAAGTTAAACAACATCGGTAAGTTTCCTCAATTGCATTACGTCACAAAATCTTTGTGAGAGGAAATAAGCATTGCTGTCCCTAAATCACAGCTGAAGAGACTGAAAGGCAGAGAATATAAGTGAATTGCCCAAAACCACAGAACAAGTAAGCAGAGATTTGGGATTTACACTTGAGTTTGCCTGACTTTTAGGTATATGTTCTTTCAACTCAATCCACTGCCTTTTTCAAGTATGTGAGAAACAGAATAGTTGTGTCCCCTTCACAATGGTGAGAACACACAATTTTTGGAATTGGGAATGAGGCTGGTCCAAGCTCCAGGGTCATGCTACCTAATTATTCCTTACTGTCTTCCGTTACTGGGCTCCAGAATTCTATATTCCATTGATTTCCATCCAGCAAGACCTTAGAACCAACCGTCCCAGGTCTCAGGTAGGGATTACTTATCATCTCCTCCTAGATTTGTTGAGAGCTGGGTTAACAAGTTCAAATGTGATGCATTTTGCCAGTGTCTTCTCCTCCTATTCAATATAAGCCTCTTAGGACCGGGAAGCACGGTGGCGGCTTTTTTGGAAATGCATCTCAGAAATGCATTCAACATTTTGCATATTGGTAGCAGTAAGGCTCAGTTATGAATCTTGATTGGATGTGGTCTTTTACAGAATGCACAATGTTCATTGGTACTGGTGGAAGTGTTGAGGGAATGCCAACAAGCAAGATTCAAAGCACTCAGGTGGGACAAGCCAACACATCTGACTTTGCTCACCCTCCTCACAGCAAGCTGCACAATTTCCTTAGGAAGAATCTTCGATCCCTGGGCATAAGGGACCTTTAGTTCTCTAGATATTTGGTGGTAAATATGGAGAATTAAAGGATCTATAATTTTATCTGGAATGAGTTGTGTTATGCCAGTTTATGAGATTAGATAATAATGAGCCAAGAGAACACATCTGGGAATACATTTAGGTCAAATATCTTAATATTAAGGTGTTCCAGGCTGCCAGAGATTTAACTTTTTTCAAATATTATATCCTTATGAGGCAATATGCATTCATAGGGTTGGTAAACTAACATAGTTTTTTGACTTCACACTTATAAGGATTATTTCCAACAGTGAGGGTAGGAAAGACACAAAAGGGATTCATATGTAATTTTTTTTTTTTTTTTTTGAGATGGAGTCTCGCTCTGTCACTCAGCCTGGAGTGCAGTGAACTTTGCCTCCCAGGTTCAAGTGATTCTTCTGCCTCAGCCTCCTGAGTAGCTGGGATTACAGGTGTGCGCCACCATGCCTGGCTAATTTTTGTCTTTTTAGTAGAGAAGGGGTTTCACCATGTTGGCCAGGCTGGTCTCAAACTCCTGACCTAAGATGATCCGCCCATCTCAACCTCCCAAAGTGCTGGGATTACAGGCATAAGCCATCGCACCCAGCCTCATATGTGATCTTATGATTGAAGGAAATAAGTCTTTAATATAGAGAGTTTCTAATTCATCCTCATATTCTATTTTTCTTCCTGCAGATAGCTCAGATAATGATTGGCCTGAAATGTTTCTTTCTTGGGATAGTCAAGAGTTTTTTTTCCCTTGTCATCCACCTTCAGGAATATTTTATTCTGCTTTTATGTAGTCTACCCCTTCTGGACTTTATTGTCTGTGAGTATATCTGTTTGAAGTACTTTGTAAATTAAAGAAATTATTTAAAAATTACAAATAAAGAACACATACTTAATTAGTGTACCTACTCTTCTTATACAGAATGGCTGGGGCTCTCTTTTAGTTGGAGCTCTCTACCAAGCACTTTGGGAATTTATAAAGAAAGAGACAAAAGTAGCCTCCACACCAATTTCAAGTATTTGGAATAAAAATGCTATTGAGTAGCACCCTTTGCCTTGTGAAGGGAGAGATCATTCTTAATTGAAAAAGTCCAGATACTTAATACCTACCAGCAACCTAGAAGTAGACGGCATCCGTATGTCTGTCACACAGACTTTCCAGATAACCTGATTCACCCATTACTGTCTGCTCTGGCCCTGGGCTCTCTGACTTCCTCAGAAACCACTTCTTTGGAAATTTCATTTCCACTATTTTTTTAAAACTTGAACTTCAAGCATCCTCCATCATCCCAGCCTCTCTACCTAATTCCATCCTATGTAAAGTAACCTCATCTGAGAAACTGCAATCACCTTTTACCAAACACATGACAAGCCTTCGAAATCTAGGGATTGTGATCACTCTTGCCTTGGCCTAAGTTTACATAAGAACATGATAGTTTGCTGACCTCGTGGAGGGAAATCTAAATGAGATCAATGTCTTGTAACAAAGCTAGCCAAGATCAGGTATTTCCACTCTGAGTATAAAAACAACTGATCTTAAGCTGCAGGCAGAGATGTTAATGCAGCAGATGTATTTGTACAATCAAACTCTTGTGTGCTGGTGAAAGACTTTGCCCCCAAAGTCAAGACAAAAATCAAACAAAATGGAGAATGGGTCAATGTAACAATGCAATCAAAAGAATAGGATTCAAACTTCTTGCTGCGGATACTGAACTGGAATCTTTTTTCTTTACAAGCTTGACAAGAAGACAGTAGTCATGACATTTCCCTAATAAGGGAATCCCTTCAGGCCACACCTGTGTTCTGAAGCAACTCAAAGTTTAATGATTATTGGGGGGTGAGGGGCAGGGTTAATGTCCTTTTTGTCAGTGAGAACTGCAGCCAAACTACTTCAGGGTCTCGAGGGACTGAGAGACCGCAGAAAGGAACTACTACCAGGGATGGATTTAGGTCTTCCTTTCAGGAACCAAAGACAGAAGAATCCAAGGAGACCATAACTTCACAGCAAAGATGACATAGCATTTTATTACCATTACAAAAGGCAACTGATGATATTTTCATTGAAATATCTGCCTTGAATGATGATTCAACATATGAGGCAAAGAGGGTTGTCTTTGGAGAAGGCACTTAAGGTAGAAGAACATTAGCAAATCTTACCGGTTGGCTAAAACAAAAATGAGCTCATTCAACCTGGCTGGAGACCTGTTAGGGCTGTTCCTTCTCAGTGTGACCTGACTAAAAACCAGTGGCATTAAGAAAGTGTCACATTTCCCACAGTCTGGGGGTGCCTCAGTGGGGTGGTGCTGCTCTCAAAAGCTCCGTGTCCCTGAACACATCCATTCTCAAGAGATCAGTTTCCCCAAGTGCATAATATTCCATTGCTCACTGAGGAGTTTAAAATTATAAGCAGAGGATTTTATATTTTGGGGTGAACGAATTATCTGGCATATGGTATTGGAGTTTAAAAAAGCCAAATTTCACAGTCTTAATAACTTTATAAAAACCTAAATAGCACTTCATGTCTAGCGTGTGGCCTTTCTGAAACTTATGGTCATCTCTCCTACTGAAAACAAGGTCTTTTCAAATGTGGCTAAATGGGGATGAGAAAACGTGGGTAGGACTTTCTTGGTGTGTGTGCATTCTTTATATAGCCCAGTGGCTTCAGGGAAACAGCCAAGAAAATGGTCAAGATTATTTGTAGAGGTTATTTTACTGGCAATTTTAAGAACTAATAACATCCTGAGTTATTTTCAGTTCAGGGGGATGTGGAAAGGTTTGCAATTGTGAAGTGTTTTGTTGTAGCTTAGTATCCTTAAGGGAAACTTACACTATAGACAAAACTACAAACCCAGTGCAGTTTTTGTTTTCTGTATGTTGTTGAGGCAATGAAATTTTACACATAGCAAGCACTTGGCCTCCCTGATGTCAGGATGCGTTTGTTAGGATCTGTATTCGCCTTTAATTTTGTCAAAATCTTTTTTCTTTCTTCCTCTTGAAAAGTAAGTTCCAAAATATAGTTTATTTTATCTTTCATCACTAAAAAGTTTGTTCCTTTTTTACGACAGGCAGGTCACATGAGGCAAAAAATATTAAACAGTTGGTTTTACTGTGTTGTAAAACTTGGCTGTATATCAAACTAATTTTGACAAGTTTTCATCCTAAGCCTCAAATCATGTAATTAATAATTTGCCTGTTTATTTATGACCTAATTGTGATTCTTTTATTAATAAAAGCTAATGGGAAAAGGATCTCTGATTAAGCTGATGACTAGACCTACAATTAATTTTCCTGCAGTATATGAAATATTGTACCAGAGTATTAAAATATATGTAATATTTTATTGATAAATCTATCCTTTAAAAGGAATATTTTAGGATGTCATAATTTTGATGTGAATCATGTAAATGTTGATCATATGCTGTTTATTATACATTTAGCATTTCAAGAGATTAACTTAATTGCCTTTTGCCCATGTATATTATGTAGTCTATTTGCAAGGTTTTTTTTTAAATGAAATTAAAAGAATAGTTTATGTAGAGAAACATTAGTGGATATTAATTGTCTCCCCACCTGTATTTATGTGTATTTATGGGTGTTAGCGCAACTGCTTTGCTAGTTGCAAAGCTGTATTATCAGAGTAAAAGCATATTTGTAAACTGTATGGGAATTAAAAATTAGAAATAAAGTCATTTTCTTATATGATGGCAAAAAAAAGAGAAAAAATCCAGATACTTTATTTAAAGATAGAGAGCAAGATAACTGTCATCTTAGAATATATTTGGGTACATTAGGATGGATGTGTGTAGGGAAATCTCATTTTTCCCATCGAAATTTATTACAGTGGCATCTATGGTGAGTTCTTTTCTCACCTTCTCTGCACATGAGCATTCTCCTGTCCATGTGTCTATCTTTTCATGTGGCCTTGAATTTTATCTGCAAGGGGATATGTTTATTTTACATTTATTAATTAACTAATTTATTAGTTAACTTTTTCACATATATATCCATGTTCACTCTCACTTCAAGGAGTCTCTGTTCCTGCCTCCATGTCTTTCTAACTACCTACCAAGAGCCAAAGTAGACTCCTGTTCAGTTCAGTTCAACTTGACAATTTGTTCTTTAGAAAGAGCCTGTCAGAATATATGACATATCGTACATATTAACTGGGGAAGATATGGAGTTGAGGTTAGGTCACCTGGGGTGCAATGTGGGTGAGGTGGAAGAATGGGCTCCCACTAATGGCTTTCCTGTCTTATGAACAGTTCATCATTATTGGATCTTTGACTGTCTTGCCTACAAAAAAACACACCAAATTTTTGGAAAGTATTATTTTCCCTTTTACTTAATGAGTAAATAAGATTTGATGCTGACTCTTTATAAAAAGCCAAACCAGGCTGGGCACAGTAGCTCACACCTTTAATCCCAGCAATTTAGGAGGCCGAGGCAGGCAGATCACGTGGTCAGGAGATTGAGACCATCCTGGCCAACATGATGAAACCCTGTCTTTACTAAAAATACAAAAATTAGCTAGGTGTGGTGGCACGTGCCTGTAATCTCAGCTACTCAGGAGGCTCAGGCAGGAGAGTCACTTGAACCAGAAAGTCAGAGGTTGCAGTGAGCCGAGATGGCACCACTGCACTCCAGCCTGGTGACAGAGCGAGATTCCATCTCAAAAAAAGAAAAAAAGAAAAAAGCCAAACCAACACAATATTTAGATATTCTAATGTTTTATTGAATAACTGGTAACCTTTATTTCAATCATTTATAGAATTCCACTGTAGAAAATAAGGCATATATTAAGTTTCTTGTAGGAGGGGAAGGTCTTCATCTCTCTGAATTTTAGCAAACATTAAAAAATAAAATCTCTGTAAAAAGCATAATAAAGGAGGCTTTGCATGCAAAGTTTTATTATGACGGATAAAGAGGTAATGAAGGTTGAAGTGCATGTGTACGCTTATATCAGGGAATTTCTAATCCAGAATGTATGTATTAAGGATCCCTCCTATCAGCAATATTGGAACAAATAGAACTGCCATCATGTTGTCCCCATTCATGGTGTTTCATTTGTGGAGTATGTTGTTTCCTTCTTTCCAGTGATCTAGAGTGGATTGCCAGTAAACTGGTAACAAAGAGAACTGAATTGGCTACGAAGAATCCCAAACACTAGCCAATGAAGCCAGGAGATGCATCCCGGGTACTGTAAAAGATGTATCCACATTTGCAAAGAATCTGGGACTAAAAAAAGACCCTGAGTATTTTCAGTCTCTTGGAAGTGCTATTCTCTTTCAGACTAGAGTCAATATTGGGGCTAACATTATCAGCACTGTGCTTTCAATCATTGGGATAATTCTTCTCTCAATGAATTTAATGGATATATTTTTATTTGAATGTTTGGAGTTCAGTGTTCAGTGGCTAAATCTTTTAAAACTGTAAGTATTTTGTTGTTGGATGATGTTTTCACATGTAATGTTTGTTTTCAGCTACACTGATCTTCCAAAACTAATGCCTAAAAATAAAGTCTCTAAATGTTGAAAAATAATAGAAATGAAATCACACATTAAAAAAAAAATAAAACAAAACAGAACCCCCAATATTAGGGAGTTTTTTGCACGCAGTTGCAGAATTGAGTGTGTAGGTTTGTATGTGTGGCTTTAAAAATATATGCTCCTATCTTTCCAAATTTTCTCTAATGAGCATCCATTGCTATAAACAGAAAATGATTAAAAGGCTGTTCATAGATCAGTGTACCCAGAGAAGAGTGAGCAGATCCAGAACATTAATCAAGAATTGGCCTGTGGATTTCCAGTAGTTAAAATGATACAAAATATCAGAATGGTTTTGAGTTCTTTCTCTATTTATTTGATACCAATAGAATATTGGTAAATTCATCCTTTCCATGGGTAAAGTTGAGTCACATGACACTTCTGTGTGCATTTGTATATATGTGTGAAATCCCACTGTGTTTACAGTCAATGTTTATCCAATATACGTGAAGAAATAACTAAGATAAGAATAATTAACTCTAGAATGTCAAGGAAGTTCATGTGTAGGAACTTTGTTATTTAGAATTTCCATGGAACATATTTGTTTGTGTAGAAGTGTTTTTATGGTTGCTCCCGGGGATAAGGCTTGCGTTAGATGCAATACCCTGTCTTAATAGAATGTGCATAGCTTGAATAGGAAATGCATCATTCTGCAAAATATCCACTGACCCTTCCCCCTGGGGGTTCGGGATGAGACTATTATAGGCTAAAACTAGGTGGGGAAACCTAAACTTTGGACTCTTCTTTTTGACACAGCATTGTGATCCTCCAAATGATGCTGACTTGTGTCCAAATTGCCATTTCCTGCTCACTCTCTGGGCTTACTAATGTGAATGGCAATAATGTCAACTGGGTGAGTAGCCCTCAAAAGGCAAAGCATCTGAAGTGTCTCAGAGAATCATATGTACTATCTTTAGTCTCTGGTTAAATAGAGAATTGGCCCAAATGAATTTTACATAGTAATATGGGATATGGTGGGGTGGGTAAGAGAACAACGGTTATGTGTTATATTCACCGGCCACTCCATTTCCTCCACTTTCTTTCATAGTGAGGGCCACACAGTCAGTTTCATTCATTCACTCATGCATCCATATTTTATTCATTAATATCAACTATATTGGAGCATGTATTATGTTTATTTTGCTGTGCAATAAGGAGACGGTGACATTGCCCATGTCCTCTAGAAGCAGATGACAAAATAAATGTAATGAAAAATGGAAAAATTATGGCAGCCAGATAAAAGATAAAACAGCTTTAGAAACCCAAATGTAATCTTGATACTGGTTTAGTACTTCATAACATTTTTCAGGCAATCACCATTAATCGTTTATGCACTGACATGTACATGTGCTCATGGACACATACATCTTTACATATGTATATGTAGTCTCCCACACAGCCACATGTGTGTTCCTCTAGTCACAGATTCTGCATAGCCTTCTTAAACAGTGGCTGTGCTACATCCCCAAATCTACCATACTGATATTTTCGTTTCCATATCTCCAGGACGAAAGAGAGAGAAATGTATCAGAAATGTAACAGAAAACTGGCAGCTGTAGCTACACCATAATTTCCAAGGATTCTGAGCAACAAGCTAAGATGACTGGGTCATATACATTCATTTTCCTCAATGGCATCCAGAGTGAGTGAGAAGTTCAGGGGGTTAAATGCAGGCTGTTTTGTGTCATAAGAAGCAACTGGTTTTAAAGACCAAAAGATACTTCTAAGCTAAACAAAAGCAAAACAAAACAAACAAAATACTATGAGGTGTGGGGATGGCTAAAACAAACAAACAAAATCAGTTTACACACTTTCGGTCAAATCTGCCATTCTTTTTAAATATACATATGTTTATCTCTCTATATATATACGTGTATATATATATATGTAATAATAGTATATCTATATCTATAGAATATCTTACTGTGGTAAGAACATTTAACATGAGATTAGCAACCTAAAGCATTTTTGTGTACAAGATATTATTGTTGACTATAGGTACAATAGTGTACACAGGATCTCCAGAGCTTACTCATCTTGCTTGACTGAAGCTTTATATCTGTTGATTAGTAACTCCCCACTTTTGCTATCCTCAGATCCTGTTAACCAGCATTTCAGCCTCTGATTCTATGAGTCACACTGTTTTACATACCTCGTATGATTGGAATCATGCAGTATTTGTCTTTCTGTGACTGGTTTTTATCATGTGCATCATGGCCTCAAGGTTCATTTATGTTGCAGTATATTGCAGAATTTCCTCCTTTCTAAAGCCTTCAAAAGGCCTTTCTTCATTATTGGAAGAAAAAAAGCAAAAACATTATCTTTATTTATGTATTAGGTTGGCATATACCACATTTTCATATTTTGGCTACCATGAATAGTGATTAAATGAACATAGGAGTGCTAGTATCTCTGGGAGATCCCGATTTTACTGTTTTGGGATTAATACCCAGAAGTGAGATTGTTGGATCATATGGGAGTTCTTATTTAAGTTTTTGAAAAAAATTATGTCTTTCCACAGCGGCAGCACCATTTTACATTTCCACCAACAGTGTGCAAAGGTACCAACTTCTTTACAACCTCACCAGCACTTGCTGACTTTGTTCTATAGTTGCCAGCCTGACAGGTGTGAGATAATATTTTACTGCGGTTTTGATTTTCATTTACCTGATGGTTAGTGATTTCAGTACTTTCACATATACCTGTTGGTATACTTAGATAAGTTTCCTACTTATCTAACTATAAGATAATTAGAAATAAGAAAATTAGAATTTTCTTATTTCTTCACAGGTTGTGTTTTTTGTACCAAATAATGAGAACGAACTATCTGTAGTCTCTCCTGAACATATCTATGATGATGTGGCATTTCCACAGATCCCAGTGGTTTGAGGTTTCCAAAACATTTGTCCTATTCTCACACTATTGGGTAATCACCATGTACAACTGTGAGACTATGTATAGCTGACTATTTGGGAGTTTACACATTAAGAATCCTGTGATGACAAAACATAGTATAATACAGATATATTATAATGCTGATTATTGTTTTGATTCTGTACCATTCCTTTCTCCTACTTCTCCAAGAACCAGGACACAGAATATCATTTCAAAGTTATGAGACCCATAATAGAAATAAGTTGTTAGTTGGTTTGGGTGATTTTTGTTCGGGTTGTTTTTGTATCATTCCATGTCACAACAAGTATTTCAAAGGAGAAAAAGAAATCCATGTTGGTTGTTTCTCATCCCAACAACTCTATTTGTCCCACTTTTTAATATATTCTTCCCCTGTGACTGAAGTTACAGGATATTTCTACTGCCAATGAATCCTCAGCCAGAATATAACCTGTTATTATTTTCCATCTTCCTTGACAATATCCTTAGACAAGAATAACGTGGTATTTAGAATAATAGCCCCACAAACAGGTCCACATCCTGATCCCCAGAACCTTTGAATACATTATGTGGCACATGGGTGTCAAAGGTTGCAGAATTAAGATTGGTAGACTCTGACTTTAAAATATGGAGATTATCCTGGATGCACTCCCATGCCCAGTATAATCACATGGATTCTTAACAGTGGAAAACCTTTTCTGCTTGTAGTCATAGTGAGTGATGTGACAATGGCAGAAGAGTTCTCCTCCTTCCTTGTGAGAAGGACCTAACTCACCATTGCTGGCTTTGAAGGGACCAAGAACTGTGATCAACCTCTAGAAGCTGAAAAATGCAAAGAGGTGGATTCAACCTTGGATCCTTCAAAAAAGAACAATAAAAATTCAATACAGGCAGGGAAATAATATGCATATCTCACTACGAATAAAGTGTAAGAGGCCAGAAATAATTTTTCAAATAAAATGTTATAATATATGAAAAGAAAAAATATGACAATGTATCATGATCAAGATGAACTCATTCCAGATATTCAAATATATTTTAACATTCTAATCTTTAAATACTACATTTACCACAGAAGCAGATTGTTTAAAGTATAATAGTATAATAATCTCAATAGATGCATGACAACAAATCTTTGGAATGAAAAAGCAAGTATTCATAATTTTAAAGCAAACTCTTAAAAATAAGGATAAACGAAAACTTCCTAAGCTAACAAGAAAATTGATTTTAAACCTACAGTGAATAGCATTATTAGTGATAAAACCTGAAACGTGTTACATTATTGTCAGCAACACAACAATTATACACACTTCCTACATTTATTCAGGATTATTCTGGGTCCTTTATGTAGTAAAGTAAGACAATTCATAATTAAATATAAATTGTTAGAGAAGAACCAAACTGTCATTAGTTGCAGATAATGAATTTTTTTTTTTTTTTTTTTTTTTCTTTTTGAGACGGAGTCTTGCTCTGTCACCCAGGCTGGAGTGCAGTGGCGCAATCTTGGCTCACTGCAAACTCTGCCTCCCGGGTTCACGCCATTCCCCTGCCTCAGCCTCTCCGAGTAGCTGGGACTACAGGTGCCTGCCACCACGCCCGGCTAATTTTTTGTATTTTTAGTAGAGACGGGGTTTCACCGTGGTCTCGATCTCCTGACCTCGTGATCCGCCCTCCTCGGCCTCCCAAAGTGCTGGGATTACAAGCATGAGCCACCGCACCCGGCCAGATAATGAATTTTTTGTGTAGAAAATTTAAATGTATTTATAGAAAAAAATTAGATATAAAATGAGAATTTAGCAAAGAGGATGTATATGGAGGAAATATCAAAATCACTTGTATAACTGTATGACAATAAAAAAGTAGGACTACATGACTTAAAATAGTTATATTATCAATAGCAATAGATATATTAAGTGTCTTAGTCCCTTTTGTGTTTTTATCAAGGAATTCCTAAGGCTTGGCAACTTATAAAGAAATAAGATGTATTTGGCTCATGCTTCCAATGACTGGAAAGTTCAAGATTAGGCATCTGCATCTGGTAAGAGTCTCAGGCTGCTTTCACTCACTGTGGAAAATGAAGAAGAGCTAGCATGCGCAGAGATCACAAGGGAACAGTGGAAGCAAGGGGGAAGAGGCGCCAGACTCTTTTTAGAGAACGTGGAGAAATATATAATGTTTGTTGACTGGAAGATTAGTTATTACAAAGCTATCTATGCTACGATGAGATTGCAGACCTTGCTGAAACCTAGATTTCAGCTTCTCAAAAGACCTAGTCAAGCCACACCCAGACTTCTGAACCATAGGAACTGTGACATAATAAACATATGCTGTTTTAGACAACTAAGTTTGTGGTAAGTTTTTACAATAAAATTGCATATGGAATTTTAGTTTTAAAAAATCACTTCACAAGAGAGGAGCGCCTCTGCCCGGCCGCCCCGTCCGGGAAGAAGTGAGGAGCGCCTCTGCCCGGCCGCCCCGTCCGGGAAGAAGTGAGGAGCGCCTCTGCCCGGGCGCCCCGTCCGGGAAGAAGTGAGGAGCACCTCTGCCCGGCCACCCATCGTCTGGGAAGGGAGGAGCGCCTCTGCCCGGCCACCCATCGTCTGGGAAGTGAGGAGCGTCTGCCCGGCCACCCATCGTCTGGGAAGTGAGGAGCGCCTCTGCCCGGCCACCTATCATCTGGGAAGAAGTGAGGAGCGTCTCTGCCTGGCCACCCCATCTGGGAAGTGAGGAGCGCCTCTGCCCGGCCGCTCCGTCTCGGAGGTCTACCACGGAGGCCAGAAGCAATGTGGGGGCTGGACGTGGTGGCTCACGCCTGTGGTCCCGGCACTCTGGGGGGCGAGGCGGGTTGATCACTTCGGGCTAGGAGTTCGAGACCAGTCTGGCCAACATGGCAAAACATGAAAAATACAACAGACAAACTAACCAACCAACTCAGTGACAACAAAACAGGTCTACCCTGGAGTCATACTCTAATTTTTTCTATTTTCCTCCCTTTCTGATCCTTTATCCCACTTTCTTTTTCTTCCTCTTCCTTCTCCCTCTTCTTTGTCAAATAGAGGATTGAGTCATTATCACTGATCCATAGAAAGTCCCTCTCTCATTTATTTTAACTCCCACCCCCCATTTCTATTCCCCGACTTCCCATGTGCAACCTTCCTAATATGTTTGATATGCATCTTTTTGTTTGTATGTATTATTAGAAAATGTTTATTGTTTTTGTGTGCAAAAAAAATTAATAAAAAAAAAAAATCACTTCACAAATGTTCCATTTTCTTTATTTTTAAAGAAACACCTGCTGTTCAAATTGTTGTTCCTTTAAAGAAAGATTTCTCAATAGTGGCCTCTCCTATCCACCAGCCTGCACAAGTTGTTTCAACTAGTCAGAATGCTGCTCTGTGATAGATTTCACAGAGGTAAAGCCTATTTCTGGTGCATTTTCCTCCTTTTTATCTCTTTATTTTATAGGCTGTTTTTATAAATTGTTTTTCCAGCTTTTATTTGTAACTATTCTTGGAATGAGTAGGATTTTATTCTAGTTATTTATGGAAGATTTCTTTAGAAAGTGTGTTTTTGCTGACATATTCTGGGCATTTTAAAAATTGTTTGGGCATCTTGACTTTGCTTCTCTCCTGCTAAATTTATTTTAATGTATTCTGATGCTGTTCTTTTTTCATATTGTTTTAGGAAGAAAAGAAGCCATTTGAATATGGAATGCATTTTTTTGCATTTACCGACTACAATAAATTTTGTATCTTTTTCAATTCCCCCATAATTGTTAGGATACGTTAGAAACAGTTACCCTTTGACAAGTCTAGCATTCTAAGATAAGTTCCTTCATAGTATTCTCTTGCTACTTTAATGCAGATTGGCCTTTGAGGTACCTGTCTTGAGCTGCCTACTTAGAGTTAAAACCAACATTTTAGAACTTATCTAGTGATCTGGCCGGACTCAGTGGCTCACATCTGTAATCCTAGCACTTTGGGAGGCTGAGACATGTGAATTTCTTGAGCCCAGGTGTTCAAAACCAACCTGGGCAACATGGAGAAACCCCGTCTCTACAAAAAATACAAAAATTACTGACCCTAACAAAAATGAGGCCCAGGATCAGGTGATATGATATTACAGGAATGGAGAAAAGAGAAGTTGACATCTCTACAGACAGTATGGGGCAGAAAAAACAAATGAAGAAGTACTGGGTACTCATTTATTTGGAATTTTCCAAACTTTATGAAACCAATACACTCACATGATCCAGGAAGCTTAATGAATCCAAGTATAAAATATGTGAAGAAAACTATATCAAAGCACATAAAAATAAAATTTCTCAAAACCAATGATCCAAAGAAAATCTTAAAAGTAGCCAGAAGGTGAAAACACATTTTACACACAGAGAATGACAGTAGATTTTTAAAATCAGAAACAATGTAAGTGACAATATACAATAGCAAAATTTCAAAATGCTGAGAAAAAAATTGTCATTGTAGAATTCCATACCCAGTGAAAACATCTTTCAAAATGAAGACACAATAAAGATGATTTTAGATACACAAACACTAAAAGAACCCATTACTAGAAGCCTTGCCTTACAAAAAGAAAATGCCAAAACTTTCAGAATAGTACCAGATGCAAATGAGGAATGAAGGACACCGTAAATGAAAACATCAGGAGAAAAACAAGAAGTTTTAATCATTTCTGTATATCTTTAAAAGATAAATGACTTTTTAAACAAGAATAGTAACAATGTATTTTTACGATTAATACACGTGAGTAAGCAATATGTAAGGCAACAAAAGCATCAAGTCCAGGAGAGTAGACATGGGAGTACCATTATAAGGTTCTTAAACTACAGATAAAGTATTATAATACCAATTGATTATAGACTATGATAACCTAAACATGTACAATATAAACCCTAAAACACATGATAATAGCATAACAAAGAATTATAACTAATGAGCAAAAATAGAAGATAACATATGATCATAAAAATATCTAATTAGTCCAAAGAAGGCAGTAAATAGTGAAATGGGGGACAAAAAATGGATAGGACAAATCTAAAACAAATGGCAAGGTAAAAGATTTAAATATAGCCATGTAAGTAATCACAGTAAATGCAAATGATATAAACAACTCAGTTTAAAACCAGGGATTGACAGAATGGATTAAAGGAAATAAAAAGACCAAACTCTATGCTGCTTAAAAGAAATACAGTTTAAGTACAAAGAGACAGGTTTTGAGTAAAAGCAGAAAAAAAAAAAGACAGAGGGTGAAATGAAAGTTGAAATGTCTTCAGTGATATCAAATTAGATTTCAGAACAAAGAGTATAACTAGCAATAAAGGAGATCTTCTTATTAGAAAAAACGTAACAAAATAGAAACTGAATTAATAACAACAATAATAATAATAATAATCTCCCCAAAAAGAAATCTCCAGGCCTGGATTATGTCACTGGAGAATTCTACCAAAAATTTAGTATAGAATCAACACCAATATATGCAATATTTTCCAGGAAATTAAAGGCAAAGGAGAACCTCACAATAATTGTATAAAGCTAATATAACCCTGATAACAAAGCTAGTCACAGACAGTACAAAAAAACTGAACTTCAGACCAGTAGTGTTTATAAGTATACATGCAAATATTATTTTAAAGAAATAGAAGCAAATATTCTTAACAAAATATTTGCAAATAGAATTCAGCAATAATAGTCCCCCCTTATTCTCATGGGGTAGAAGTTTAAAGACCCACAGTGGATGCCTGAAACTACAGATAGTACTAGATCCTATATACAATGTTTTTCATATACCTATAATAAACTTTAATTTTCAATTTAGACACAGTACAAGATTACAACAATAACTAAAAATAAAATAGAAATAATATAAATTTATAAATAAATCCAAATGTAGCAATTTAAAACTTATTAATTGTTCATATCTAGAATTTTCAATTTAATATATTCAGACTGCCATGGACCACGAGTGGTTGAAACCATGGGAAGTGAAACTGCTGAAAAGGGGGTTACTACTCTATACAAACAGAATTATACATGACGACCAAGTTGGTTTATTTCAAAAATGCAAGGCTGGCTCAGTATTCAAAAATCAATCAGTAAAAAATTATCATATTAATAATCTGAAGAAAAATGACAGGATTGTATCAATTGGTGTACAATAAAATAATTTAACACAACTCTGCACACATTTAGGATTGAAAACCCTAAGAAAATTAAATCTAGGAGAGAACTTTCTCAACTTGAAAAGAGCATATACAGAATATCTACAGCTAATATAATCAGTTATGGAAGACTGATTTTTCCCTAAGATCAGAAACAAGACAAGGATGTCTACTTTTACCACTGCTCTTTAACTTAGTACTTGAACTTCTAGCTAGCACGATATGGCAAGAAAATGAAATAAAAGGCATATAAGTTAGAAAAAAGTAAATAAAACTGTGTTTATTTACATATGAGATGATGGTCTATTTGGAAAATCTCAGGGAATCTATAAAAATATCCCTAGACTAAGTGAGTTAGGGGTGGTTGCAGGATACACGATTGAGATTTAAAAGTGTATTCTTATATACGAACAATGAATATGTAAACAGAAATTAATAATAGCCAAGTGCAATTGTTCAAAAATACCTGTCTAAATCTAACAACATAAGCACAGTATGCTAAAAACTGCAAAATGCTCATTAAATAAATCAAATAATATTAAAATAAATAAAGAGACATTCAGTGTTCATAAATGGAAGCACCCAGCACAGTAAAGATATTGTCTCCCCCAAAAGATATAAATAAATTATAAATAAATTCAAATGTAGCAATTTAAAACTTATTAATTGTTCATATCTAGAATTTTCAATTTAATATATTCAGACTGCCATGGACCACGAGTGGTCCAGTTTAATGCAATTTCTATCAAAGTCTCAGCAAAATGTGTGTAGCTATAGATAGGATTATTGAGAAATGTATGTGGAAATGAAAAGAACTAGAATATCTGAAACAAATTTTGAAAAAGCAGAAGAAAGTAGGCTGAATAACTCTACTTATTTCAATACATATATACTTACAGTAATTAAAACTGGTTGGAGTTGGTGGAGCAATAGGCATGTCAATGTCATATCTTTTGCCAATTTTTAAATTGCAATGTTGGTGTTTTACCGTTGAGCTGAGAGTCCTTTATGTATTCCAGATACAGACTCTTTTTTCTTTTTATTTTATTTTATTTTATTTTATTTTATTTTATTTTATTTTATTTATTTTTTATTATACTTTAGGTTTTAGGGTACATATGCACAATGTGCAGGTTTGTTACATATGTATCCATGTGCCATGTTGATTTCCTGCACCCATTAGCTCATCATTTAGCATTAGGTATATCTCCGTGATGTCCCCTTCTGTGTCCATGATTATTGTTCAATCCACATGAGGAGAAATCGGTGTTTGGTTTTTGTGATATTTACTGAATCCATGTCCCTACAAAGGACATGAATTCATCCTTTTTTTATGGCTGCATAGTATTCCATGGTGTATATGTGCCACATTTTCTTAATCCAGTCTATTGTTGTTGGACATTTGGGTTGGTTCCAACTCTTTGCTATTGTGAATAGTGCCGCAATAAACATACGTGTGCATGTGTCTTTATAGCAGCATGATTTATACTCGTTTGGGTATATACCCAGTAATGGGATGGCTGGGTCAAATGGTATTTCTAGTTCTAGATCCCTGAGGAATCGCCACACTGACTTCCACAATGGTTGAACTAGTTTACAGTCCCACCAACTAAATGCCCACAAGAGAAAACAGGAAAGATCCAAAATTGACACCCTAACATCACAATTAAAAGAACTAGAAAAGCAAGAGCAAACACATTCAAAAGCTAGCAGAAGGCTAGAAATAACTAAAATCAGAGCAGAACTGAAGGAAATAGAGACACAAAAAACCCTTCAAAAAATTAATGAATCCAGGAGCTGGTTTTTTGAGAAGATCAACAAAATTGATAGACCGCTAGCAAGACTAATAAAGAAGAAAAGAGAGAAGAGTCAAATAGATGCAATAAAAAATGAAAAAGGGGATATCACCACCGATCCCACAGAAATACAATCTACCATCAGAGAATACTACAAACACCTCTATGCAAATAAACTAGAAAATCTAGAAGAAATGGATAAATTCCTCGACAAATACACCCTCCCAAGACTAAATCAGGAAGAAGTCGAATCTCTGAATAGACCAATAACAGGTTCTGAAATTGTGGCAATAATCAATAGCTTACCAACCAAAAAGAGTCCAGGACCGGATGGATTCACAGCTGAATTCTACCAGAGGTACAAGGAGGAACTGGTACCATTCCTTCTGAAACTATTCCAATCGATAGAAAAAGAGGGAATCCTCCCTAACACATTTTATGAAGCCAGCATCATCCTGATACCAAAGCCAGGCAGAGACACAACCAAAAAAGAGAATTTTAGACCAATATCCTTGATGAACATTGATGCAAAAATCCTCAATAAAATACTGGCAAACCGAATCCAGCAGCACATCAAAAAGCTTATACACCATGATCAAGTGGGCTTCATCTCTGGGATGCAAGGCTGGTTCAACATACGCAAATCAATAAATGTAATCCAGCATATAAACAGAAACAAAGACAAAAACCACATGATTATCTCAATAGATGCAGAAAAGGCTTTTGACAAAATTCAACAACCCTTCATGCTAAAAACTCTCAATAAATTAGGTATTGATGGGACGTATCTCAAAATAATAAGAGCTATATACGACAAACCCACAGCCAATATCATACTGAATGGGCAAAAACTGGAAGCATTCCCTCTGAAAACTGGCACAAGACAGGGATGCCCTCTCTCACCGCTCCTATTCAACATAGTGCTGGAAGTTCTGGCCAGAGCAATCAGGCAGGAGAAGGAAATAAAGGGTATTCAATTAGGAAAAGAGGAAGTCAAACTGTCCCTGTTTGCAGATGACATGATTGTATATCTAGAAAATCCCATTGTCTCAGCCCAAAATCTCCTTAAGCTGATTAGCAACTTCAGCAAAGTCTCAGGATACAAAATCAATGTACAAAAATCACAAGCATTCTTGTACACCAATCACAGACAAACAGAGAGCCAAATCATGAGTGAACTCCCATTCACAATTGCTTCAAAGAGAATAAAATACCTAGGAATCCAACTTACAAGGGATGTGAAGGATCTCTTCAAGGAGAACTACAAACCACTGCTCAATGAAATCAAAGAGGATACAAACAAATGGAAGAACATTCCATGCTCATGGGTTGGAAGAATCAATATCGTGAAAATGGCCATACTGCCCAAAGTAATTTATAGATTCAATGCCATCCCCATCAAGCTACCAATGACTTTCTTCACAGAATTGGAAAAAACTACTTTAAAGTTCATATGGAACCAAAAAAGAGCCCGCATTGCCAAGTCAATCCTAAGCCAAAAGAACAAAGCTGGAGGCATCACGCTACCTGACTTCAAACTATACTACAAGGCTACAGTAACCAAAACAGCATGGTACTGGTACCACAACAGAGATATAGATCAATGGAACAGAACAGAGCCCTCAGAAATGATGCCGCATATCTACAACTATTTGATCTTTGACAAACCTGACAAAAACAAGAAATGGGGAAAGGATTCCCTATTTAATAAATGGTGCTGGGAAAACTGGCTAGCCATATGTAGAAAGCTGAAACAGATACAGACTCTTGATGCTAGCATTTGATAGATACACGGTTTGTGAACATTTTTTTCCCCAGTCTGTAGCTTCTCTTTTCATCTCCTTACCAGAATATTATTATCAGAGCACATATTGTTAATTTTTATAAAGTTCAATATATCATAAAATTTTATGGATTATATTTTTGATGTCTTATCTAAAAATTCTTCCAAAAGCTCTATGACCCAAAGATTTTTACCTTATCTTTTTCTAAAATTTTTATGCTTTTACATGTCACTGTAAATTCATGATTTACTTTGTGTTAACCTTTTTTATGAAGTGCAAGATTTAGGCTAAGTTTCAATATTTTTCATATGGATATTCAATTTCTCCAGCACCATTTGTTGAAAAAGGCTATTCTTTCTTCATTGAATTGCTTTTGCACCTTTGTCAAAAATCAGTTGGCCATACTTGTGTGGAACTCTATCTGGTTTCTTCATCATACACCATTAATATGCTTATTGCCCCAACAACTCCAACCAGTGTTAATTACTATAAATAAATATGTGTTGAAATCAGTAGAATTAGCCCACTTTCTTCTTTTCTGTGTGTAATCATGAAGGAGTAACAAGGAGAATTTTGTGACAAGGGAATGATGCTCAATAGTGGTGATTGTTATACAAAGCTATGCATATTATAAAATCTCATAAAATTATACATACATTTTATACCAATGTCAATTCTATAGATACATAAGATGTAACCATTGGAAGAAATGGATGAAGGACACATGACATCTTTTGTTCTACTTTAGCAACTTCCTGTGAATCTATAATCATTTGATATAAAAGCGGAAAAATATAAAATAGATTGGAAGAGACACTTCGGTAAAGAAGATATACACATGATGAATAAACACGTGAAAAAATGCCATTAGTCATTAGGAAAATGCAGATTAAAAACTACAATTAGGTGCTACGAAACATGAAGTAAAACGAAAAGAACTAACATGCTTTACCTATGAGAATCAGTACTGGCTTGACTCTAGATACTTTCACATCTGTCAGATGAATCATTTATTTCCAGAAACCTCTAACTTTTGGAGACTTCTTAGTTTTATTTAGGAGACCAGATTCGGTAGGGAGGTCTGGGTCCATTACCATTTCTCCATGAATTCCCTATCCATTGAAAAAATGTGCAGATACCGCATTTTTTTTCTGATGTCTGAGAAGAGATTCTATTTTTTTTTTGCACATGAAAGTGTTTATTAATCAGGAACTTTTGATCTTTCTCCCTAGACCCTTATCCTTTGGACTGTCTTCGGGCCTTTTTCTTTAACTTTTATTTTAAGTTCAGGGATACAAGTGCAGGTTTCTTATATAGATAAACTTGTGGCATGGGAATGTGCTGTACAGATTATTTCATCACCCAGGTATTAAGCCTAGTACCCATTAGTTATTTTTCCTGATCCTCTCCCTCCTCCCACCCTCCAACCTCTGAAAGCCCTCAGCAAAATGGTCATTGGGAATACTGGAAAGTTACCAAAACTATTTTTTAATACAGGCACTGTTGTGTTAAAATTCAAAGTAACACTGGCTTTTTGTTGTTATTGTTTGCTTTGTTTTGTTTTGGTGGTTTTTTTTTTTTTTGAAATCCAGTTCTTCTTCAAAAGCAGAACATATATTTTTGAATTGAGATTCAAACTCATGTCATCATTTTGTTTAATGCAAAGTGGAGGGGACTCCAAAGGCCTGAGATGAAGCTTTAGGATACAAGTCTTGATACTACCGTGAGGTGGAATCCCGGCCAATGGAATTCTGTTCTCTTTAACAGGGCCTTGTGATTGTACTGATGATGCTAAACTGCTTGCAACTTTCAATTACTTTTGCTCTCTGCACACTCACCTATACTGCAGATGGCAATAAAATCAGTTGGGTGAGTAACAGTTGAGAGAATGAGGATGCAATTGATTATTTTATTTAGTAGTCTTGCATATAATTATTCAAATATTTGTTAAGAGGAAGAAAGGCACAGCTGTTGTTCATGTACAGTTTTTGAGGACCACTCCTCAAATCGTATTTTGATCATATTTGCCCTACATTTATAAACACCTAGGATACTCAGGAACTCTCAACGGTAACACCAAGTAATTCAATATTTTTTGTTAATTGATTCATTAGTTGATTTAATATCTATTGAACATTTATTTGTTTGATACATTGTGCAGCATGGTAAGGATATAAAAGTAAGCCATTCACTTCAAAAAAACTCAAAGTAGGCTGGGCGCAGTGGCTCACACCTGTAATCCCAGCACTTTGGGAGGCAGAGGCAGGTAGATCACATGAGGCCAGGAGTTTGAGACCAGCTTGACCAACATGGAGAAACCTCGTCTCTACTAAAAATACAAAAATTAGCTGGGTGTGGCTGTGCACGTCTATAATCCCAGCTGCTCAGGAGGCTGAGGCACAAGAATCACTTGAATCAGGGAGGCGGAGTTTGCAGTGAGCTGAGATTACACCACTGCACTCTAACCTGGGTGACAAAAGGAGATTCTGTCTCAAAAAAAAGCAAACGAAACAAAACAAAACACTCAAAGTATATAAAGGCAATTGCCCAATGAAGAAATAAATTGGCCCTGGCACAATAGCTCATGCCTGTAACCTTAGTACTTTGGGAAGCTGAGGTGAGAGGATTGCTTGAGTCCAGGAGTTCAAGACCAAGCTGGGCAACATAGTGAGACCCCATCACTACAGAAAATAAAACATTAGCCAGATATGTGGCACACACCTGTGGTATTAGCTACTTGGGAGACTGAGATGGTAGAACTGTTTGAGCCCAGGAGACTGAGAGTACAGTGAGTGTTGATTGAACAGTGCACTTCACCTTGGGTGACAAAAAAAAAAAGAGATAAATTATACTACTGTGATACAGTACATTTAACATGCTGTGAACTAGGACTAAGTACAAAGTGCTTTAAAGAAACTGTCATTTTATTTTCCTGTTCTGCAACAACTCAGGAGTAGGTGGTCCATACCTGGGAGTATAGCTTTACTTTCTTCCTTGTGTGGCTTCTTTTAACATATGAAAGTTGTAACTAAAGCTTTTTCCTTTATGTCTGCATCATATGGACAGATCTTTGTCATACAACCACACACAGTTATAAGAGTGGTGACGAAATCTAGCTATTGACTGAGCAGTTGTATGTCTAGGTTAAACCCAGGAGCTCTATTCGAGGAAGCAAGATCGGAATAAAAATTGCTAGACAATCCACATTCTCTGACCCTAACACAGTCTTTTCTCTGGCCACCCAAATGTTCAACTTTCTCCCCAGAAAGGAAATGCACTTATTTTCTCATCAAGGTAGAAAATCCAGAGACTTAGATATTTGTTATACTTAGCACAATCTCAGGAAATTTTTAGTGATTTAACATTATTTTTTCCTATAATTCTGGAACCACTTTCTTGTTATTTGGGAAATCATGTTGTCTGCACTTTCCCACACTCACAGTCAAAATGCCAGGATCGATTAGGAGGATTAAAAAGAATAAAAACGTCTAGTTGGACAAAGAAATAATTAGTAATCCTGGAGTTACCTATTCATAGACTTTATATGATTCTCTTAGGTAGGAATTGAGATTTGCTCCCCAAGAAATAGAGCAAGATCTGCTTATAATATGGTTTTCATCTCTGCTCATTCTGGCCCTTTACTTATTACCCTCTGGGTATTGGGAAGTTTGCCCCATTTTTTCATCCACTTCCTGATGGTGCAGGGGAACTGGAGATTGCATTACATGACAAATGGTTCCAGGTTTTTGCAATCTAGATCTTTGAGTCTGTCAAAATAAGATATCTTCAAAAATCAGGAATGGTAGAACAGCCTTATTCTCATCAATCTGTAGAATTCATGTCTGGATTCAGTGAGGTGGTTCCAGTTTCAGCCACTATGCCTCCATTCATGTCAGCAGGAAACAGGAAGAGAAGAAAGAAGCATCCACTTATTTTAAGTGTTTAATTCAGAAATTGTCCTATGAATGTAATTCTTACATTCAATCAGTCAAGTCTTCAAATCTGACCATAATGAGATGAAAATAAAACTTAAAAACATAGCCACAGATTGACAGCCATTTGTCCAGATATATACAAGTTTTTTTTTAAAGACTAAGAGAGGAGACATAGTCTTAACCATTAAAAGAATAAATTTAATGTATATTGAAAACACAAATGTTCTCTTATACCTGAGAAAATCTTACATATATTTGTCTATGATATGTCCTTTATACATATGCCTAGAGATAGATATAAAATTACACACACATATACACTTGCATACACACACAAATATATTACACTTTTTTTTTTTTTTTTCCTGAGATGGAGTCTCGCTCTGTCGCCCAGGCTGGAGTGCAGTGGCGCAATCTCGGCTCACTGCAAGCTCCGCCTCCTGGGTTCACGCCATTCTCCTGCCTCAGCCTCTCCGAGTAGCTGGGACTACAGGCGCCCACCACCACGCCCGGCTAATTTTTTGTATTTTTAGTAGAGACGGGGTTTCACCGTGGTCTCGATCTCCTGACCTCGTGATCCGCCCGCCTCGGCCTCCCAAAGTGCTGGGATTACAAGCGTGAGCCACTGCGCCCGGCCTATATTACACTTCTAATAGACATAAATTAATTTTCCTGGCCCTCATAAATATCCCATATTTCCATGATTTCCAGAAATTACCAGGCTGAGTGACCTCATAAATATCCCTACTTGTGTCATCTAGAATATCTCCTGATGGATAAACATTCTTTTGTCTTCCTTTTCTACAAATCCTGTGAGTCCTCGGATGTAGATGGAAACATGTTTGCCTGACACACATCTCTGAATCACTGAGTAGTCTACTAGCATCAGTCATGACTGAAGTTGACTCTACCATACACTATCTGGATAATATGTATTAAGTGACACCAGCTTAGCATATTTTGGAAGTAGGCTTTGTAAGTCAGGGTATGTCTTAAAGGACAGGATTATAATAAAACTCTGAGGATGTAGGTAAAATTATTCTAATGATAGTTTGGTTTATTTACAGATTTCTGCATTATCTTTCCTGAAACCAGCTTCAGAAGGTTCTTATCAAGACTTGCATCAAACTTCATTTTACCAAAACCTTGAGCAGAGAGACTCATCCTCTTAAACTACAATCTCTAAGAGAGATGCACAGACGTAAGATTACACCTCTGTCACGTAGTTACATAGCGATGGCAACTGGAAGAAAATAAAATAAAAAATACAAAATCAAAAGCTTGTTCAGATCCTTTTTTGGTGGCTACTTTTATCCTAATCAGCATGGTCTAGATTAAGCCATAGTAAAATCTAAGTCCTGAAACATCAATGCTTCTCAGAACATAGTTGTATTAGTCACAAATTCCATATAACCCAGTAAGTCATCAAGTGGCTCTATTTCATATAATCACACTGAGACTCAAACCAATGTGGATTCCACCATCTCTGACACCATATTTTGAATAGCATAATCCAGGTTTAATGCAGTGGAAGACAGAGTGGGAGACTGGCACATTTTCAACTAAGTGCTTTGACGTGGAGGCCACATATATCACTTCGTATCACAACTGAGTCACCAAAATTAACCACCTGGCCCCACTTAACCACATGGAGACTGGGATACATAGCAGAAAAGGTGAAGTATATGAGGAGCAATATTATCTCTGTCACAGGCATCCTTTCCAGGAGCCGATTCCAACAGGAAAATTCCATGGAAATAATTTTCTTCTAATTTTTGCTAGGCCAATTTACTGATATTTCTTAGAATGTTCATATGTACTTATATGACACTGTATTCCCTCTCTAAGTTTCTGAAAGTATTCTTTTGATTAACAATATCTTTGATGTAAAGTTCCTTAAACTTATTTTGAAAATAGCTTGAATTTCCTCTTGGCTCTACTACTTTATACCATATGATTTGAGACTTTTGCATATTAGGTTTTCATCTAGGGAATAGAATATATTGTGCCTCTCGTTTCAAGCTATTATAAAAATCAAGAAAAACTAAAAATGAAAAAATAATTATATTAAGCGCTATGGACATAGTTAAACAAGAATAATCTTCATATAAATTTTGTATTTATTAACATTATATATGCTGCACTTGCTGCACTTCACTGAATGCCATTTTGTTTTTATACAACTTTCTATAACTGATGACTATGCCACAATTTAATATCTTCAGCTCTGAGATCCTATTTCAGTCTCCATTGCCATGCTAAGCCCCTCTTTCCACCTTCCCTAATGTTCCAGCTTTCCTATAATCATAACCATCTTCAGGGGAAGAATTCTATTAGCTCCAGCTACATCTAAACCCAGAACCAAGGTCATACATCTATTAATCCATGAACTTTTAAAGATCCGCCTAAGAGAGTATGGGAGTAAAATCTCAGTGAATTCTAGCAATCCCACTTAGTTGGTGTCTTTTGTTTGTTTTACCAAGAAAGTAAGTTCTTTTACTGCGTGGGAGGGCAATTAGCCTGATCACTTTTATCCAAACTTAGGCTTGCTGCTTTCACTCATCCTACTTAGTAGAAATGTATTAGTGATGTAGACAGTGTGCCACTCTATCATGAGACAATAATCTATTCCTCTTCTTCACATGAGAATCAGCTTTCAGTAACTAGTGGAATACTTCATCTCTCATTCTTATCCTTGTTGCTCTTTCTTTTCCCATCAACCTACTATCCATGTTTATAGCAACTACTCTTCCTTCTCTGAGTAGTGCTTGATAACCTAACATGTCCCTCCCAATCTAAGCATGCTGCCAAGGCAGCTAACTAAAAGTGGTCATTTTTAATCAGTTATGGGTTTGGCAGTAATTTGGGGGTTCTTCATACATCTAATCAAAACAGAATTAAATCTTATTTGAGGCTGGGTCCAGTGGCTCACTCCAGTAATCCCAGCACTCTGGGAGGCTGAGGTGGGTGGATCACTTGAGGTCAGGAATTCAAGACCACTCTGGCCAACATGGTGACACCTCGTCTCTACTAAAAATACAAAAATTAGCCAGGGGTGGTGGCTTGTGCCTGTAATCCCTGCTACTCGGAAGTCTAAGGCAGGAGAATCTCTTGAACCCAGGAGACAGAGGTTGCAGTGAGCTAAGATTGCCACTGCACTCCAGCCTGGGCAACACAGCAAGACTCTGTTAAAAAAAATCTTATTTGAAAATAATCTATGAAGATTTTTGACTGTTACTAAACTTAAAGTTTGCAAGAGGCTGAAAATTTTCATGTTTTCTAAGCTTGGCCAACTGGTTAATGTTGTCTTAAAATACTTATTTATTCAATATTTTTATACTGTTCTAGTGTGATGTACCCACAACTACCTTGCCTTGTCTCAAAATATTTTCTATTTATCTGTCTGTTTAAACTATCAGTTTTACATATGCTATCATAAAATACTTGACTCTTGCTTTCTCTCTTTTCTTTCTTAATTCCATCAACTCACAGCAATCTACCTTCTTTGATTAGGAAAATCTACCAATTAACTCTACTCTATGACGAGTATTTTCTGTCCTGCTCTTATTTGTGTTCTCTGATGTATGTAACTATATATTTTAACTCATTTGATTTTGAAATTTTATTTTGACTTACAAGTTACTGTCTTAGCCTTAATCAATTAAGAATGATAATGTCAACTACAGAAAAATAACCAACATGCCTATGAATTCATTATAATGCCATTATAACTGTAAATATTTAAGTACAGTAACTCTCATAGAAACCCCGATGTCTCTTTCATGCGATTATATCATCTTTGATGCAGGTACATCTTATATCTATTCCGCATACTTAGTGGTAAATCTTTAATGACCATTGATATTGATTAAGGGATGAAGTAGGAATGTCTTGATACAATTAATATTAACCAAGAAAATGGCTTTTATTGTTAGTGAGCATATCCAAGACTTTTTAAAAAATATAAAACTGATATGCTGTCAATGACACAAAAAGAATAAAGGCATGATTAATTCATTCAGGAGAAATATAAACAGTTTAATCGACTAGGAAGACATTTCCCCATATTCATGGCTTGAAGTAACAGTGGAGAGTCCATGCTCACTGGTGGAAAGTGCTATAATTTGTCAAGAAATTAGGGCATGAGACATATGGACACAAGAGATGTCACTTCTTTTGGGCCCCAACTCCTAATGCAGTAATGTTTCCTTGGTTCTACCCTTTTGCTGATCCAGACACTTCTGCCCCATTCCCCACCTCATCTAATAATGGACAAGGTTTCCAAATGCAAAACATAACACTAACACGTTTTCACACAGATGCATAATAAAAGACAGAAACTTGTGTGTCATATATATTTTGTGTTTTAAAATAAGCCATAAAAGACACAAAAAAGAAAGAAAATATCATAGAACACATTCTAATCATCTGCACTTTAGGCACTGACTTCACTACCACTACAGCAGACACTGAATCTAAATGAGAAACAGTAACAAAAATGAAGAATTCCAGCAGGAAGAGCACAGGCAGCTTAATCACTATACCTCACCAATTAAAATTAAATTATATTGAAACATACAGAATGATTTAGCCAAAGGTGAGTGGACGCCTCAGTACAGATGAAAGCCAAACTTATACAATGCGTGATGGCTGCTGTAATCTTCAACTATCCAAAATTTCCTCTAATCAGCAACCTCCTCGGTTAAATTTATTTCTAAGTATTTTATTCTGTCTTATGCTATTATAAATGGAATTGCTTCCATAATTTTATTTCTGTATTGTTTGTTGCCAGTGTTTAGATCTGTGTTGTTCATTGCTAGTGTGATTTTTGCATCTTAATCTTGTGTGCTACAACTTTGTTAAATTTGTAATATGACGGGCCTTCAAAAACTTCATAGAAAATGCATATTATGAAAAAATACCCATGGAATTCTATTTTGAGGGCACTGAAATGAATTCATTCTAACTTGTTATAGCAGGTCTGAACAGCATCTAGTTTGAGGCACTAAGAAAGATAAGACATCAGTTTGCAGCCTCTATCAGAGCGATGTAAACCCTGCTAAAATTAAAGCAAGAGCCCCCATCAAATATATGGTGAAGCTTGGGTGGAAGAATGGTGAAATTGTTGATGATTTACAAGAACGTTATGTGGATAATGTCCAAAGAAATCAGAGATTTACAAATGAATAACTCATTTTAAGAAAGGACAAGATGATGTTGAAGATGAAGCCCTGCAGCAGCAGACCATCCACATCAATTTGAAAGGAAAAACTTCACCTTGTTTGTGCCCTATTTGAAGAGGACCAATGACTAACAGCACAAATAATAGTCAACACCATAGACATCTTAATTGGTTCAGCTTACATAATTCTGCCTGGAAAATTAAAACTGAGCAAAGTTTCTACTCAATGGGTGCAGAAATCATTGCGCCCAGATCAACTACGGACAAGAGCAAAGATTTCGATGGAAATTTGAAACAAGTGGGATCAACATCCTGAAACATTTTTTCCTGATTTAGCACCTTTTGACTTTTTTTTTGTTTCCTAATCTTAAAAAATCTGTGAACACTCATTTTTCTTTCAGTTAATAATGTAAAACAGGTTGCAGTGACATAGTTAAATTTCCAGGACATTCAGTTTCTTAAGGATGGGCTAAATAGTCTGTATCATAACTTACAAAGTGTCTTGAGCTTGATGGACCTTATGTTAAAATTAAATTTACATTTTATTTTCAACTTTTAATTCCATTTTCCACAAACTTGTTGAAGTATCTTCCAGAGTTTTTTGTATTCTTTAGAAGCTTCTCTACATAAAATCATGTCATCTGCAGGAAGACTACTTTCTTTCTATTCTGGATTCCTTTTATTTATTTTCCATGCTTATTTGCTCTGGCTGGAGATTCCAGTAAAATGTAGAATAAAAGTGGTGAAATTGGGTATACTTATTGTATTTCTAATCTAAGGAAGAATGCATGTAGTCTTTCATTATTGACTATAATGTTAGCTGTGGGTTTTTCATAAATGCTCTCCATCACATTGAGGAAATTTCCAACCATTCTTAATTTGTTGACTTTTTATAACAAAGATATTAGATTTTTAATGCTTTTTCTACATCAAATAAAATGATAATTTTGTTCTTTCATTCTATTAATGTGGCATATTTCATTGAGTTATTTCCTTATGTTTTGTCACTTGCATTCCTGAGATAATTTCCTCTTGGTAATAAGATTTAAATATTAATAGGCTTCTGCATTTAGATACATTTTTTTGAGAATTTTTGCATCTATATTCATAAGGGATATGGTCTCCAATTTTATATGCTTGTGGAGTCCTTAGCCTGGCTTTGGCATCAGAGTAATGATGGCCTTATAGATTTAGTTAGGCAGTGTTTTCTCCTCTTCTACTTTTGGAAGAGTTTGAGAAGGATTGGTATTTGATATTTTCTCAATGTTTGGTAGAAGTCATCAGTGAAGCCATCTGGTCCTGGACTTTTCTTTGTAGGGAGGTTTTTGGTTATTGATTCAGCCAATAGGCGTATTATAGATCTGTTGATATGTTCTCTTTTCACTTGCATCAGTATTGACAGGTTGTGTTTTTTCTAGGAATTTGTAGGGTAATTAGCATATCCATCACCTCACACCTTTATCATTCCTTTGTGTTGGGAACATTCAAAAATCTCTTCTTTTTGTATTTAAAAATATGCAATAAATTGTTGTTAACCATAGTTATCCCACATTGCTACAGAGCATTAGAACTTACTCTTTCTATCCAGCTATAATGTTGTCTTCACTAAACAACTTCTCTCTATACTCCCTCTCCCCTGCCCTTTTCAGCCTGTAGTAACCACTATTATATTCTATACTTCCATGAGATCCACTTTCTTTAGCTTCCACATATAAGTGAAAACATGTATTATTTACCTTTCTGTGCCTGGCTTATTTCACCTAACAAACTGTCCTCCAGGTTCATCCATGTTGCTGCAAATGACATGATTTTATTCTGTTTTTATGGCTGAAATCCTATTGTGTGTCTATGTGTGTGTGTGTATATATATATCACATTTTCTCTATGCATCATCTGTTGATGGACACTTAGGTTGATTCCATAGTTGCCTATTGTTAATAATACTGCAATAAACATGAGAGAGTAGAAGACACCCCTTTGACTGATTTCCCTTCCTTTACATATATACCCAGTGGGATTACTAAATCATATGTTACTTCTATTTTTAGCTTTTTGAGAAACTTCCATACTGTTTTCCATAATGTTTGTACAAATTTACATCCCCGCTAATCATCTACAAGAATTTCATTTTCTCTGCCTATTCACCAGCATTTGTTATTTTTCATCTTTTTCATAACATTCATACTAACTGGGGTGAGATGATATCTCATTGTGGTTTTGATTTTCAGTCCCCTGTTGATGAGTGAGGTTGAGTATGTTTTTATATACTTGGCCATTTGTATGTCTTCTTTTGAGAAATGTCTATTTAGATCAATTGTCCATCTCTAATTGGATTATTTGTTGTTTTACTATTGAGTTCCTTTTATATTCTGAATATTAATTTCATGTCAGATGAACACTTTTCAAGTATGTTTTTCATTGTCTTTCATTTATTGTATTTCATTTTTTTACTCTGTTGATTGTGCAGAAGCTCATTATTTTGACATAATCTTGTCTATTTTTGCTTTTGTTGCCTGTGTTCTTAAGGACTTATCCATATATCCTTGCCCAGGTTTATGTCCTTAAGCATTTCCCCTATGTTTTCTTCAAGTATTTTTATTGTTTGGAATCTTATATTAAAGTCATTATTCCATATTCAGTTTGTTTTTGTACATGGTTAGAGAAAGAGGTCTAGTTTTATGCTTCTGCATATGGTATTCAGTTTTACCAGTGTCAATTACTAATTCAGCCATTCTTTCATGAAATAGATTTTTATGCCTTTTCCCATCTCTTCTTTTGAAGCAGTCATAAGGTGAATATGTGTTTGTTTCATGGTGTCCCATAGGAACTGTAAGTTTTCTTCATTTTTTTTCTTTTTTGTTGTCTAACTGGATTATTTCAGAAGATCTGTTTTCAAGTTTAGAAAGTCTGTCTTCTGCTTGATCTGGTCTATCACAGCTTTTGACTGTATTTTTTATTATAGTCATTGAATTCTTCAGCTTCAATATACTATTTGGTTATTTTTAATGATATATAAATATTGAATTTTGCATTCAGTTCATGAATTGTTTTCTAAGTTTGTTGAATTGTCATTCTGTTTATCTTGTATCTCCCTGAGTACCCTTAAGATTATTATTTTGAATTTCTTTTCAGGCCTTTCATAGATTTCCTTTTCTTTGGGGTTTGTTACAAAGGAATTATTATGTTCCTTTGGCGGTATCATGTTTCTTTGCTTTTCCTTGTTTCTAGTTTCTCTGTATTGATATCTGCACATCTGGTGGAATGGTTGCCTCTTTCAATATAATAGAGTAGCTTTTATAGGAAAAGTTCTTTTTCTGTAGATGTGACCTCTATTGACAGTCAAGTACAGTGGTGTGGCTTGTGTTCTAGTGAGTGCAGTAGTGTAGTCTCCATGTGATTTCTTTAGATGTAATCAATGTCAGCAGTGTCTGTAAGTGCCTCAGTTGCCTAGACTATGGGTATTTCTGGAAATGGGGTGTGGTTTTGGTTGAGGAAGAGGCCATTGGGTAGGCCAGTACTAGTTCCTGGGAGGTTGCTTGCCAAGTGTAGGGACTCCACCAGATGCAATGATAGGGTCACTGACAGAAGTAGTTGCTTGGTGGGCTGGCTCTCAGCCTCCAGGGAAAATGTGCATAGCACTTAGCATCTCCACTGGTCAAGGATACGGGGAGGTATATGCCTGCCAGCCAGTCTTAAGTCTTTAGAATGGGGCATGCATAGTGCTCAGCAGCTCCACTAGTCAGAGGGTCAATGATGATGGTGAGAACTGGAGGGCCAGTTCACAGGCCCTGGAGAGCATATTGTTGGCTCCCCCAGTCATGGGGAAAGCACCCCACTATGCTGGACTGCCTATTCCATGGGATATGGGGCACTATGTGGGTTCAAGTGCCAGAATCATAGCTATACTACTAGTTCCAGCTAGGATCATGGCATAGCAACTTGCTGTGTATATGTAGTGGGGTAATGGAAAGGCCCCAGGAATATGGAGATGCAAGGGATATTTGGCCCCAAGATAGGATGCACTCCAGCAATAACTATATTCTCAAAATCGTACTGTGCCACAGCAGCTTGGGTCTCAGGAAGTTGAAGAACCCAATGTGAGTTTTCTCTCTGTAGCAATACAGCTGCATGATCTTCAGGAATATTCCTGTATTAGGTTCAGGGCCTGTGAGGGCTGCAGGGTTCTCCTGAAGCTATAATTACAGGCATCTGCAGTGGTAATGGGAACTACTAGGGATCTCCAGCTTACTTTTTTTCACAATGGAGTGTTCCTACTGGCTTCAGACCAATCCTGGCAAGATGCTTTACTTCCCACTCTATGCTGCCATCCCAAGTGTCTATTCCTCAGAGGGTTTTTTATCCCTTCCTTGCTGAATTCCAATGTTGGCCTTTAGTCACTCTACCTATAAAACAATTATTTATATGTGGTTTTGTTCCTTCCTTGCAGAAGAAACACATTTTGGACACCTCTAGTCAACCATCTTGATAATGCCTCCTGTTATAATCCTTTTTATTTCTGTAAGGTAGGTAGACATGTCTCATTTTCATTTCTGATTTTATTATTTTTTTTGCATTGTCTATCTCTATCAGTCTAGTTAAAACGTCAATATTGTTGATCTATTGAAGAACCAAGTTTTGGTTTCGTTGATTCTCTCTAATATTTTATTTTCTATTACATACATCTATAGTCTAATCTTTATTATTTCCTTCCTTTTATTAGTTTTGTGATTAATTTGTTCTTTTTCTAGTTTCCAGGATGTCAAGTTAGGTCATTTGTTTGAGAAATGTTTTTTTTTTAATATAGATATTAATGGCTATAAATTTTCTTTCAGAGAACTACTCTCACTGAATCACACACTTTTTAAAAATATGAAAACATTCTATATTTAATTCTTACATTTCAGGTTTTAAAGAATAAATTCATAATTATTAGTCTCATGCTGGTCTTATGCCCTTTTTATCATTTTATTATTGTTAAGTGTGCAATGTAGTGGCATTAATTACATTCACAATTTTGCATAACCCTCATCACTATATTCAAAACTTTTTTCCACCTCATACAGAAATCATATCCGTTAAATAATATTAATAATAATAATAATATGTGGGGATTATTACAATTCAAAGTGAGACTTGGGTGGGGACAGAGTCAAACCATATCATTCCATCCCTGACCCCTCCCAAATCTCATGTCCTCACATTTCAAAACCAGTCATGCCTTCCCTACAGTCCCCTAAATTCTTAACTCATTCCATCATTAAACCAAAAGTCCAGGTCCAAGTCTCATCTGAGACATGGCAAGTTCCTTCTGCTATGAACCTGTAAAATCAAAAGCAAGTTAGTTACTTCTTAGATACAATGGAGGTACAGGTATTGGATAAATACACCCATTCTACATGGGAGAAACTGTCCAAAACAGAAGGGCTGCAGGCCTCACACAAGTCTGAAATCCAATAGCATAGACATTAAACCTTAAAGTTCCAAAATGACCTCCTTTGACTCTATGTCTCACATCTAGGTCATGCTGATGCAAGAAGTGGGCTCCCATGGCCTTGAGAAGCTCTGCCTCTGTGGCTTTGCAGGGTACAGCCACCCTCCTGGCTGCTTTCATGGGCTGGCGTTGAGTGTCTGCAGCTTTTCCAGGTGTACGGTGCAAGCTGTCAGTGCATCTATCATTCTGGAGTCTGGGGGACGGTGGCCCTCTTCTCACAGCTCCATTAGGCAGTGCTCCAGTGGGGACTCTGTGTGGGGGCTCATACCCCACATTTCCTTTCCACATTGCCCTAGCAGAGATTCTCCATGATGGCTCCGGCCCTGCAGCACCCCTCTGCCTGGACATCCAGGCATTTCTATACAATCTCAATTCTTGACTTCTGTGCACTTGCAGACCCAACACCATGTATAAGCCACCAAGGCCTGGTGCTTGTAATCTCTGAAGCAATGACCTGAGCTGCACATTGGCCCATTTTAGCTATGGCTGGGATACAGGGGACCAAGTCTGGAGAATGTACAAAGCAGCAAGGCCTTGGGCCTGGCACAGGAAACCATTTTGTCCTCCTAGACTCCTGGGCCTGTAATGGGAGGGGCTGCTATGAAGACCTCTGACATGCCCTGGAGTCATTTTACCCATTGTCTTGGCAAGTAACATTTGGCTCCTCCTTACTTATGCAAATTTCTGCAGCCAGCTTGAATTTCTCCCCAGAAAATTGTTCTTTTTTTTTATTTTCTACTGCATTGTAAGACTGCAAATTTTCCAAACCTTTATGCTCTGCTTCCCTTTTCAACATAAGTTCCAACTCCAAACCATATCTTTGTGAATGAATAAAACTGAATGCTTTCATTGGTACCCAAATCACCTCTTGAATGCTTTGCTGCTTAGAAATTTATTCTGCCATATGCCCTAAATTATCTATCTTTAGTTCAAAGTTCCACAAATCTCTAGGGAGAGGCAAAATTCTGCCAGTCTTTTTGCTAAAGCATAACAAATCACCTTTTCTCCAGTTCCCAACAAGTTCCTCATCTCCATCTGAGACCACCTCAACCTGGACTTCATTGTCCATATCACTATCAGCATTTTGGTCAAAATCATTCAACAAGTCTCTAGAAAGTTCCAAACTTTCCCACATTTTTCTGTCTTCTGAGCCCTCCAAACTGTTCCAGCCTCTGCCCATTACCCAGTTCCAGAATCGCTTCCACATTTTGGGTTATCTTTACAGCAGCACCCCACTACCCAGTGCCAATTTACTGTATTATTCTTTTCTCAGATACTAACAAACATACTCAAGACTGGGTAATCTATAAAGGAAAGAGGTTTAATGGACTCACAGTTCCACATGTCTGGGGAGGCCTCAAAATCAGGGCAGAAGATGAAGGAAGAACAAAGTGACATCTTACATGGCAGCAGGCAAGAGAGAGCTTCTATAGGGGAACTCCCATTTATAGAACCATCAGATCTCATGAAACTTATTCACTACCATGAGAACAGTATGGGGGAAAACTGCCCCCATGATTCAGTTATCTCCACTTGTCCCTGCCCTTGACACATGGGGATTATTATAATTCAAGGTGAGATTTGGGTGGGGACACAGCCAAACTATATCAAGCACTATTTGAAATGTTTACCTGAAGAAGTCTTAATGATGTGTTTCCTTGAGAAGCCCTCTTGTAAATCTTTCTTTTTTCTCCCACTGCATCTTGCTTATTCTTCTGGGCCTAACCATGGCCTATTTGTCTTTCTCTTATCTCTGTTGAACTAACAGACAACTCTGATGCCTGGATGGAGGGACCATGTATATACAGGAGTGAACTAATATTGATAAATGATTTAGAAAACCTCAAACTTTCAATTGTTTCCTGAAGATACTGTTATAAATCTGAGAGGTATTATTAGATACAGGCTTTTATATATTTTTTTAATATCCTTTTGTGACAAGACTTGAGTGCAGGAGTAGAAGTGAAAATACTGAGTGATTACGTATGAGAGAAAACTAGTCTTTGTTAACCTGAAATAAGCAAAAGGATCACAATGCAGTTTTTAAAATTTGTTCGAGCAAAAAGTTGAAGAAGGTCATTCAGAAGACAACAGACTTCAGATAAATGGGGTCAGTGTTCTGAAGTGAAAAGTTAAGATCTTGCTTATATAGGCAGAAAACAAACAAGTTCAGTATAATTTTTCTGTACAAGGCTGGTTTATGAGTTACAACAATTTAATTATTACAGTTTGCTTTCTTTTTCATAGGGCTTGTTTTCTTTTATTTACAGCTGGTTTTTATATCCTTTCCAGTTTAAAAGAGTGTATTTAATATTCTGTCTTAAAACAGTGCAGTAGCTGTATCTGTGTAAGAAATGTAAGAAAAATACTAAACTATAATGAAAATCAACAGTGAACGGGGAAAGAGGTTTTCCTGGTGCCCTTTAGTCATTTTCAACATTTTACAAAGCAGTGAAGGTAAGGAATGAGGCTAATCTATAATCAGAGAAACAGAGGTTATAGCTGCTTAGGTTACAGCTGTCTGTCACATGACTCAGACTCCACAATCACATTCCTTTAAGGCTCAAAACAATTTAGAGTTTCAACAGCTTGGATTTTGAATTATTAATACTTATTTTAACATCTTCATTACCAATCAGTCATCAGACCTCTTCCTCCTCAAAAGTTATATCTGTAGTAGTACCTAGTTTTCTAAAGCACTGCAATTCAAAGTAAAGTTGTTTTGTCTCCCAAGGCCCACAAAGAGCACCAGGTACCCCTGATATTACAACAGGCTACAAGTCCAGCAACTCAGAACTCCAGTATCATGAGAATCAGCATTGTACCATTCATGACCTGCAAACAAGTATGTTTCATGAAAGAGTGAAGATTTGAAAAGTATGTATCTCCTTCATAAGAGTATATGGATGGCTGGGTGTGGTGGCTCACGCCTGTAATCCCAGCACTTTGGGGGGCCGAGGTGGGTGGATCATGTCAGGAGATCAAGACAATCCTGGCTAACACGGTGAAACTCCATCTCTACTAAAAATACAAAAAAAAAAAAAAAAAATTAGCCTGGTGTGGTGGCAGGCACCTGTAGTCCCAGCTACTCGGGAGGCTGAGGCAGGAGAATGGCGTGAACCCGGGAGGGGAGTTTGCAGTGAGCCAAGATCATGCCACTGCACTCCAGCCTGGGCAACTGAGCAAGACTCTGTCTCAAAAAAATAAATAAATAAATAATAAAAAAAGAAGAAGAAAAAAGAGTATATGGACAAAGAATTGTTTAGAAAGAGAAAACAGCACTTCTTGGGTTGGGAACCCAAAAATGGTTTCTCTTCTTGATTAGCTGCTGAGACACTTGGAACATGATATAAATTCTCCATGGCTTACATTTATTTTTGGTCAAACTATATCCCAGGACTACTAGAGTCAAACAGTGTGAACATGTTTGAGGGAAGTGCTAACATGACAATGTTGGTATATTGCATGTTAGACTTTTGAATTTCCATATTATAATTTTATATTATTAATGATATTACAATAGTAAGAACAAAGACTGTCTCAATCTCTCCAGCAGTTAAAGATAGATAGAATAGCAGCGTCAATGTTAAACAGTTTAATGCATGTTAGAAATTGAGGAGCACTGGGCAACCTCTTGCCCCATGTACCTTTCCCAAAACTTTATGTTAAAATTTCTGTTGTTAGCAATCCATTCTTCTCCCATCCCCCAAAACTATCTCTTCTCTTCTTTCCTAAGCAATGTGCTATCTAATATAAACTCTACTTCTCTCCTAGAGGTTAAAAATGGAACAAGAATGCAAGTTCTTAGTCAAATAGAGTCAAGTAAAATTATGAACATACATTCAGGTCTAACTTCTCCAGGAAGTTCTAAATGAGCACACAAGGATATTTCCTTTCTTTTCTCCAGAACGGTCTTTACAGTGAGAGTCAGTCTCTAACATACCTTATCCTCTGTTTTTTGTTATCTATCTCTATATCCTGTTGAGACTGATTGACACCAGAGGGCAGCAGTAATGTATTCCTCTTTGCTTTATCTAGGCCTAGAGCATCTAGCCCAAGGCTAAGCATGCAATGAGTGCATGGACTAACTGATATATGGAAGAGGCCACACACACTGACAGAGATCTTAAATTTAGGTCCACTGAGTCCTCCTTATTTGCACTATTTTCAGAGATAATGTAGGAGTCATTTGCCAAATGTTCACTGAAAAATCAACTCACAAAAGGCTGGTTAATTGGAAAAAAAACATACAAATTTATAACCAAAGAGGGATTACTCACTGCTCAACATGGTTCAGAAACTTATATACTATTGATACAGGAGCTAGAAAGAGATTATTTAGGCAGATGTAAAGAATCCATGGCAAGGCTTCCTTTTTAACAAAAAGCAGCCCCAAATCATTTCTTTTCTAACAAAGAGCAGCCTGAAAAATCAAGCTGCAGACATAGATAAGCAAGCTGGAAGCTTGCACAGGTGAATACCAGCAACTGTGCCAATAGAAAACAGCTCCTTGGAAGCCAGGTATGTTCTACCTGGAGGTTCCATCTTCCCTTTTCTTTGTCACCATGTGTACAGTAAGGACCAGGCAACATGACGCTGGCCAAGTGGAGAACTTATCCACAGCCTAAAAGATTAGGGTGGGGCAACCAGCTTCTTCACATGCTATGCAAATGGCACACCTGGTCCAGTCGATCTTTCATCCCATATGTAAATCAGACACCTCCTCAGGCTTATCTATAAAACCTTCTGCATTTCACTGCCGAAGTGGCAACCCATTTTCTCTGGGACCCCTCTCTGCTCAGAGAGCTCTTCTCTTTCTTTTTTTTTTTTTATTACTAATATGAGTTTTTTTTAAATTATACTTTAAGTTCTAGAGTACATGTGCACAATGTGCAGGTTTGTTAGATATGTATACGTGCGCCATGTTGGTGTGCTGTACCCATTATCTGGTCGTTTACATTAGGTATATCTCCTAATGCTATTCCTCCCCACTCCCCCCACTCCACGACAGGCCCCAGTGTGTGATGTTCCCCTTCCTGTGTCCATGTGTTCTCATTGTTCAATTTCCACCTATGGGTGAGAACATGCGGTGTTTGGTTTTTTGTCCTTGCAATAGTTTGCTCAGAATGATGGTTTCCAGCTTTATCCATGTCCCTACAAAGGACATGAATTCATCCTTTTTTTATGGCTGCATAGTATTCCATGGTGTATATGTGCCACATTTTCTTAATCCAGTCTATCATTGATGGACATTTGGGTTGGTTCCAGGTCTTTGCTATTGTGAATAGTGCTGCAATAAACATACGTGTGCATGTGTCTTTATAGCAGTATGATTTATAATCCTTTGGGTATATACCCAGTAATGGGATGGCTGGGTCAAATGGTATTTCTAGTTCTAGATCCTTGAGGAATCGCCACACTATCTTCCACAATGGTTGAACTAGTTTACAGTCCCACCAACAGTGTAAAAGTGTTCCTATTTCTCCACATCCTCTCCAGCACCTGTTGTTTCCTGACTTTTTAAATGATCGCCATTCTAACTGGTGTGAGATGGTATCTCATTGTGGTTTTGATTTGCATTTCTCTGATGGCCAGTGATGATGGAGAGCTCTTCTCTTTCTTTTGCCTGTTAAATTTCCACACTTGGGCTGGGCGCAGTGGCTCATGCCTGTAATCCCAGCACTTTGGGAGGCCGAGGTGGGTGGATCACCAGAGGTCAGGAGTTCAAGACCAGCCTGGCCAACATGGTGAAACCCCGTCTCTACTAAAAATACAAAAAATTAGCCAGACGTGGTGGCAGGCACCTGTAATCCCAGCTACTTGGGAGGCTGAGGCAGGAGAATTGCTTGAACCTGCAAGGCAGAGGTTGCAGTGAGCCAAGATCATGCCATTGCACTCCAGCCTGGGTGACAGAGTGAGACTCCATCTCAAAAAAAAAAAAGAAAGAAAAAGAAAAAAATTAAATTTCCATGCTTAACCTCACTCTGATGTGTCTGCCTCCTAGCTTTCCATGTCGTGGGACAACGAACCTTGGGTATTACCCCAGACAATGATGCCACTACATTATGCTGGCCAAAAAGGTTATGGGAGGGGAGAGAAGAGGAAATGTATTGAGGATATTACTAGGAAGAATAAAAGGATCCCTGGGAACAGATTAACTTTTAAATAATTCTCTTTGACAGTGAAAGGGTCTATTCAGGTGTTGTTACATTTTTGTAACAAACCAGAAAAGCAAAGAAAAAAACCAGTTGTTCTTCTTGGTGAGTCTGGAATTTAAGCAGATAAAGGCACTTCAACTTCTTTGGGAGAGATGATGGAAGCCCGGGGAAGGTCAGAAGGACCTTGAGCCTTCTTCAGTTCAGCAAGTTAAAGTGCCATAATTTGAGTTATTAGCTTCTGAGCTCCAACATTAACCAGACAATCAGATTTTATTCAGGGAGCTGTAAACACCCTAAGAGCCGTTAGAGAGGCAGTTAAGTCTTCATGCTTCTGGAACCATATTGTAAAAAAAAAAAAAAAAAACACATATTGTAAAAAACAAACCAAACTATCCTTGAAAAATTCTAGCCTCCAAGCTTTCAAGGAGGCTGATTTGAGTAATAAAATCCTGATCTATAGCAAGGTCTTACAGTCTTTCAGGAAGGAAGTCTCAGCAGACAAGTCTTTCAAAATGTTTTATATTTCATTTATATTATATATTTTTCTTATTGGTACCAGTGTGATAACAGCAAAAACAATGTAGACACTCCATTCAGAGGTGGTAGATTTTAAATTGTAGCTCTAATACTTATTAAAGAAATCATCTTTGGATTTTTTTTATAGCTTTTAAAAATGAAACTCCCTTTGCAAAGACTATGACAGTGAGAGAAGTCTAGCATGGCTGATTTCTTCTTGCTTTTAGACTCACACACTGGCTGCCCTTGGTCACTTCTGGGTGTAGGCCAAGCTAACCATGGGAGGAATTAGGTTATAGTTTAACATTGAAGCAAAAATGATAATAGTGCCCCTGTAAAACAAATCTCCTTGCTTGGAGACAAAACTGCCTTTGTAAAACTAATGAAAGATTAGGATTACGGGAGAGGCCCGAATTCTGCTAAAATGTAGGCAGACCTAGATAATAACCAGCCCTTGTTCTGGAGGTCACAAGATTTGTAACTTCCCCAATTTCTCCTGTAGATAACATCACTATTGTAGAACCTAACATGGGTCTTTTGAGATGTTTTTCAGACTTTTGCATTCTGATGACCTACTGACTCCACCTGGACTCATGACTCATGACTCAACTGATCCTGTGGTCCCCACCCAGAGGCTGACTCTGCACACAGGAGCTATTTTCCAAACCCCTATGATTTCATCCCCAACCAATCAGCATTACCCATTTCCTAGCCCCTTACAAACCAAACTATCCTTGAAAAACTCTAGCCCCCAAGCTTTCAAGGAGGCTGATTTGAGTAATAAACTCCTGTCCTCCCATTTGGCTAGCTCTGTATTTATTAAAATCTTTACTATAATACTGCCGTCTATGAATTGGCTCTAGCTGTGCAGTGGGCAAGCAAAACCTGTCAGGCAATTACAAAAATAAAAGCGTTGTTAGTATCAAACCTGCTAACATGTATAAATCATTCAATGGGGTTGCCTCATATTGGGCTCTCAGAAATATTATTTTCTTTTTATGTTTATAAGTATTTATGATGTTATGATAGATATAATTTGTTTTTGTCCATCCATGACTCCTAGCTTTCAACTAGGAAGATTCTTATAAGACTTCTCATGCCCCAAGTACTAAAGCAGTAAGAATATCTTTTGTTAAAGTATTTGACTTTTGTCCTTGGTTCCTGAAGTCACTCCTAAAAGATAAAGTTGAAAGACAGTCTTTTGTTATTTACAACAAGTGCTTTAAAATATTCCTAAGCTTATGTTAATAAGGCAATTTTTAGAAAGCCCTAGAAACAACTGGATGGAGGGCTGATTCCCAGGGGAACCATTCATTGTGCCCAGAGGGTTAGATTTTTTAGTCTCAACCCTCAACTTCCAGGAAGGGAAGAGGGACTGAAAATTCAGTTAATCACCAGTGGCCAATGGTTCAATTAGTCATGCCTATATAATAAAATCTTCATAAAACCCAAAAGGACAGGTTTTGGAGGGTTTCCAGGTAATGCACAGGCTTACAAGAAGGTGAACAAGAAACTCATTAATGTGCAGGGAGTTCAGCACATTCCATGAGGACAGAAGCTCCTGTGCTTAGGACCCTTCTGGACCTTGCCCTATATACCTCTTCATCTGGTTGTTTGTATTGCAAAAGAAAAGAAACTTTTTATCTGTGAAATGTGATCTCCCTTTTAAATTATCAGGCCGAGAGACATTGCAATTAGACCACAGTCATGTCCCACCCTCTCCTCCTTGAGCTAAGTAATCATTTCTAAGCCACCTGCTATGTGGACTCTAGACTGAGTCATCACCAATAGCTATAAATTAACATAATGATGCCATATGCAGGCAGCATAATTCGAACCCTATAGCCAATCATGAATCAATGTTATCTCTGTAAACTAATACAAATTTCTGAAAAGAGAACTTTTGTAATCACCTTCCCTAATTCTACCTTTTTTCTTTAAAAACTTGAGCCTTTTCTTTGTTCTCAGGAGCAATTCCCAGTGTTTGCTGGGCTTCAGTCCTCAACCTTTGTCAAAATAAACTCTCTACCTATATTAATTTTGTCTTAGTTTCTTTGTTTAGGTCAACAGAATCCTTTATTATTTCCTTTATAATACACTGATAAACATGTTTCCCTGAGATCTGTGAGGTGCTCCAGCAAATTAGTTAAGTGCAAGATTGGGGGCATGGGATCCCTGATTTATAGTGGGTCAGTCAGAAGCACGGGCAAAATAACCCAGGGCTTCTGATTGGCATTGGAAATGGGAAAAAGTCTTGTGAGACTGAGCCTTCAAACCATGGAATCTGATATTATCTCCAGGTTAGATGGTGTCTCAACAGAATTGAAGGACACCTAGCTTGTGTTCACTCCAGAAATGATTGCTTGCTTTTTTGGCGGGGAGAAATCCCCACACATTTGGTGGCAGAAGTCTATGTTGTGTCTCTGGTGTGAGAGCAGAGGAAAAACAGTTTGAGTTGTTCTTTCTATTTGGTACTATTTTGGAAGAATTATGTAAAACAGCAATCTATCTTAAAAATAGTTTCCTGTGATTTCCTGCCAGGTCTGACCCTCAGACCCTGACTGAGCAACAGATGAATGCAGTATGCAGACACAGGTTTTTTGCCTGGCCACGTGGCTAGGGGACCAGGCAGCTCAAAGACCCTGAGGAGGGTGCCATGAGGAGTCAGCAGCCACAGCCTCGACAAGCTGGCTTTGCCGGCATTTATTCAGTACAGATTTAATCACAAAGGCCTTGAGTAATTAACATGGTTGGGCCCCCCTCCCCACCCCCGAGGAGAGCAGTCCTGCACACAGATAGTTAAAGGCCAGGTTCCAATGCCTAAGTAAACTAACTTATCTATATCAATTCCATTGTGCTTCTGTGGGGAGCCAAATTCACATTCCCATGCATTGGCAAAGCCTGCAGACAGGGAAGTAGGTGGCATGGCAAAGACCTGACCACTGAAGATCCTGTTATGGGTAGCTTCCTGTTCTTACCAGATCAGTGAAGCGCTGTGAATGGCTTTTCATAGTTAATGGTTAGCACAGGACAGACTGCGGAGGCCGCACCAATTGAAGACAAAAACAATTATTGTGTGGACTTTTGACCCCTGGCATGTATAAAAGCACTGAATAAACCAGAGCTTGGGTCGCTTCCCTATCAGGGGACCATCCCTCCTAATCCCGCTTCTCTGTGTCTTTCTTTCATCATTCTTCCCACTACTTCTTGGTGCTTCCCCGAATAACCCCTGCGGCCAGACCGCAAGAGGTGGCGCCTGAACAGGGACCCGAGAAATACTGTGAGAAGAACACCCAGTTCTGGTAAGTTCTGCAGAAGTTGTGAGTATAAACAGTTGTGGGCGCATAGTCATACATTAGGAGTAAAAATGGGACATTCTGGTTCTAAGGAACGTGCTCTTTACATTCAAGTGTTGCAACCTATGATGCATGCCCGTGGGGCTTCTATAAAAACTAAGCAGTTAGAAAAATTCTTGGAGACGGTACAGGAGGCATGTCCTTGGTTCCCTGAGGAAGGTACTATTAACATGGACACCTGGTCAAAGGTGGGGGAAGGCCTGCGGAAGCATTATACTCTGCATGGCCCTGATAGAACTCCTGTAGACACCTTTGGGCTTTTTAACCTGGTCCAGGAGTGCCTTGTGCCTTGCCCTGAGGCTTACAAGCCCCTTGGGACTACCTCCAGTGGGGAACCTTCTGCCCCTATCATGCCTGAGGAAAAGTTGGTTGTTTGTCATCAACCGTCTCCAACAGATGAGAAATTGTCTTGTGAGGAGACTGAAAAATTACCATTGCCTACTTCTTCTGCTTCACCTCTACTTTCACCAGGGGAAGATGAAGAAGCCATGGTACGTGCTTTCGCTGCCACCTTTCTTAAGAAACCCCCTGGATCTAATTTTTCTTGCTCTTGTTCTCATAAGCCTGACTCTTTGCCTGCATCTGTCATGTCACCTTTGGAGGGTGCTTTGCATCATGCTCGTTTGTCTGGAGAATCACTAGAAGGTTTTCATGCTTTCCCCGTCAGGCTTAAACCACAGACAAATCAGCAATATCATGAGCCTCTGCCTTTTAAGACTTTAAAGGACCTTAAGGCTGCTGTGGTTCAATATGGAACTACAGCACCCTTTACTTTAGCCATGGTGGAAACTTTGGCAGAGGATGCTTTACCCCCTAATGATTGGAAGGGCATAGCAAAAGCCTGCCTAGACGGGGGTGATTACTTGTTGTGGAAAACTGAATTTTTGGAAAAGGCTGAGGAAATTTCTCACCGTAATCGCTTGGCGGGTAATCAGGTCACTTATGAAATGCTCACTGGCTTAGCTAACTTTTCAGATACTGCTAATCAAATTGGTTGGCAAAGATGGATTTATGACCAAGTATCCAGTATTGCCCTCTCTGCCTGGAAGAAATTGCCATCTTCCAAACGCACAGAGGAACTTACAAAAATTCGCCAGGGACCTGACGAGCCTTATCAGAACTTTGTCTCTCAGTTATTACAAGCAGTGGGCCGAGTGATCAGTGACTCTGAGGCAGGTACTGTTATTGTAAAGCAACTCGCTTTTGAAAATGCGAATGGCACTTGTCAAGCCGCTATTCGCCCATACAAGAAAAATGGGACTTTGGAAGATTATATTCGCTTATGTTCTGAAATTGGTCCTGCTTTTAATCAAGGTGTGGCTTATGCTGCAGCTATGAAAGGAGTTCCTGTTTCTCAGATTTATTTGCAGGTGCAAGGTAGGGGCCAAAATAAGCGGCTTCAAAACAAGGGAGGTAATCAAACTTGTTTTAATTGTGGTAAACCAGGACATTTTAAGAACCAATGCCGCCACATGCCCGCAAGTTCAGGGAAGTCACCTAAGGCTCGACCTACTTCCTTGTGCCCTCGATGCCAACGTGGTTTTCATTGGATGAATGAATGTAGGTCTCGTACTGATTCTCAAGGCAAACCTCTTTCCCCTCAGGGAAACCAGAAGTGGGCCTCTCCCCGGGCCCGACAAACAACAGGGGCCCTTCAGACAGCCCCTCCAGTGACCTCCATGAGTCCCTCCAATCCCTTTCGCGAGCCACCCCAGGGTCAGCAGGATTGGACTTGTGCGCCACCTCTTGCGGTCCGGCCGCAGGGGTTATTCAGGGAAGCACCGAGAAGTAGTGGGAAGAATGATGAAAGAAAGACACAGAGAAGCGGGATTAGGAGGGACGGTCCCCTGATAGGGAAGCGACCCAAGCTCTGGTTTATTCAGTGCTTGTTATCTACTCTGAGAGAACTCAGCTGCCTTCAGCTATATCCTTTCCAGAAGCTTTTGCAAAACCTCCTGGCCTTCCAAGAAGGTTTGCTTCTTTCTATAATTTTTTCCGCCACCCTGACCGATCTCCTATAATTTCCAACTTAATTTTTCTTGAAATCTAAATTGTTGTCCCAATTAATTTGAATTAAGTTCACTGCCCAGATAATTTTCAAAATGTCACTGCCCAGTATACATACATGACAAAGCAGGTTACGGTGGTAACACAGGTTATGGGAGAAAAGAGGAGGCCTGACTAGCAAAGGTGGTCTTGTTATGTAGATGAAACTTCACAGGTAGTAGCCCTCAGAGAAAACAGGTAGTAAATCTTTTTTTCAGACCTTTAAAGATGTCAGCCTATCTATCAGTTAATCTTTTCTGGATCTGCACAAGGGCTGGCCTCAAATAAAACCTGGCTGCATTAGTGTAGATTCTCTCTACAGTTGCAGATCCCCTCCCTCAAAAGACAGCTCTGCAGGGCTACTTCTGTTTGCTGGCTCTCTGAACAGACATCTCAAAATACATCAAAGAGGTATATTTTGGGGTAAAATATTTTTATTTTCTTCAAAGGCAGGTGAGAAAGCATGAGGCATGGTAGCTGTAGCCACAAATAGTAAATAGACACTTGGTGCTAGGAAATCTGGATACATTTCACTAGTAAATATAATTCTCACTCTCTGGGAGGCATCTTTCATATTTTAATCTTTATTCAATTTTAAGACACTTCTTTCCCCTACTCACATTCTCAACTATTCAATATATAGTATTTTATGGAAAAAAAAAAAGCAATGGCAACAGTTTTTCTATAAAATGAGAAGTAACTCATTTTTTTCCATTATCCTATCTGTCAACCAAACTATATTTATAACCACACATATGGCCTTTTATTTTATTACAGGGTAATATTTTATTTCATTCTACTTATAAACACTTCTGTTCCCGTGTGTTGTACTGAACACCTGTTGACTCCAATAGGAATGGCACCATGTCCAAGAGGCTGAGGAAGAGACCTGGAGACTGTGAACAAGACATAGGGATTATTGGGGACTTACATATGGGATAGTCCAGGAGCAGTGAGCTGGACAGGAAAACTGCTCCCATGTGTAAAAACCATGCAAGATATACTATATTTTCACTTAGCCATCTGCATCAGCCACCCTCCACCTGCCAATCTCCATTTAACCCAAAACAAAGGGACTCAATCCCCTGTATTGCCTGATTCCAGGCAATGGGCCTGGAGTTTAGATGTTCTTCATGGATAAGGAGTGAATCTCCAGGTTGGCCATTCCTAGATTCCTTAGCTCAGAACACCAAACACACATTCTTAGACTATAGGGCCATTCTCAGCATATGCTTGAATTACTGCTGTCAGGTACGTGTTCCATACACTATGTAAAGCTTTCTCCCTCTATTTGAGATTCCATTTTTTCTTGCATTATTAACGACTTCACTTCTGAATTTATCACTTTTCTGTCTTACATCTTTTAGTTCTTTCCCTCTCAACTTGATTATTTGCATCAGAATAGAGACATGTCTAAAATTTTAATTTTTTTTTTACAAAGTCTGATCTGTTAACTCTCTGAAATGCCCATGTGAAAGGAAAATAAAATTGTGGGACCCCCCAAACACACCATGTCAAAGAGAGAAGCTAAGCTTGGGAACTCAGTCATGCAAAAACTGTCTTCCATTTTGTTCCTAAATAGCTACAAGATAGAAAGCCACATGTTGCCCCAGGTAGCCTCTCTCACAAATTGTTCACAAAGAAATTCCTTGTGGCCTGGAAAATCTGTACCCTAAACAGAGTTGTCTTGAATTTCACCCTGACAATATAAATTAGCAGCTTATCTTTGCAAGCCTTGGACAAAGATGAAGAAACCATCCCTCCACCCATCCTGAGACAAATACATATTTGACTTCTTCCTCTACTCTATGTCTATTTTTATGTTATGTAAAATGAAGATTTACTAAGCTCAAGATGAATGCATAATTGACTGTTCCTCTGTCCTTTCCTTTCACATATAACATGTGGATTCAGTGAGCACTAATCAAAGGCTCACAAGGATATGAACACTTATCTCACTACCTACCCTCCTTCTTTTTTTCTTTCCTGTTCCCCCTCTGCCACTCTTTCCCCACTAAATATTGAATTTCTCAAAGCCTTTTTGGAAAAATCACAGGTCACACATCCTGCTGTAGCTTGTGTCTTTTTTCCTAGGTGGATCCTCAAACATAGTGAAATAAACCTCTGAATTGTTTGACACCTGCCTCAGACACACTTTTTGGTTTATATCCATTCTCCCCTTCTTTTCATTTCCTGCTTCAAGGAAGTTCATGTGTTACGCTGCCCCTGCTTTAATCACCAAAATTTTCAGAATCCATAATCTGGATCCTATTTGCATCTATAACCTGAATTGGCCTCCATTATGGAATTAATCACAAAGCTCAGAGCAAGTCAAGAGAATGACTAAGAGAAAGAACGTTGGTCCCATCTGGACCCTACTTGAAGCTCTCTTTGCCCAATTTGTTTCTTCATTTGTAAAGTAGAGATAATAAGATTCTGGGTTTTTTTGTTTGTTTGTTTGTTTGTTTTCTAGCTGTAAGGATTAAATCAGCAGTTCCAATCTTTTTGGCACCAGGGACCGGTTTTGTGGAATACAATTTTTCCATGGACCAGGGCGGAGGGGATGGTTTCAGGATGACTCTAGTTCATTAAATTTATTGTGCGCTTTTTTCTATTATTATTATGTTGTAATATATAATGAAATAATTATACAACTCACCGTAATGTAGAATCAGTGGGAGCCGTTTGTTTTCCTGCAACTAGATGGTCCCATCTGGGGGTGATGGGAGAGAGTGACACCCAAAGCATGCTGCTTATGTCCAATCTACTCTGTAATATCATTTTGGTTGCTGTCATTGCAGAAAACCCTGCTTCATAAAGATAGGATGTGGAAATGGAAGCAGGCTTTTCAGTGCTTTTGTGGCAATCTCAGGAGATTCTGCCTTGACTTTAATTCAGAAGGTACAGAGATTTGAAGTTGTCTTAAACATAATTTTAAGGCCATCAACTCACTTTTAAGTATATCAACTTTTAAGTACATCACTTTTAAGTATATTAATTCACTTGGCACTATAAAGCCCGCCAACAGATGTAGCTTAATTATCACTTGCCACTCACTGATAGGGTTTTCATATGAGTCTGCAAGCAATTGATTTATTATGGTCTCTATGGAGTCAAACCTCTCTGCTAATGTTAATCTGTACTGGCAGCCGCTCCTCGGCACTAGCATCACCGCCTCAGCGCCCCCTCAGAGAGTTAGACATTAGATTATCATAATGAGCACGGAACTTAGATCCCTCACATGCGCAGTTCACAATAGGGTTTGCACTCCTATGAGGATCTAATGCAGCTGCTGATCTGGCAGGAGTGGAGCTCAGGCAGTGATGTGAGCAATGGGAGCGGCTGTAAATACAGATGAAGCTTCCCTGGTTGCCTGCTGCTTACCTCCTGCTGTGTGGCCCAGTTCCTAACAGGCCACCAGTCCATGGGCTGGGGGTTGGGATCCCCTGGATTAAATGACCCAATTATATAAACATAGATTTTTGTCCTTTTCCTTCTTTGGTTGATCATGCTGTATAAGTGGCTGATTTGTAAATGGGCTTATGCTTCTTTCCACCACCTTCAGTGATCTATTTTTAAAAATGAAATAAAATCCACTTATGAGAGGAAGAAGAAATCTACTATTTTTATTTTTATTTTTATTTTTTTATTTTTTGAGACGGAGTCTCGCTCTGTCGCCCAGGCTGGAGTGCAGTGGCACAATCTCGGCTCACTGCAAGCTCCGCCTCCCGGCTCACTGCAAGCTCCGCCTCCCGGGGTTCACGCCATTCTCCTGCCTCAGCCTCTCCGAGTAGCTGGGACTACAGGCACCCGCCACCACGCCCGGCTAATTTTTTTTGTATTTTTAGTAGAGACGGGGTTTCACCGTGGTCTCGATCTCCTGACCTCATGATCCGCCCGCCTCAGCCTCCCAAAGTGCTGAGATTACAAGCGTGAGCCACCGCGCCCGGCCTACTATTTTTATTTAATTGACTTATACTTGCTTCCCCACCTTCCCCAAAATGCTTAGGTACCAGGCAACCCCCTGGAATTTGTAGCCTGCTAATCTCAGTCATCTCTTTCTTTCACCTCGCTCATCTAACCATTTTCTCATTATCACTGGATTGTGTAAGATGATCACAAACCCAACAATGCGTAACTGCTGGCTTACACATGTAAAAGCTCACAAGTAGGACAGATCTTAAGAATAGTTTGCTGTAGAAATTCAAGGTATCACAAGTGCTCCACATCCAATTCCCTGCCCTTCTGAATTCTGCTCTTCTCTGAGTGGTGGCTTCATCCTCAGGCTGAATGCGTTTTTAAAAACACCAAAGATGCCGGGCACGATGGCTCACTCCTGTAATCCCTGCACTTTGGGAGGCCGAGGCGGGCGGATCACGAGGTCAGGAGATCGAGACCATCCTGGCTAACAAGGTGAAACCCCGTCTCTACTAAAAATACAAAAAATTAGCAGGGCGAGGTGGCGGGTGCCTGTAGTCCCAGCTACCCTGGAGGCTGAGGCAGGAAAATGGTGTGAACCTGGGAGGCGGAGCTTGCAGTGAGCCGAGATCGCGCCACTGCACTCCAGCCTGGGTGAAAGAGTGAGACTCTGTCTCAAAAAAAAAAAAAAAAACACCAAAGATTTCAGAGGTCTAGCCCTCAGATGTGTGTTCCACATAATAGAGGAAAAGAAGACCTCTTGCCCAAGCATTTCAAACTTTGGTCCATGTTTGCCTGAATCAATCAATATGGTCAGTGGGACAGATTTAATTGATTATCTCAGCAATTCTCAAATATTTTGATCTTAAAACTTTTCACTCTTAAAAATTATTGAAGGTCCCCAAAAGCTTTTGGTTTTGTAAGTTGTATCTAAATGTTATCTACTGTATTAGAAATTAATAATGAGAAAATTATAAAATATTTATTATTTTAAAATAGTAATAAACCAATTACATGTTAAATAACATTTAATAACATACAATAAGTTAAAACAAACAAAACAGAAAGAAAAAATCCTACATGCGTGGCATCACATTACACTTTTACAAATCTTTTAATGCTAGACTTAATAGAAAACATCTAGATTCTTATTTTGATTCATTGTTTAATCTGTTGTAATATAATAGTTAAGGTAGCTTCTAAAATATTTGACAATTCACTTGTGAGACAAGAAGAGTAAAAAAGGGTAAGTAATGTTTTAGCATTATTATGAAAATAGTTTTGATATCGCGTACCATGAAAAGGTCTTGGGGACCCTCAGGGTTCTCTGAACTAAATTTTGCTATATTCACTTATCCTTAGAGACATGCTATCCATTGAACCTGGAGATGACAGAATCATCCTGAAAAGTTCATTTTGTATTTTCTCATAGGAAAAGGAGGCTACTTTGAAAGAGGAACTCAAATCTGGTAAATAATTAAGTGTAAAAAAGAAAAAAAATCAGAGTAGGTTCCCATTCAGCTGTATGATTCAGTGGTGTATAAGATATCTTTTTTTTAATGCTATTTTTGTCATCCTAACTACCCCATAATTGTGGTTTATCAAGTGTAACAAATATACCACACAATTGCAAGATGTTAATAAAAGGGGAAACCGTCGAGGGCAGAGGAGTATTGGGGAACTCTCTGTACTCTGCTTAGTTTTTCCATAAATCTAAAACTGCTCTAAAAATAAATTATAAAGATACTTTGAAGACTGAGGCGAGAGGATGGATTGAGCCCAGGAGTTTAAGCCTGCAGGGAGCCATGCTTGCACCACTGCAATGAAGTCTGGGCAACAGAATAAGACCTTGTCTCTAAAAATGAATAAATAAATAAATAATGAATAAATAAATATTAATTTATAGAATATATTAATTCAAAAGAAATATTAATTAGCAAATGACACGATCCAATACTTCAATGCCAATACAAAATTGTTTCTATAATGACAGATGTTTATGATGGTTAATATTGAATGTCAACTTGATTGGATTGAAGGATGCAAAGTATTGTTCCTGGGTGTGTCTGTGAGGGGGTTGCCAAAAGAGATTAGCAATTTAATCAGTGGACTGGGAGAGGCAGACATACCCACAATCTGGGAGGGCACCATCTAATCAGCCACCAGTTCAGCTAGAATAAAGCAGGTGGAGGAACGTGGAAAGACTAGACTGGCTAAGTCTTCTGGCCTCCATCTTACTCTTTTGCTGGATACTTCCTGCCCTCGAACATCAGACTCCGAGTTCTTCAGCTTTTGGATTCTTGGACTTGCACTAGTGATTTGCCAGGGGCTCGCAGGCCTTCAGCCAAAGACTGAAATCTGCATTATAGGCTTCTCCACTTCCGAGGTTTTGGGACTCGGACTGGCTTCCTGGCTCCTCAGCTTGCAGGCTGCCCTTGTGATCATGTGAATCAATTCTCCTAATAAACTTCACTTCGTGTATATACATTTATCCTATTAGTTCTGTCTCTCTAGAGAACCCTGACTAATACATTGTAAAAACCTGAGCACAGCTTCTGAGAATCATCTCTCTATCCTTCAAATGAAGAGACTGGACTGGTTTTATGGTGTGTGCAATTCTTGCTCCTTCAGCTTAGGATTCTCCCTCAGATTTTCTTTATGGCTCTATGGCTTTCAAAATGCAGATTTCAGCTCACACATCACTTCCTCAGGTTCCCTGTCTACTGTATAATAATTTTGAGCTTTAACTACATTATCATCATTATCATCAACATTATCATCACTTTGCCATCATTATTTCTGAGTTTCATACATATATTGTGACACCAGTTTTTCCCACAACGATGTGAGACAGATACTGTTACTATCTCCGTTTGCAGGTGAGGGAACACAAGCAAAGTAAGATTCAGCAAAAGGCCCAGAGTCACACAGTTACCAGGCTCTCACCCCATCTACTGGTTACTCTCTATCCTATTACTTAAATAGATTTTCTTCACAGTATTATTCACTTCCTAAAATTATATTTATGATATATGTATAACTGTGTGTATGCATATGTGTATACATGTATGAATGCATTTCGTTTTAAACGTGCTTATTTTCTGATTTGCCTATTTTAAGGGCAGAGAACTTCTTGTTCAAGTTTGTGTCTTCCAGAGTGAAAATGAGCCCTAGGAACTATGGCCCTTCATAAATAATTTGTGAATTGATGAATGAAATCAGTGGTAATCTCCTCATTGCTCCGGGGCTATAGCCTTGTGAATTTTATTTTAAAAGAGAGAGGTGATTATTACCTTTGTCAGGTAATTAGAATAGCAATAAGCGTGTGTGTGTGTGTGTGTGTGTGTGTGTGTGTGTGTCTATCCTCCCCTCCCTACTACCCATCCAAGCCTCTAATAACCACAACGCTACTCTCTTCTTCTAGGAACTCAATGTTTTTTTGGGTACATTGTCATCCCTAGGCACTCTTCTAAATAGTTTACGTTTATTAACTCAGTGATTTCTCACAGTGACTTTATGAGATAGGTTCTATTATACACATTTTACAGAATAAATTACAGGCAGATGGAACACAGGAGAGAAACTTGTTTATCTAGCTCATTCCTTGTAATTCTACTTTAACCTGGAGTAACTCAGTCTGTTTGCAACTTAATGTATTAAATGTTTATCCAACTTTTAGCAGTGTAGTAGTCACAAGTAGACAGGGTCTAATTTGAATATTTAATCTTGGCTTTTAAATCACTAAGCTTTCTTTGAAAAGCTTTTTTATTGTTCTAAGTGCTTCCCCAAATGCCCTAATAACTAAGCTATTCTAGAATCCTGTCATCTTTCATTTGGGTTTTATAAATCTTCTGAATAACAGGCATATGCCGTTAAGTTCTAAATTCAATAAACAGTGTTTAGAATTATTCCTTTTTTATCGTGTAACAATATTGTATGCTGGAGAAAATCTCACAATCCACTTTTTTTTTCCTTTTATTTTTAGTTGACACATAATTGTGCATATTTATGGGGAACAGAGTGATATTTTCATACCTGTGTATATTGTATAGTAATCAAATAAAGGCAATTAGCATATCCATCAGCTCAAACATTTATCATTTCTTTGTGGGAACATTCAAAATTCTCTTTTTAAACATATAAAATAAATTATTGTTAACTATATTCACCCTACAGTGCTAAAGAACACTAGAACATATTCTTCCTATCTAGCTGCAATTTTGTATTCATTAACCAATCTCTCCCTATCCTCTCCTCCCTGCTACCCATCCAAGCCTCTGATAACCACAATTCTATTCTCTTCTTCTAGGAAGTGAATATGTTTTTAGATCCCACATATGAGTAAGAACATGCTCAACATCCTCTCGGACACCACAAAGTTTACCTCTCAGGGTCTGTGTTTTCAAAATTTGGTTTTTCATACTGATTTTTCAAATCAGTCAGGAGTCAATTTTTTGTGAGTGACATATTCCCAACTCGAACCAGTTTTACAACAAACAGGACTTGCTAGCTCCCATTTTTGGTAAGACTCCTGAAATAAGCCTAGGTGATAACGGGATGAAAAACATTTAGAACAGCCAACAAGAATCTCTTGCCATTTCTTGTCTTTCTGACCCACTTCACTGTGACCTACTTTTCTCTCACCATAGGAGAGCTTTGTTGATAAGGCAAGAACAGCAAGTTTCAGGGTTTTATCAAAGACATTCTAACACAGCCTCTACAGAATAGTACAGTAGCTCGTTTTCACATTAATCCCCTATCACAAACAATGATAGAAAAAGAATGCAATTGGCAACTTACAGAAACATTATTCTTCAATATGGTGGTTATCCACCGAAGAAGAGAAAAACATGAATTTCCAAGAAAAAATAATACGAGGATCTCTTCCTCTCTGAGTGAAATTTCCCAGTTTTCTCCTGGTGTCTTAGATAAGATTGAGAATACTGAAATTGCATTCCCAGGCCTTCAGTCAGGCTTATTTTCAAATTCAGAATTCGAAATTGAGTTCAAGAAGTGCACCAATGTTTCTAAAACTGAAACAGAAGATTGCAAAATGGAAAATTAAGACTTCACTGTTCCACCTGAGGTCAAGTCTCTCCTTTATGGCGCAATCACCCGGTGCCCTTGGCATGCCCTTGTCACGTGCCATTTTCAGGATAGATCTTCAGGTGAATATGAAGATATGCTGCCCAGGTGCCCCTTCAAGGAAAGACTTACTTCCCAGTGGTGAGGAATGCAGTGAGCAAACTCTGTATTGGTCTGCCTCAAATTTAGAGACATGCTTCAACTCATGTCAAAACCTCCCAGGCAGGCCACATCAGATGACTGAGGAAGGCAGAAGTATAAACAAGCTTGGCCATTTCTACATGGTAAGAACAGTACAGGCCAGGTGCAGTGGCTCACACTTGTAATCCTAGTACTTTAGGAGGCCAAGGCGGGCAGATCACGAGGTCAGGAGATCGAGACCATCCTGACTAATACTGTGAAGCCCCATCTCTACTAAAAATAAAAAAATAAAAAATAATTAGCTGGGCGTGGTAGCAGGCACCTGTAGTCTCAGCTACTTGGGAGGCTGAGGCAGGAGAATGGTGTGAACCCAAAAGGTGGAGCTTGCAGTGAGCCAAGATCGCGCCACTGCACTCCAGCCTGGGCAACAGAGTGAGACTCTGTCTCAAAAAAAAAAAAAAAAAAAAAGAAGAGTCTGAAGGGTAATCATCCTCACCCCAGAGTCCCCTGCAGATTAGTCAAGTCTTCTCATGTCTGCATCTCATTTCACACTTCAACAGTTTTGCTTCTTCCCCATGGATTTTCATGACTGTTATAGCACCCAGAGGTCCAAATATCAAGGCAACTCTTCTTGAACACTTAGAACTTGCTCTGGATTTACTCTATTTTGTGTCTTTGGGCTCCTTTGGATTTGCCAGCTCCTCAAAAGAGATGTTGTCTTATATGTGTGACTTTTAATAACTTACAAAACTTATACAGCAGGCACAGATGAGCATGTAATATTGTCTGAAGAATTAATAGGGTAATTATTTAATTTTAGAAGTAAATGGGAGAGATATAGTCACAGATATGCTCCTCAGAATGAAGAGGCTATATGGCAGCAAAACAAAATAATATTGTCCTCTTTTAAAAATATAATTAAATACCCCATTATTCCTAAAAGGAAGCATTTAATACCAGTCATAGTCTAGAGTACCTAGAGAAAGAAAAGAAAAAGTGTTTGGAGAAGGAAAGGCTTTTCCAAAATATCAGCACCAGAACATCAAGATCACTTGTGAGTCAGTTTTTCTACTCTATGTCATCATTAGAGGGGGTTCCTAGTGATAGGCAGATCATTTGTGTATCAGAATTTCAGTTGCCTGAATTGGCATTGACCACACTCAGTGTTTCTTAAACTAGACAGGTTTTCCGTGGTGATAAAGTCTGTGCAATCCTACCCCCAAACTTTGAGAAATCTGAGATGCCAAAGAAAGAGGCTAACATATCCAGTTTATCAGAAAGAATCATGTAATAGAGACTTAGGAACAGAGCCCATGACTATGTCACATACAGCAAAGTGACAAGATGATGGATTGCTGTGCCATTACCCCCAGACCCAGGGTTTATATACTATAGGGAATGAATGTGCACAAAGACACAATAGGAATGGGACTCGGCACTCCTAACCCCACTAATGCATTTTTCTCAGACCTGCTGGTCCTGCATGCTGCCCCTGGGGTGCTGGGACACAGCCCAGGGAGAGGGCAGAATGCAGTGTTCATGGCAGAGCAGGTGGCCCCCAGGGCTCCACACCACTGTTGCTGGCTGGCCTAGCACTGTTGAGCAACAGTGGGCAGAGGCTTCAACCTGTAACTTCCATATTTCAATTTGGCCAAGAGTGCCTGCATCACCTCCTCCATAACCTTCAATAAAGCAGCCCCAGCATGCCCCACCCCACCAAGGCCTGTACTATGAACTGGTAAAGGCCCTATAGCTGCTGGAGATCCCAACTACACCATCCAGACTGTAAACCAAAAATAAAATGCTAAGTTCCCCAACTGACTTATAGACCTCACCTCTTGGCCAAGGGTATTCCAAAATAAACCTGAAAGTCTAGTTCAGGCTGTGATGGGAAGGGAGGTAGGACATGCCTCATTATAATCTCCTCCCTTTGAAATTTAAGCACAACTGACCAGCATTAACATTAATACAGAGACCTTGAGACTGACAAAACAGACTCTCTGTAGCAATAAGACACCAAATTCCAACCCTCTCTAGTATAGAATCACATGACAGCATAAACCAAAAATAAAATTCTAAGCTTCCCTCTCACCCCCCAAATAACTGAATAGACCACTCCTTTTGGCCAAGGACATTCAAAAATTAGTCTAAAACACAAATTCAGGCCATGATTGGAATGACTGATTGGATATGCCTCATTATACCCTCCTCCCTTTGGAATTCAGGCACAACTGACCAACATTCACATTAAAACAGTGACCTTAAGACTGGCAAAGCAGACTCTTTGTAGCAATAAAATGCCAACATGACAGATAGCAGGCCCTGAAAGAAATCAAAGTATTTTACCCCAAAATATATTTCCTTGATGTTTCTCGAAATGGCGCTGCAAATCTGTCTCTTGTGGGGAAAATCTACATTCTGTAGACAATCCCTTTCTTTTTCCAGCTCTTTTTCCTGATCTAAGAGAGAATCAAGGAATATTCTGGCACCTTGCAAAGTCTAATAATAAACACTTACAATCTATTCTCTCTGAAATCTGCTACTTGGAGGCCTCGTCTACATAATAAAAACCTTGGTCTCTACAACATCTTATCTTAACCCAGCCACTGCCTTCTACTGATTCCAGGTCTTTAGATAAACTCTTTCAACCAACTGGCAATCAGAAAATCATTAAATCCATCTGCGACCTGGAAGACTCCCAACCAACACCCCTCCTTCTCCCTTTTCCATCCCCCATCCCTGCTCCAAGTTGTGTTGCCTTTCTGGACCAAACCAATATACATCTTACATATATTGATTGATGTCTTATGTCTCCCTAAAATGTATAAAACCAAGCTGTAGCCCAACCACCTGGAACCCATGTTTTCAGGAACCCCTGGGGTTGTGTCATGAGCATATCCTTAATTTTGGCAAAATAAACTCCTAAATTGATTGAGATCTGTCTCAGATACCTTTGATTTACAAAAGCCAGCAAGCCCTGAAAGAAATTGAAGTATCTTATCCCAAAATATATTTCTTTAACATATTTTACATATTTTGACATGGCCCTATAAAGCTGTCTCTTGTGGAGAAAAATCTACATTCTGTAGAGAATCCCCTTCCATTTCCCAGTCTTTTTCCTGGTTCAGGAGAGAATTAACTAATAGTGTGGCACCTTTTAAAGTCTGATAAACTTTTACAGTCTATTCTCTCTGAAGCGTGCTACCTGGAGGCTTCATCTGTGTAAGAATCTTGATCTCCACAACCCCTTATCTTAACCCAGACACTCCTTTCTATTGATTCCAAGTCTTTAGGTAATAAACTCTTTCAACCAAATTGCCAATCAGAAAATCTTTGAATTCTCTCCTTCAAGTGTTCCCACCTTTTTGGTCTCAACCAATGTATGTGTTATATGTATTGCCTGATGTCATATGCCTCCCCAAAGGATATAAAACTAAGCCGTATCCCAATCACCTTGGGCACATGTTCTCAAGACCCCTTGGGAGGCTGTGTCATGGATAATTGGTTCTCATATTTGGCTCAGAACAAATTTAAAATATTTTGCAGTTTAACTCTTTTCATTGACAAGACCTTGTACTCCCACTTCCTCTAGAGCCAGCCCTGCTGATGGAAAAACCTTTCGAGCCAAGATAAGCCATGCTCCTACCCTGTTCCATTCATTTCATTCAAGGTCCTCTGATTGGAGGACCTTTGAAAAGCTAAAACAAATGGTGTTCCAACATAGATTTCACTCAAAGAAGTTAACCCTATCACCCTCATGTGCACAACAGCAGAAGGATGACTGGTCTTTACCTTTGCCTCATTATAATACTAAAGTCCCTACCCAGGGAGAGGCTGATTTGCCATTTTCTAATCATGTCATGTATGTGTTAGCATTACTCCTTACTAGACTCATGCACCCTGCACTGTACCCCACACACGTGGTGACACTCACCATATCTCATGAATTATGCATGTCACTCTCCTTAACCCGCTTATGCCTGAGGTGTCTGATTATACAAATAACTCCCACACGCTTAGCATTCCAATAATGGAGCATGAGGCATAAATGTATTAAGGCACCACAATGCACCGCCTTTAGGGAGACAGCATGAGACCTTTAACTCCAGTGCTTGCCCCCTTTTGTTCCAACACAAGCCATTAATAAAGGCCTTGACTGGGAAACTTGTTGGGCCTCATGCCACTTTCTATTACATGAGATTCTAAGAACCTGTGATTGGTAACAATAGGACAATTGAAGTCGTTTTCCCAGGGAAAGGCAAGAACACTGTGTAAGTCTCCTCCAAGGCAGGATTTATAGTAACAGTAGATAAAGTAGAAATCTTAGAGGCATTCCCGGAACAGGGGTGAATCAGAAGTCAACATGCAACCAAGCAGCCTAGCAGCCCAACAACCTAGCCTCAAGCTGCATTTTAAACTTTTTCTTTTCTTTCCTCTTTCCCATCCCAGTCTCAAGACATAACTTTGAGACAAACTGCCTATGTGTTACCTCTCATCTTTAAATCCAGGCTCAGAATGTGCTGTGAACCTCCACTCCCTTTCATTTCCCATACTATGCTCCCATGCCTTATGCACGTTTATTTACCTAAATGCTTGTTAAGCACACACCATGCTGTCTTATCCGGTCCTACCTTTCCTTGGAAGCTTCATGGGTCAGATCCTGATAGGGACCAGGCACTTCTGGAATTCTTTCTCCAATAAAAGATTACTTCAAAGATGGAATCCACTCCAGGTGACTATAAGACAGACTGCAACTAATTTATAACCTGGCAGGATCCACGATGGTGCCAACCCCTTCACCAAATGAGACAATAATTCAAGATGAGACATCGGAGCAAGTCATGCCACCTGGCACCTCCTAGCCCCTTCTCTCTTCTGTATTCCAAACACTTTCTTTAAAAAAACCCTGCTTACCCTCCACAAATCGAAGAGTGGAATTGCTCTATACTCTTCTCCTTACCTAGCATGGATAATAAAGGAATATCACTCTTTCTTATCATAATGCATTATTATTTTGACATCATTCCATAAGAAAGAAGTTCAGCGAGCAGCCAGACCCTTTTTGCTGGTTACAAACATGGTGAATTAGCATCCAAGGAGTTGCTTTATCCCCCTCAACATGCTCACTCTTTTGGCAATTCTGATTTAATAGGTTTGTTTTAGACACTGTAGTCAGACAAGTTTGGAAAACACTGTCATAACAGAGTCCTATATTTCTCCACACACGTATCTTCAGGTACACCTTTCTCAGCCACTGCCCTTCCTTCTGCCATGAATGTGGAACCCAAGCCTGCTCTCTCCTCCTCAGAGTCTCTACAGATACAATGACATGCATTTATTTTTTATTTTTATTTATTTATTTATTTATTTATTTTGAGGTGGAGTTTCACTCTTGCTGCCCAGGCTGGAGTGCAATGGCGTGATCTCGGCTCACTGCAACATCCTCCTCCCCAGTTCAAGCAATTTGCCTGCCTCAGCCTCCCAAGTAGCTGGGATTACAGGCATGCTCCATCATGCCCGGCTAATTTTGTATTTTTAGTAGAGACGGGGTTTCACCATGTTGGTCAGGCTGGTCTTGAACTCCTGACCTTAGGTAATCCACCCTCCTCGGCCTCCCAAAGTGCTGGGATTACAGGAGTAAGCCACCACTCCTGGCCATGCATTTATTTTAAATCTTGTGAATTAGTATGGTCAATCTCTTTTCATTATTCTCTCTTTAGATTTATCTGAAGAGGAGAGAGATACCTGTGAGTCTGAGGCTCATTTATCACCTAGACTTTTAAATCCTCCTTGAGAAATTGCTGCAATTTGCTTTGAGGAAACAACATAATTCCAAATGTCTTGGTTATCCTTAACTGGGAATTTTGGTGTTTCTCGGACTGCTAATTTTCATCCTATTTATATTAGTTTGCTACGGCTGTGATAACAAAGTACCATAGACTGGGTGGCTTAAACAATAGAAATTTATTTTTTCACAGTTCTGGAGGCTATAGCGAGCCTAAAATCAAGGCTTAACAGGGTTGGTTTCTTCCGAGGATTGTAAGGGAAGGATCTGTTCCAGGCCTCTCTTATTGGCTTATAAATAGCCATTTTCTTTCTGTCTTCACGTAGTATTCCTTCTGTACATGTCTGTGTCCTGAACTCCTCTTCTTATAAGAATATTACTCATATTGAGTTAGGGTCCACCCTGAATGTCTCATTTTAATTTAACTACTCTTTAAAGAACCTGTCTCCAAATATGTCACATTCTGAGGTCCTGGTGCTTAGAACTTCAACATATAAACTTTTAGGGGAACACAATTCAGGCCGTAACACCTCTGGAAGCAAGAGTCTTATTCTGTAACAAAACTTAAGATAATCAAGTGTGATACTCCATATTCAGAGTATCATCCTCCCTTCAGAGAGGAATACTAAAAGAAGTAGACATCTTCCATCTGTTACAAACCCTAGTAGAAGAAGAGCCCAAGATATCAGGTGATACCAGAGACCTGGAAATAGGTGATTTCCAGGGGCTGGAGTGTGAGGTGTAAAGAAGTTAGTTCTTGTGTCTAGGTTTTAAAAAAAGATGGTTATGTAGAGATAACTACATAGAACTGTACCACCAATTAATGCTTCATGTTTTCTATCTCAAGAACAAATGTGTAATCATTTGGAAGATAGTATTCATTAATTTCACACCTCCCATGGCTAAGACAGACAGTTAAGCCAAGTAGGAAGAGCACAGACACTAAAGTCAAGCCAGCCTGGGTTTAAATCCCAGCTCTATAATCTCATGGCTAAGTGGCCTTGGGCAAATTGTTCTTATTCTTGTTATGTAAAGACGCTTACAGCTTTAAAAAAGAGGTATTGCTTACCTCAAGAGTTTGTTTCATGGATTAAAATGAAGTAACACAAGTTAGGCTTTCAGCAGAAGGCTGGAGATATAATGGAAATTCAAGTAAGTTTGGCTTTATTTACTTTCTTTCTTTTTTTGGCGGGGAGGGACAGAGTCTCACTCTGTCACCCAGGCTGGAGTGCAATGGCGCCATCTCAGCTCACTGCAACCTCCACCTCCCAGGTTCAAGTGATTCTCCTGCCTCAGCCTCCCGAGTAGCTGGGACTACAGGCACATGCCACCACACCCAGCTAATTTTTGTATTTTTAGTAGAGACAGGGTTTCACTATGTTGGCCAGGCTTGTCTTGAACTCCTGACCTTGTGATCTGCCTAAAGGAAGAGACCAACCCTCATATTGTCTTATGCACAATTTCTGCCTCCAAAGAAAAAAAAAAGTAAAAACTAAAAGGCAGAAATGAAATCCACAAGCAGATAGCCCGGTACCACACCCTAGGCCTGGTAGTTAAAGATCAACCTCTGACCTAATCAGTTATGTTATCTATAGATTACAGACATTGTATAAAAAAGCACTGTGAAAATCCCTATCCTGTTTTGTTCCAATCTAATTACAGGTGCATGCAGCCCCTAGTCACGTACCTGCTGCTTGGTCAATTGATCACGACCCTGTCACGTGCACCCCCTTAGAGTTGTGAGCCCTTAAAAGGGACAGGAATTGCTCACTTGGGGAGCTCAGCTCTTGAAACAGGAGTCTTGCTGATGCTCCTGGCCGAATAAACCCCTTCCTTCTTTAACTCAGTGCTGAAGGAGTTTTGTCTGCGGCTCGTCCTGCTACATGCCCACCTCTGCCTCCCAAAGTGCTGGGATTACAGGCGTGAGCCACCACAACCAGCCCGGCTTTATTCACTTTCTTACTCTCCTATAGGATTTGGAATTCCAGTTCAAATTTTCCAGTTTAATTGTTCTCATGGTACCTGCTCATGCCAGAAAAACTCTTTCTCTACGTTCTAGTAGCATCTTCTATTTGCCTAAGTGGATCTTTCTCTCCTCTCTCCCTTTTTGCACATGAACTTCTGAAGGACAGCATTTATAGCAATTCATATTTTCTGAATTCCAGACAATTCATAGCAAAATGTCTGGAATCTAACAGGGCATTGGCCCTTATTCAGGTCTATTGCCATATCCATAGAATCATGTTAGATAAAATATCAATTTATTTACAAATGGCAAAACGGCAGCACCATTGTCTATCCTAGGACACTTGTCTCTAAAAAAAAAAAAAAATCATTGAACAATAGCATATCATGTAAGAAACCACTCTTAACATTCTCATATAGACCAATTGCCAGTCCTCCTTCTGCCCAGCCTAAATCTATCCCCAGGAGAAGGCCTTACAGCAGCATAAAACAGATTCCAATCCAAAAATGTTATATAGGGCCATGAAATAAGGAGAGGAAATGAGCTGTTTTCTCTGGGCACCTTTTACACGCTGTTTAGTGTTAGAGCCAAAAATTGATCTTGGCTCTCTCTCTTCCTTCTGTTTTTTACAGATTGAGCTTCTTGTACTGTTTTTCAACCAGTTCCTTCCTGATAGTCAGACATGGTGGGTTAAGATATTTCTCACTGATGAAGAAAGTTGATATGCTTTTAAAGGTTTCCCAAAACTCATCTGATAGCATTTTCCCTGGAGCCTCTTTCCATCTACTTCTTTGCCTTTTTGGGACTAAGATAACATCATTAAGATAACATCATTTTGTAATATATGTTTTTTACAGTTCAATTTATCTGGAAGTAGTCTATGTGAAGGTTACTAATAATTACATTCCCTGATCTTACTCAGGGTCTTAAGCCCACTTTTTCCAACCAGAGTTAAGGGATAGGTGAATATTGCCAAATGTTCCTGAGAAGCTGACAGTGTCTCTTTTCTTAATTTCATGTTCAGGATTACACATCAATGTCTATAAATAAAAAAATAGGTTCCATTCATCATTCTAGAAACTGGGCTAAATGATTTTTGAACATGTACAATATTAAGTTTAATATATCCATTTAAGAAACAAACAAAAAAAACTAAGATAAAATAAAATGATTGGCCAAGATCATAGAGCCAATACCTAATATAGCTACTGCAATTTGCTTCTGTGTATATTGTATTCCAAAATCCACCGGCTTAATAATCCATGCTCCCCAAATATTGTTCAACAAAACCCTATGCTGGAACTCCCAGATAGAAGCAATTTGGAGATGTAAGTTCAGCTCACTTAACTGTTTGTAGAGTGAACAGAGGTTTTCCAGTGGAGAGAAATACTCACGTAACACAGAGAGATACTAACGAGGGACCCTCAAGCTCTTGGATATATAGATTTACCCCAACACTCTAAATCAGGTTACACTTAAAAATATGGTACCCTGTCTCATTAGTTGTTTATATAAGTAGATTCATGTCTATAGCGGGAATTGTTACCTATTATATACTTATAATGGGAATTATTTGGAAAATTTTATTTCTTTTTTTTTTTTTTTGAGACAGAGTCTGGCTCTGTCACCTAGGCTGGAGTGCAGTGGCGTGATCTCGGCTCACTGCAAGCCCCCCCTCCCGGGTTCACGCCATTCTCTTGCCTCAGCCACCTGAGTAGCTGGGACTACAGGCACCTGCCACCGCGCCTGGCTAATTTTTAGTATTTTTAGTAGAGACGGGGTTTCACCGTGGTCTTTATCTCCTGACCTCGTGATCCGCCCGCCTTGGCCTCCCAAAGGGGAAATTTTATTTCTAAGACAATTTTTAGAAAAAAAAAAAACCCTTTGATTAGCATTTTTCAGGGGGATTTAGAAAAATATTATTGTCCCAGGTGTCCTGCTACACCACACACTTCTTTACCCAAAGTGGAGAGCTGCTCCTTTGAAAATATGTCCACCAAATTGTCCTGATTGCTGTTGCTATCTCAACCACAAACTCGGTAATTGTGATTACCAAAAATCCTAAATATTGAAAAATCACAGAATATAGGAACAGAAAGACCAGTTAGGAATCTTTTGTTCCAAATTTCTCATTTTCAGATGTAAAACCTGAGGTTCACAAGGAGAAAAAACTTTCTCAAGTTTACGTAGCAAGTAAATAAGAGTGAGGACTGACTGGTCAAATAGGACTCATGCTCCAGTTTCCTTTCAACTCTGTTCCATCAATTATTGACAAAAGATGGCTGGTGTTTGTTCCTACATTCTGTTTTCTGGCTATGGGTTGTTTATAGAGTGTTCTGTTTGATAAAGGGCTGATGAAAAGGAGGACTTCAGAAACTGCTGTTGGTCTTTGGCATCATTTTATTGATGCCTTAATTCCCCATTATCTGTGATAAGTTCCTAAATCTTGTATGCCAACACAAAGACAGATACGAAATCAAGTTACATTATTCCAATTTATTGCACAAATACAGGTAATTGAGAATACATAAGGAGGTCACAAGCACACTAATAATTAATGATACAATACTGCATCATGGGATAGAGTAGTTATGGAGCAAGAAATTAAGGCTGGATGAAAAGGGTCTTCATGGAGAAGATGACCTTGAAGTTGAAATTTAGAAAGACAATTTGGGGCAGTGATAGTGTGAAGAGAACCCCAGCATTGTGCTCTGTGTCTGCCTGAGGTGTGCATACTATAAAAGGCAGGCAGGGTGGGGCAACTCTCCAAATGATCTTGAGAAAAAATTTCTAAATTGTGTGTTGTGTAAAAGAAATACGTAGTCAATGATGAAAATATAAGTTGAGTGAAATAAAAGAAATCATATATTATACAACTGTAAAGATAGCTTGGATCCACTCCTAGGGGTCCTGGTAAACCAGGTTTAAGAGTCTGTATGTGAACATCCATGCCATGGAAGTGATGTGATTAATACCTACAGATGATCAAGAGTAGAGATGCAGCTTAGCATGATACACAGTGAAAGGGTAGGGTTTTTTATTCTGCTGTCAAATTTGGAGAAACAAAATTTTATTTTAGAAAAATGAGAAGGGGAAATCCTCAGGCCCTACAATTAAATAAAGCATACCAAGTCACTTAATTATTTGTTGTGTGATTGTCGTGATCACTTTCATAATCTAGGGAAATTAACATCTACCTGTCACCTTTTAATCTTGGCATCCTCAATACATAAAATGTAATTAACTATTTCATTAATTGTGACTAATACTCTCAGACTGATTTTTTTCAGTCATTCTATAAGACTCATACTTAGTCTAAAAACATAAACTATCTTTTCCTTCTTTTATAAACAGAATTTTTTCTTAGCTTGCTTTTCTTCACTACCTTCTATTCATAATCAACTATCTTATTTCTCACATATGCCCCCATTCTCTGTCTCTAAAGGTCTTTGCAAATATCTTATTCATTTACTCATCACAATACCCATGTGTGGAATTTCTCAACACTTTTTACATTCATTCACTATTGCTATTTTCTCTGCCCCATATTCATGCCTTAGGTGGAGTTGCTTATCACTGTGGACTTTTCTCTTGCCCAAGCCTACAGATACTGTCTCTGATGGATACTTATTTTCTCTTTATCTAATCTTTCTCTATTTTGGGCTACCTGCTCTCTACTGTTTCACAATGCATGTTTATGCCTAATTATTGTATCTTCTAGTCTAGATTTTATCCTCAGTTTTTCCCTCCAATTATAGGCATATGAAGTTTAACTTAGCTTCACTTCTATCTCAAAATGATTCTCTTAGACTGTTAACTTGCTTCATTTAATAATGATTTCTCTTATAATGACACTAAACCTGTATCAAACTCTATCTTTACCAGAACTCTGTATTGGATGTCATCAGGCCTTCTATAGTTGCATTTCCCTTTGTCTCCCCAAAATGAAAGTCTAAAAATAAGCTTAATTCAGGTCTATTTGTCCTCTACCTTTCATACTTCTGACTTTTTATCTTTTCTTTTTTTCTTTTTTTTTGAGATGGAGTCTCCCATTGTCACCCAGGCTAGAGTGCACTGGTGCGATCTCAGCTCACTGCAACCTCCACTTCCTGGGTTCAAGCGATTCTCCTGTCTCAGCCTCCCAAGTAGCTGGGACTACAGGAGCCCACCACCACACCCAGCTAATTTTTTGTTTGGATTTTTAGTAGAGATGGGATTTCACTATGTTGGCCAGGCTGGTCTCAAACTCCTGACCTCGTGATCTGCCCACCTCGGTCTCCCAAAGTGCTGGGATTACAGGCGTGAGCCTCCGCCCCTGGCCCTTTTTATCATTTTTTCAACATAACCAGTGTTCTCCTTTCATCTTAGACCTAAACACTTAATGTATTAGTCAACCAGTTGCTTGTCTAACTTTATTCTTTAATTTAATTTGTTAACAAAATCTATCAGTTACTGTTTTTCTACATGTTTTAGATATAACCATTGTTTACATTTCCACTCACTTTATTTCTGCTTAGGTCTTAATTTAGTCTTCTTTTTTCGCAAATATTTTACTAAATGATCTCTCCACTTATAATTTCCCTGTTTTTACCTATCTACCTCCCCAGACAGTGGTAACAATAACATTCCCAACTTCCTACTTATCAATCTGCAAATAATATCATGTCAGTGAATGTGCTGGTGATTCAGGCAATTATACAGATCTTTATAAAACTTCATGTCTTTGCAAAAATGTATTATTGACTGGTGGTAAAATATTTGCATAGAAAGTTATATATAGTGTAAGTAATACATATGTGTATGTGACTGTGTGGGTATGGGTGGATGGTACAAATCATGCCCAACTGTAACTATTAGGAATGCTAAAAAAAAAAACCCTAAGAACCAAATATTATCAAACTGTCAAAGTTTAACCAACTTTCAGCCAGCCTTCTTGTTTTCTGTATTTGCACAGTTATAATGAAACAGTTAAATCTTGCTTACTACATGTTGACTTTCCAGCAGAGATGTGTGTGAAGTCATAATATAAAACAAGAAAAATAGGAGTCTATCATATCTACAAATGGAAGGAGAATATTAAGGTGAACAGAAGCAACAAAAACAAAATATTCTCATCTGGTGAATAAATCTAATATAAAATTGGCCGGCTGTGGAGAGAATAGAAATTTTTCCAGTAGCCCCTTAACACGACCTTGGCCTTCTGGATCCTTGGCTGTGAATCAGAGTGTTCTGGACACGTGATTCTTATAAATCAATGGGAGGAGACATTTCCCCTCGGTCTTCCAACTCACTGTAAGTAGCTGAATATATGTTTAATTCTTCATAAACACGATCGTCTGGAACCTGATAAGGGAAAAATCATTTCATATCAATTACCACGAATTTCCCATCCCTAGAAGTCTTGCTCAAGAGACTTACCTCATCTACTTTTGTCTTTCTGGCTCTCACGCTCTCTGTCATTAAACTCTGATTATTTCTTTCATTTCCAGAAAACCAAACCAGACTGGCTGGCCAAGTGGGCCCAAAAGAAATCATGTCAGTCGATGACACGTTGGTGAGGTTATTCCTTAGTATATCTGCTGTCTTATTTATCTATCTTTGGAAGAGAGTGATTTTTTTTTATTTCTTTTATTTTTTTTGAGACAGAGGCTCACTATGTCACCCAGGCTGGAGTGCAGTGGCCATGATCTTGGCTCACTGCAACTTCTCCCTCCCGGGTTCAAGCAATTCTCCTGCCTCAGCCTCCTAAGTAGCTGAAATTACAGGTGTGTGCCCCCATGCCCCACTAAGTTTTATATTTTTGGTACAGACGGAGTTTCACCATGTTGGCCAGGCTGTTCTCCAAATCCTGACCTCAAATTATTCTCTGGCTTCGGCCTCCCAAAGTGCTGGGAAGTCTGGCTCTGTCACCCACGCTGGGGTGCAGCGGCATGATCTAGGCTCACTGTAACCTCCACCTCTTGGGCTCAAGCGATTCTCCTGCCTCAGCCTCCCAAGTATCTGGAACCTCAGGTGCCTGCCACCACGCTGGGCTAATGTTTCCTTTTCTGTTTTTGTTGTTTTGTTTTGTTTTGTTGTATTTTTTAGTAGAGATTTGATTTCGCCATTTGGCCAGGCTGGTTTCAAACTCCTGACTTCAAGTGATCCGCCCTCCTCGGCCTCACAAAGTGCTGGGATTACAGGCATGAGCCACCGTGCCCAGCCTGGAGGAGAGTGATTTTAAAAGGTGGCTAGACTTGAATGCCTCAGGAAACTGGACAGATGGAGAGAGTATGTTTCTTCCATCAGACATGGGCAAGTACATGAGCACGAGGTGCTGGTGGTTCTCATCAAAGGTGTAATGGACAGGTGAGGCAAGTGGAAACATTTGGTAGTCATGAATCAGAAAGGAAAGAAAGCTGAGGTTTTAGAGCAAGTTGGAAAGGAAAAGTCAAGAAACAAAGGAATAAAACAGAAACAGGAATAGGCTACTTCTGGGGCAGAAAACAATGCAGATACCTGGGAGGTTTCCTCACAAGCCTTCTGCACATTCATCTCTCATGCTCCACACACTTTAAGGCATTTTCTAACATTATACAGATCCTATTATCCCAACCCTCATTCAGAGGGATATATTATGAAATGTGTGCTACTTATGGGTATAAAATGTGATTTAAAATGTGAGATTTGGAAACCAAAGTAATAAAACTTGGAGAAACTATTTTCTGGAAGAAATGTTTCAGAAAACCCAGGCCATATTTTTAAGGAATAAAGCTCCAGTTCGTTAACCTGTCATTCAAGATTTTGTATCGGGCTTCTATCTACCTTGTTTCCTTTGAGTTCTTCCCCAGCTCCATAGACTGTGAGTGACACCGCACTACCAAGTCCCAAAATGGTGAGAAACAGCATCATCACTACAATTTCCTATTGAACAGCAACAAACGACAAACAAAAAGAGTCACATGGTAGGCGCCCCAAAAGTTTATTTTCTTATAGCATCTCCTGTTTTCATCTCCCTACCATCTGACCAGTCCTTCTAAAGTGACGCATACACACACACAGAAACACACACACACACACACACAGAGGCACAGAAAAACCCAGAGATCGTCACTTGCAGTAGATAACTTTAACCCCGAGGAATTTGCCAGGGTTGAGGGGAGCGGGCAGCCAGCATCTCCCTGGACTGTGTGAACTTACAGAACACTGTACTATGTAATAGAAGTTACAGAAAAGGATGGTGTTCATGGAACAGGAAAAGAGGGCTTCTTACTTACATTAGGACCCAGAATCTTAGTCTTGCCACACACACAAAAATACATACAGTGGAAAAGGAAGCCATAAAGCACTTGTCGGTCTCGAAAAATTTCTGGCAACTGTGGATGTGGATATAAGCCGAGCTCTTCTTCAGGTTGATGATCAGGATGGTAATTCCTGTTCCCCCAGCTATGCTGCTGGCAGCGTTTGCTCCCAGGCTTCCTCTCACCTGATGATAGTGAAGAACACTCAGACCTGGGCCTGCACTTGCTGGCACATTCAATAAACCTATCTTCATTTCAGGGCTGGATGCATCCAGTAAATTCCACATCGCTTCCAAATTTTGGTTAAAAAAGGAAACCCTGAAAATGTCCGCATTGTTTAATGAGCATATATTACTTTCTCGCTGGACTGCCTTCAGGAACCACATGAACACGTACGGTCTTTCCTCAAATATTCTCCTTAATTGAAAGCTATTTATTTGATCATGTGAATATGCCTACAAGGACAATGCCAGTGTGAGGACACTTTTTTTTAGAACGAGCGTCAAGGTAAACATAAACTTCATTGTATGTTAAATGGTGCAATTTATGTTTCTAATTATTATATCCAACTTCTGTTGCAAAAAGCCTTAGGACACAAAATAGATTGAAACAAAATCATATATCCACATTCACAAGTAATATAGGAGACAAAGATGTGTTTCCCTTAAGACTCTTAAAACTCTGTTTTTCTTATCTTTTCAAGGATGGACAAAGACAGAAACGGGCAACTCACCAGATATGTTGCATTTCTCCTTTCAGATATAATTGACAAAATTCCAGAAATGGAAAACTGTTCAAAAAGGAGGAAAAAAAAAGCCACAATGAGTTTCTTGTTTTCAATGTGTCCTTTTTAACCCCATCTTCCAAACATAGGTAAAATTTGGGGTACTCGATAAAGTTACTTTTTAATGTCACTTGTGAGCCCAATATTTCCTTATTCTTATTTTCTATACAGTGCTTCTCAGAATTAAATGTGTATACGAATAAGGCTGGGTGTGGTGGCTCATGTCTGTAATCCCAGCACTTTGGGAAGCCGAGGCGGGGGAATCATTTGAGGTCAGGAGTTCACGACCAGCCTGACCAAAACGGTGAAACCCTGTCTCTACTAAAAATACAAAAATTAGCCAGTCATGGTGGCGTGCGCCTGTAGTCCCAGCTACTAGGGAGGCTGAGACAGGAGAATCACTTGAACCCGGGAGGCAGAGGTTGCAGTGAGCCAAGATCATGCCACTGCACTCCAGCCTGGGTGACAAGAGCAAGACTCCATCTAAAAAAAAAAAAAAAGTGTATATGAATCACGTGAGGGTCTTGCTAAAATGCAGATTCTTATTCATTAGGTCCTGGATGGAGCATGAAATTCTTCATTTACATGAGGCTCCCAGGAGATGCTAACCCTGACACAATGCAGGGGTTACTCTTGGAGTAGCAACGTCCAGCAACATCAGGGGCATGAATCTGTTAGACCACCACTCTCATTCTATTGCAATTGTCTGTTCGTATGTGCGTCTTCCGTCAGCTCCTTTAGGCATGAAACATGTGTTTGTGGCATGCATATTTCTAGAGTTTGACATATATCATGTGAATATAGAGTAATTATGAAAATGTACACTATGATATTGTTACCAAACATTTACATATTTGATATAAATATAAGTAAATAGCACAAATTCAAAGCAATCTCCTAAAGACCCAGATTGTGAGTTTGATGGTTTGAGAGACACCTAATAAACTGTGTTTGAAATACAAAGACAGAGCCAAGTTTCAATTATAACAGAGGTAGAGGTTCAAGGAGAGTCCTGAACAAGTCATCCGAGCCCTAAGGATTTAGCAGAATTCAAAGTGAATGTGACATAGTTTAGAATTAAAATATATTCTTGTGAATGAAGTATCGATATAAAGAAAAAACATGAATAATCTCAAAATAACTGTGCAGCGAAGGAAGACAAACAGTAAAGAGAACATACCTATATAAAGCTCTAAAAACTGCAAGTTAATTTATATTCACAGAAAGCAGATCAATGTTTTCTTGGGGATGAGAGGACAAGGAGTGGAGGGAGGAAGAAAGAGTTACAAAGATACACAGGGAAGCTTTTGGAAATGATGGATACATACATTGTATTAATGTGGTGATGCTTTCATGTGTGTCTATGTGTGTCAAAGGTTAGCAAATTGTACACCTGAAATACTTGCAATTTATTATATGTCAATTAGACCTTTAAAAAGTTATACACCTTATTATCTTACTCATCCACCTGTTTTTCCAGCTAGAACAATGAGTAAAAGAGATACCAGGAGAAAATACCTAAAAGAGTTTCTAGGGCATAGAAGGTCACCATATGCCCATTGATCTTAATTTTTCTCACCCCAGCAATCTCTTTCCTCATTTTTCATGAAGATAACTTTATTTTCTATTATTATTATTATTATTTTGAGACAGAGTTTCGCTCTTATTGCCCAGGCTGGAGTGCAATGGCACAATCTCAGCTCACTGCAACCTCTGCCTCCCAGGTTCAAACAAGCCTCCTGCCTCACCCTCTTAAGTAGCTGGGATTACAGGCGTGCACTATCACACTCAGCTAATTTTTTATATTTATTAGAGACGAGGTTTCACCATGTTGGTCAGGCTGGTCTCGAACTCCTGACTTCAGGTGATCCACCTGCCTCAGCCTCCCAAAGTGCTGGGATTACAGGTGTGAGCCACCATGCCCAGCCTCTGTTATTATTTTTAGTTGACAGATAAAGCTGTATGTATTTATCATATAACTTTATTGATGAATAGTGCTAGAGGTATGTTCTTGGAGTTGGATTCTGAAAGTTTAGGTTCAATTACTATTAGTCAAGTGTCCCTTAGGCAAGTCATTTAACTTGAATTAGATTCAGGTTTCTCATGGGATAAAACTGTGGGCTAAATAATTAACCCACTGTCAGTTGTAAAAAGAATCTTTTGTTGTTGTTAATGAGCATATCTATGTTAAGAATTATAAATATCATCTTAATACTGGAAATAAACAACTGGTTAGAGCTGAGCAAGAGAAAAACCTATGTTCAGTGTTATTTCAGAAACAATTATAGATGTATACTCACAAATATGGCTCCCCAGAATGGATAACCTGCTTTAAATGATGAAAAAATGTCTCCCTCAATGTGTGAAATATCAAGTACAGAGCAGACAACTGTTCCAAAACAAAGGCATATCATAGCAATCAGAATTTGTGTTACCTATAGAAAAACACATGAATTTCATGAAAATCAAAAAAATTTTCCCAAGATTATATCATTTTTTAATAATAGAAGCCAAACATGAGAAACTGCTTTAGTGTCCTAAACTGTCCTGAGAAATGATCCACACGTAAGATTTTCCAGGATACCCTGGCCACTATAAGAATTGATAACAAGCACTACCTAATGCATGGATGGCCAATACTTTTCTCCATGCACCTTTATGTACTTAGTCATGTTGAACATCAGTAATTGTTCTTTACATCTAAGTAAAGACAAAGATTATGAATCCTGCACTCCTGTTGGCCATTCTCGTCCTAGCAATTTAAAGTCTTTATGAGGAAATGCTTCTGTCTTCCCAAAAGGACCCAGTTAGTGCCAACTCTTTATCTACCATGTTTTTCAGAGGACCTGCCACCTCTCACGAATCCAAGTGGGAAAACAGTTGATGCAACTCAATATTCTTTTCTAGACCCAAAAGAATTACTCTAGTCAAAGTTGGAGGAGGCTCACTCACCCCCAGGAACTCTTGCTCTTTTTTCAAAACTGTCAGCCATGTATGCTGTGGTGGGGATGAGGCCGACTTCAATAGTCTGCCTGAAGATACTTCCTGGGGGGATATTTCCAAGACTTCAAATGCAGGCACACTGTGAAATTTAAAAGCAATTCGGTCATGAGAACATTCTGTAACTCCCTGTGCAACATTCTCAACAGACAGAAAGGGGAGTTTTGTTTATTTTTTCAAAGCCATCCTGTAATTCAAATCTTCATTGTAATCACTAAGAAACTAAAGCCCAGAGCAGCCAAGTAACTGACCAAGAATACCTGAATACTATCCAAGTGATTAGATGGGACAAAATGGAACAAAATTCATGCCACATTTTCCTATTCTTAATCCAGTGGTACTTTCAAGTTCTTTCTCATTCGTCTATGTTGACAAGTAAAACTGAAAATAAACACATTCACCTATGCATGTCACAATCCTTTTAACGTAGAAATGTATCTGAATATATTTTGTCAGTAACAAACCCCAACTTCATGTACACAGAATACAATGAAGGAATGGCTTTGAATGGCTAGATGGGACTCTATTACTATTTTCATCTTTCCAGAGGAACATCCCACAGCTTATGGATCATAAAGACCAATCAAGAAGCAGGTTATTTTATAAAGTATTTATAAAAGCGTGTGTGAAGGATATGTGTCCCTCAGCACATATCAGACACAGAAGCAAGAGATCTACATACATAATATGAACTCTCCTGTCTCATACCCAGAAAATGAGCTTCTAATGTGAGAAATCTGTTATTTCCAGTTTACAAGCTGAGTAAAATATTCCTCTCCAGGGAGAGAGAACCACTTGGAAAGTATGGCAAGTAGCTTCCTCATACCCAATATATTAATTAAACTAGATGGATCCATGCCTAAATCCATAAAGTTTCATCTCCTAAGCATTGTGACTATGACTTCCCCTGCCACTAAGTGACTGAGAGTAGAAAAAAATAATACCTTGTACCTACCTGGAAGGCTCTTGTGGCAGAGCAAGATTTGCTCTCCTATTATTTTCCGTGTCCATTTTTTCATTAACTGAGCTATCCAGGAGTAAAGAATATTGTTATATTGAGACTTGGTGGATTCCCTCTTACTGCACGCTCTGAATAGGCAGTTGAAATGGGTTACCTCATGACATTGATGATTATCTTTATACATAAGCCATTTGCCAGACAGATAAGTTTCTTGGCTGATTCAAATCAACAGGCTTTTACTTGTGATGAATAGAAAAATTGAGAAGTCTACTAAATAAAGACTAATATGAAATAAGAATATTTGAGACTCCTGGAGCATAATTTTGCCTGAGACTAGCAGGATTTACAGAACCTGAAAATGAGACATTTTAGTAAGGGTTGAGAAGGTGAGAAAGAACTGCAGAAAAGAAAGAGATGTGCCCTTGTTCTGGAATTTTCCCCACTTGTGTCCCAATTCAGCCATTTCTATGGCAGAAGTTATCCAATTGCACCTTTGAAAAGCTTGTCTTCCTTGTTTAAGGCATACTTGGTTTCACACATAGACCCAAAACTGAAGTGCTGTTGTATGTGAGTGAGTGTGTGTTAGTCTCTAAATCTCCAGATCCATCTCTGACTTTAATATCTATCGTCTTTCTCTCTCTTTCTGTCTTTTGGAAACTGTTTACATGATTTGCTGCAGCAGATGGTCTTGGAAATACAACAGGCTACATTCGAACTGCTGTGAACCATACCTGATAGTGTGTAAAAGCTAAGAAGACTCCATTGTCTGCTAAATTATTAGGCTGATGGTGCTTAAATCTTTACAATGGCAAGAATGGGATAGTGAAAACACCGAGAGGCATGAACTTTATAACAAATCCCATGAGCAAATCTAAACAGCATTGGACCGAGTAGCATGCCTAAGTTAGAATTAGAGCTAAACCATGTGATCACTGAAATACCATAACTAGCTAGACTATAGCAAAATCAGTACAGATAAGATTCAGAGAAGGTTTTAATCTCTTTTATTTCAGTTTAATTATAAACATAACCGTGAATGGCTTTCAATAATATTTAAGATACTAAAAATCACACCTCTAATCATGTGTGGTTTTTTTGGGGGGAGGGGGGTGAAAAAGAAAATCTTTTTGCAGGAAACTAAGATATTTGCATAAACTGAGTATACTAAAATACATATTGGTATAGCTTTTGTGGCCAAGTTTATTAACTCAGGTGTCATCTTCCCATGGTGTCTTCAGGAATTGGTGGACCTAAACAAGGTGCTATTGGAATTAAGGAATAGACCTTACTCACTTATACGTTCATCCAAAAAGAACTTAATGTTCCATGCCAGGCACTGCCCTTATCACTGTGCATGCACAGATGAATGCCAAAATCCCAGGTCCTTCTAGTCCACAATCAAGCAGAATAGAACAAAGATAAATGATATATTATTACCCAATATGTCGGAGGCCAGAGGATGTGGGAACACATAGAAGGGTAAAACAATTCTGCCTGATAGGGGATATATAGAGTTCAGGGAAGGAATTCCCAGAGAAGGTAACATTTGAGACCAGACTTAAAATTAAAATGATAGCCTCAACAATTTTCTATTTTCTTTTTTTTCTTTTTTCTTTTTTTTTTTGAGACAAGAGTCTCACTCTGTCACCCAGGCTGGAGTGCAATGGCTCACTGCAACCTCTGCCTCCCAGATTCAAGCAATTCTCCTGCCTCAGCCTCCTGAGTAGCTGGGACTACAGGAGTGTGCAGCTACACTGGGCTAATTTTTTTGAATTTTTAGTAGAGATGGGGTTTCACCATGTTGGCCAGGCTGGTCTTGAACTCCTGTCCTCAGGTGACTCACTCACCTCGGCCTCCCAAAGTGCTGAGATTACAGGAGTGAGCCACTGCACCCAGCCACGAATTTTTATTTTATCTTTCTTTTTCTTTTTCTTTTCTTTCTTTCTTTTTTTTTGACGGAGTTTCGCTCGTGTTGCCCAAGCTGGAGTGCAATGGCGCGATCTCGGCTCACCGCAAACTCCGCCTCCTGGATTCAACCGATTCACCTGCCTCAGCCTCCGGAGTAGCTGGGATTACAGGCATGCGCCACCACGCCTGGCTAATTTTGTATTTTTAGTAGAGACAGGATTTCTCCATGTTGGTCAGGCTAGATTGAACTCCCAATTTCAGGTGATCCACCCGCCTCAGCCTCCCAAAGTGCTGGGATTACAGGCGTGAGCCCCGCACCCAGCCTTATTGCCTCCTTCTTAATGAAATTACCCCACACCTGCTGGGAAAAGTCCTGAAGCCGTGGTTCTGTGTGGTGTTTCCTAGTAGCTTATAGTAGTTAATTATTTGTGCAGGAAACAATCACGAATTGAACTTGAGATTTAGAATGGAAACAAACTGAAGATGGTCTTTGGTGTTTGCACACGATGCTATTTTGTGAGAATTCTCAACAGAGCCTTGCAAAATGCAAATCAGAACCTGTCATACCTTATGGCCTCCAAATTGTTTCCTATTCCAATTCTCACAACCACCTCCTTGCCGCTTCGTAAGTTACTTATTATCTTCTATGCCCACACTTTGGTTCCCTTCAGCCATGTTTTATCATCTTTCACAATAATGAACATTGAAACATATGACAAAATGACTGGCTTTTTTAGTGAGGCAAAATTATCACGATGAGTTTTAACTATGCTGCTACCTGAAAGGAAGAGATAACAGAGCTAACACCCCTTCCCTACCATGTATCTTTCCTCCTCTAGCACGGTCTTTGCACACATCTTTCACCCACCCCACATCTCTGGCTTCCTCTTTGACAAGCAAGGTTTCCTCTTTAAGTTACATATTAGATTTATTTCTTGAAACTTACAAAAAATTTGCTTTCGTATCCCACACTGACAATTGTTTTCTCAAACTGAATGCTCGATTTACTTAAAATAAATATGCATGAATTTGCATGTTACAAGTTAAAATTTATACTATCTCAGATTAAAGCCTTAAAAGTAAAACCTAAAACCATAAAAACTCTAAAAGAAAACCTAGTCAATACCATTCAGGACACAGGCATGGGCAAAGACTTCATGACTAAAACACCAAAAGCAAATGCAACAAAAGGCAAAATTGACAAATGGGATCTTATTAAACTAAAGAGCTTCTGCTCAGCAAAAGATCAGAGTAAACAGGCAACCTACAGAATGGGAGAAAATTTTTGCAATCTATCCATCTGACAAAGGTCTAATATCCAGAATCTACAAGGAACTTAAACAAATTTACCAGAAAAAAATAAACAACCCCATCAAAAAGTGGGCAAAGGATATGAACAGACGCTTCTCAAAAGAAGACATTTATGTGACTAACAAACATACGTAAAAAAGCTCATCATCACTGGTCATTAGAGAAATGCAAATCAAAACCACGATGAGATACCATCTTGTGCCAGTTAGAATGGTGATCATTAAAAAGTCTGAAAACTGAACAGATGCTGGCAAGGATGCAGAGAAATAGGAACGCTTGGGAGTGTAAATTAGTTCAACCATTGTGGAAGACACTGTGGCGATTCCTCAAGCTTCTCCTTGGTGAAGGAATGAAAACACTGGGCCATAAGTCCAGCATTCTGATTTTCTGGGGGCTGCTGGGGCCTTTACTTAGGTCTTACCTATCTCAGGCAAGGGCAGATAGGACCTGGCATACCCTAGACACAGGGGCATCATTAAGAACAAAGGCTGCAGTTTGAATAGCAAGCTAGTACATGTCACATTCCCCCCTTCCAGCTCAGGGCAAAGCAAATAGGCAAAACAAACACTGAACCACGACTGCCCCCCTTCCAGAAAAAAAAAAAAAAAAAAAAAAAAAAAAAAACAGCTCCCTGAGAAGGGAAAGAAAAAGAGAGAACCATATGTTCAATAGTCTGATTTTTCTGAGGGCTGCCCAAGGCACTGGCTCTACCTCAACTGTCTCAGAGCATTTATGGGTCCTGCCATGTTCCAAATGCCTAGGAACCACTGAGAACAGAAATAACAGTCTGAGATAGCATCTGGACTTGAGATGCTCCCAGAATGTCTGGACTGGCAGATTGGTGAAGTGTTTCTCCTATATGAGTCCATTCTATGAGACAATTGTGCAAACATCAACACAAGAGTCAAGGACAATGAAGAAACAGAAAAATACACTCCAAAAAATATAATAAGTTTCCAGAAACTGACCACAAGGATACAAAGACATGTGATATACCTGACAGAGAAATCAAAATAACCATCGTAAAAATGCAAAATAAGGTCAGGAGAACTTGCATGAATGTGAGAATTTCAAGAGAGATAGAAAGATTTAAAAGTATCAAATAGAAATCATAGAGTTGAAGAACACAATAGTTGAAATGAAATTCACTAGGTAGGTTCTACAGCAGACTAGAGCAAGCAGAAGAAAAGGTCAGTGAACTTGAAGAAAGTTTATCAAAATTATCTAGAGAAATGAAAAGAATAAAAAGAGTGAAAAAAAAAAACTTAAAGGGGCTGGGTGTGGTGGTTCACGCCTGTAATCCCAGCGCTTTGGGAGGCCAAGACGGGTAGATCACAAGGTCAGGAGATCGAGACCATCCTGGCTAACATGGTGAAACCCCATCTCTACTAAAAAAAATTAGCAGGGCGTGGTGGTGGGCGCCTGTAGGCCCAGCTACTCAGGAGGCTGAGGCAAGAGAATGACATGAACCTGGGAGGCGGAGCTTGCAGCGAGCCAAGATTGTGCCACTGCACTCCAGCCTGGGTGACACAGCAAGACTCCGTCTCAAAAAAAAAAAAAAAAAAGCTTAAAGGATTTATGGGACACCATTAAGTGGGTCAGTATAGAAATCATAGGATTCTTGGAAAAAGAAGGGAGAGAAAAAGAAAGAAAGCTTATTCAAAAAATAATAAAGGAAATTTTCCAAATCTAAGGGCATCTAGAAAGCCCCTAATGGGCACCTACAAGGCCCAGTGGACCCCAAATAAGATGATACCAAGATATCCACACTGAGATACATTATAATAAATTATCAAAGGTCAAGGGCAAAGTGAGAATTTTGAAAGCCGCAAAAGAAAATGACTTGTTAATACAGTGGTGTCCCCATAAAAATATTAGGAGAATTTTTCAGCAGAAACTTTGCAGGCCAGAAGTAAGTGGAATGATATATCCAAAGTGCTGAGAGAGAGGAAAAAATGCCAACCAAGAATACTACTCTTGGCAAAACCATTCTTCAGTAATGAAGGAGAGATAAATACTTTCCTAGACAAACAAAAGCTGAGGAAATTTATCACCACTGAACCTGCATTACAAGATATGCTGAAAGGAGTTTTTCAAGTTGAAACAAAGAACAATTAAAAGCAATATGAAAGTATATGAGAGTATAAAATCACTTTTTCTTTAAGGTAAGGAGCAAGGCAAGGATGCCCATTTTTGCCACTTCTATTCAACATAGTACTAAAATCCCCAGCAAGAAAAATTAGGCAAGGAAAATAAATAAAAGGTATTCAAATTGGAAAAAAGTAAAAGTAAAATTGTCTCTCTTTGTAGATGGCATAATCATATATGTAAAAAATCCTAAAGACTACATATACTCACACACGTGCACACACATACACTTTGAATAAATAAATTCTGTAAGTAGCAGAATACAAAAATCAGTGGTGTTGCTACACACTAACAACAAACTTCCTGAAAAGAAAATTAAGAAAATATCTCATCTAAAATAGCATCAAAAAGAATAAAATACTTAGGAATAAACCTAACTGATGAGGTAAAAGATCTGTACACTGAAAACTATGAAACACAGAGGAAAGAAATTAAACACAAATAAATAAAAAGACATCCATGTTCATGGATTGGAAGGCTTAATATTGCTAAAATTTCTGCACTACCCAAAGCAACTTACAGATTCAATGCAAATTCTATCAAAATCCTAATAGAATTGTTTACAGAAGCTGTTAAAAATCCTAAAATTCATATGAAACCACAAAGGGCCCCAACAGCCAAAACAATCTTGAGAAAACCAAAGCTAGAGATATCTGCTGATTTCAAAATGTATTAAGAAACAACAGTAATTAAAACAGTATAATGCTGGCATAAAGGCAGGCATAAGACCTACAGAACAAAAGAGCCCAGATATAAATCCACACATATATGGCCAACTGATCGTCAACAAGGTTGCCAAGAATACAGAATGAGAAAAGGAGTCTTTTCTACAAATGGTGCCGGGAAAACTAGATATACTACATAATAGAATGAAATTGATTTTTATCTTACACAATATACAAAATTCAACTTAAAATGAATTGAAGAATTAACTGTAAAGGAGACCCAAAATTGTAAATCCCATAAAATAAAACATACAGGAAGAGTTTCATAATATTGAAGTTGGCAATAATGTATTGGATAAGACACCAAAAGCAAGGAAACAGAAGCAAAAATAGGGAAGTAGAAATAAATCAAACTTTTTGCACAGCAAAGGAAACGATAAAAAAAACGAGGAGACAACCTATAGGATGGGAGAAGTATTTGCAAATAATCTATCTGATACGGGATTAACATCCAAAATATATAAGAAACTTTTACAACTCAGTAGTTAAACAATCAAACAAACAAAAACAATAACCCGATTTAAAAAGTAGACAAAGTACTTGAATGGACTTTTCTCCAAAAAAGACATACATATGGCCAATGGGTAGATGAAAAGATTCTCAACATCACTAATCATTGGAGAAATGCAAATCAAAGCCAAAATGAGATATCACCTCATACCTGTTAGGATGACCATTATTAAAACATAAATAAATAATAAGTATTGGCGAGGATGTGGAGAAATTGGAATTCTTGTACACCGTTGGTGGGAAGGTAAAATGGTGCAGCAGCTATGAAAAACTGTATGGAGGTTTCAGCAAAAATTAAATATAGAACTACCATATGATCCATCAACCCTACTTTTCTATACTTAAGAGAATTAATACCAGGATCCCATGTTCATTGAAGCATTATTCAGAATAGCTAAGATGTGGAAACAACCTAAATATCCATAAATGGATGTGTGTTAAATACACACAATGGAATATTATTCAGTCTTTTTTTTTTTAAAAAAGGAAACCTACCATCTGCAACAAAATGGATGAACCTGGAAGACATTTGCTAAGTGAAATAAGCCTGTCACTAAAGGACAAATACAGCGTGATTTCATTTGTATGAGGTATCTAAAATAGTCAAATTCATAGAATCCAAGAGTAGAATAATGGTTGCCAGTCCCTAGAAGGAGAGAGAAATAGACAGTTGCTAATTAGCAGTCATAAAGTTTCAGTCAAGCAAGATGAATAAACTCTAAAGATACAATGTATAATATTGCACCTACAGTCCATAACAACGAGTGTACATTTAAAAATTTGTTAAGAGGACAGTTAAGTGTTAACTCTTGTTAAGTGTTCTTACCATAATAAAAAAAATGAAGTTGTACACTAACTATTTGTACATTCTTCTTTATCTTTCATATACCTCAATATAATGTATTTTGAATAAAATATGAATTTGGCTTTTCCTCTTTCAGGCATGTCCTACTATTTATGATCTATTACAAATTTTCATTACTATTTTCCATGGCAAATATCTATTTAGCCACAATTTTTGTTTTTGTTATAATGTGGGTGGCTGGCTGGAGGTTTCCATGTTTGCTTATTCCCCTGCCCCAGGTTTTAAATATGTAATTGACAAAGGTTGTATATATTTAAGATATACAATGTAATGACTTGATAAACATACATTGTATAATGACTACTATAATCAAATTAATTTACATATCCATCACCACCCATGTCATACCTTATGTATTAGTCTGTTCTCACACTCCTCTAAAGAACTGCCTCAGACTGGGCAATTTATAAAGGAAAGAGGTTTAATTGACTCACAGTTCCACATGGCTGGGAAGGCCTCAGGATACTTACAATGATGGCAGAAGAGGAAGCAAATACGTCCTTCTTCACATGAAGGCAGGAAGGAGAAGTGCTGAGGAAAGAGGGAAAAGCCCCTTAAAAAACCATCAGATCTTATGAGAGCTCACTCACTGTCATGAGAACAGCCCCCCATGATTCAATTACCTCCCACAGGGTCCCTCCCACGACACATGGGAATTATGGAAACTACAATTCAAGATGAGATTTGGGTGGGGACACAGCCAAACCACATCACCTTAGAAACTCAGAAATTGTTAGTCTTTTTTTTTTCCCCTCCATTGGACTTTTATTTGAATGTAATATTTGGGACAGTTATTCAAAAGGACAAATATTTTCCAACTTAATCTAAGGTCATCATAAAACAAGCAACAAAACAGTGTTTGGGATTTCACTTTCTCGCCCTTATAATCAAGACTCAATGCCTCCCATCATCAATATTTATTGAGCATTTACAATGTGTGAGGCACAATAGAACATAGAGACAACATTGTCCCTGCTCTTGAGGAGCTTACATTCTAAAAAAACAAAACCAAACAAAAAACGCCTCTTTTAAAATGTTTTGTTTGGTGTTTTCTGCAAAGTATTGAGAAAATATTCTGTAGAGTGAACTTTGGATATAACTTTACCCCACCATTAGTTAGAGAACAGAGGAAAAGAAAGAGGAAGGATTTTAAAGGCAGACAATGACAGAATATTCAGGATAGGTAAGGTTTAAAGGGAGATAAACACAAACTAAGGAGAGATTTGTTGCAGTAAATAGGATGAGGGAAATAGTTTCTGGGATGCAGGCAAAGGAAGCAGAGTGTTTTAGACACTGAGTGGAGCCAGACATATCATGTGGCCTTTTTCCAAGTAAACGGCCACCAAGTAGGAATGGTTGGTGACAAGACAGAAGGCTAAAAAAGGAAGGTAATCTTGTGCTCCTGACAAATAGAAGGAATAAAGGATCAAAATCAAAGGCAACCTATAATAGTATCTATAAATTATTCTTAAAAATCAAAAGTGATTTGGAAGCCCAAAACTTACAGTTAATGCTACCCAATGTGATGATGGACCAAGAACATTGTGGCTTCCTAAGTTAGAAAATGCTGTATATTAAAATTTTAAAAGGAACATATTACTTTTTTCCAATCAATCCCCTTCCACTAGAAAAAACAGAAACTCATTTTTTTCAGGGTGAGGAGGAGCAGAGGCGAACATGGGGCATGGTTGCAAACAGTAGTTATATTAGTAGTATTTTTGCTATGATAAATTTTGTGTTTAAACTTGGTAAAATTTCATTAACTGCCAAGGAAGAATAAGGAATAAATTTCAAAAAATGGACAATTTCCTTTAGAGCAATTTCAGAATCAAAAGACTAATTTACATGAAAAGCTACAGAGAAATAGCTGGAAAGTCTATTCATACAGCGTTTATTCCACTTACATGAACATAATACATGTGTTATTAACAATTATGTTGGATTGTTTATAAAAATTTCATAAGATATTAAACGAAACTATTCATCATGTCAAGTTACTTCTCTGTTAACTACTGTTACAGTGCATGCATGTGAGGCAAGTATCAAAAAAAGCATAAAAGAAAAAACACTTTAAAAATTAAATACAGAGAGGGTGGAGCCAAGATGGCCGAATAGGAACAGCTCCGGTCTCCAGCTCCAAGCCCCAGCGACACAGAAGACGGGTGATTTCTGCATTTCTGCTTGAGGTACTGGTTTCATCTCACTAGGGAGTGCCTAACAGCGGGTGCAGGACAGACGGTGAAGCGCACTGTGCGCGAGCCGAAGCAGGGCGAGGCATTGCCTCACTCGGGAAGCGCAAGGGGTCAGGGAGTTCCCTTTCCTAGTCAAAGAAAGGGGAAACAGACGGCACCTGGAATATCGGGTCAGTCCCATCCTAATACTGCGCTTTTCCAATGGGCCTGGAAAATGGCACACTAGGAGATTGTGTCCCGCACCTGGCTCGGAGGGTCCTCTACCCACGGAGTCTCACTGATTGCTAGCACAGCAGTCTGAAATCAAGCTGCAAGGCGGCAGCGAGGCTGGGGGAGGGGCGCCCGCCATTGCCCAGGCTTGCTTAGGTAAACAAAGCAGCCAGGAAGCTCGAACTGGGTGGAGCCCACCACAGCTCAAGGAGGCCCGCCTGCCTCTGTAGGCTCCACCTCTGGGGGCAGGGCGCAGACAAACAAAAACTCAGCAAGAACCTCCACAGACTTAAATGTCCTTGTCTGACTGACAGCTTTGAAGAAAGTAGTGGTTCTCCCAGCACGCAGCTGGAGATCTGAGAACGGACAGACTGCCTCCTAAAGTGGGTCCCTCACCCCTGAGCAGCCTAACTGGGAGGCACCCCCCCAGTAGGGTCAGACTGACACCTCATTCAACCGGATACTCCTCTGAGACAAAACTTTCAGAGGAACTATCAGACAGCTGCATTTGTGGTCTCACAAAAATCCGCTGTTCTGCAGCCACCGCTGCTGACACCCAGCCAAACAGGGTCTGGAGTGGACCTCTAGTAAACTCCAACAGACCTGCAGCTGAGGGTCCTGTCTGGTAGAAGGAAAACTAATAAACAGAAAGGACATCAACACCAAAAACCTATCTGTACATCACCATCATCAAAGACAAAAAGTAGATAAAACCACAAAGATGGGGAAAAAACAGAGCAGAAAAACTGGAAACTCTAAAAAACAGAGCACCTCTCCTCCTCCAAAGGAACGCAGTTCCTCACCAGCAACGGAACAAAGCTGGATGGAGGATGACTTTGATGAGTTGAGAGAAGAAGGCTTCAGACGATCAAACTACTCTGAGCTACGAGAGGAAATTCAAAACAATAGCAAAGAAGTTAAAAACTTTGAAAAAAAATTAGGACGGATAACTAGAATAACCAATGGAGAGAAGGGCTTAAAGGAGCTGATGGAGCTGAAAGCCAAGTTTCGAGAACTACGCGAAGATTGCAGAAGCCTCAGTAGCAGATGCGATCAACTGGAAGAAAGGGTATCGCTGATGGAAGATGAAATGAATGAAATGAAGAGAGAAGGGAAGTTTAGAGAAAAAAGAATAAAAAGAAATGAACAAAGCCTCCAAGAAATTTGGGACTATGTGAAAAGACCAAACCTACGTCTGATTGGTGTACCTGAAAATGATGGGGAGAATGGAACCAAGTTGGAAAACACTCTGCAAGATATTATCCAGGAGAACTTCCCCAATCTAGCAAGGCAGGCCAGCATTCAGATTCAGGAAATACAGAGAACGCCACAAAGATACTCCTCGAGAAGGGCAACTCCAAGACACATAATTGTCAGATTCACCAAAGTGGAAATGAAGGAAAAAATGTTAAGGGCAGCCAGAGAGAAAGGTCGGGTTACCCACAAAGGGAAGCCCATCAGACTAACAGCTGATCTCTCAGCAGAAACTCTACAAGCCAGAAGAGAGTGGGGGCCGATATTCAACATTCTTAAAGAAAAGAATTTTCAACCTAGAATTTCCTATCCCGCCAAACTAAGCTTCATAAGTGAAGGAGAAATAAAATACTTTACAGACAAGCAAACGCTGAGTGATTTTGTCACCACCAGGCCTGCCCTAAAAGAGCTCCTGAAGGAAGCACTAAACATGGAAAGGAACAACCGGTACCAGCAACTGCAAAAACATGCCAAATTGTAAAGACCATCGAGGCTAGGAAGAAACTATAGCAACTAAAGAGCAAAATAACCAACTAACATCATAATGACAGGATCAGATTCACACATAACAATATTAACATTAAATGTAAATGGGCTAAATGCTCCAATCAAAAGACATAGACTGGCAAACTGGATAAGGAGTCAGGACCCATCAGTGTGCTGTATTCAGGAAACCCATCTCACGTGCAGAGACACACATAGACTCAAAATAAAGGGATGGAGGAAGATCTATCAAGCAACTGGAAAACAAAAAAAGGCAGGGGTTGCAATCCTAGTCTCTGATAAAATAGACTTTAAACCAACAAAGATCAAAAGAGACAAAGAAGGCCATTACATAATGGTAAAGGGATCAATTCAACAAGAAGAGCTAACTATCCTAAATATATATGCACCCAACACAGGAGCACCCAGATTCATAAAGCAAGTCCTCAGTGACCTACAAAGGGACTTAAACTCCCACACAATAATAATGGGAGATTTTAACACCCCACTGTCAACATTAGACAGATCAACGAGACAGAAAGTTAACAAGGATATCCAGGAATTGAACTCAGCTCTACATAAAGTGGACCTAATAGACATCTACAGAACTCTCCACCCCAAGTCAACAGAATATACATTTTTTTCAGCACCACACCACACCTATTCCAAAACTGACCACATAGTTGGAAGTAAAGCTCTCCTCAGCAAATGTAAAAGAACAGAAATTATAACAAACTGTCTCTCAGACCACAGTGCAATCAAACTAGAACTCAGGATTAAGAAACTCACTCAAAACCGCTCAACTACATGGAAACTGAACAACCTGCTCCTGAATGACTATTGGGTACATAATGAAATGAAGGCAGAAATAAAGATGTTCTTTGAAACCAACGAGAACAAAGACACAACATACCAGAATCTCTGGGACACATTCAAAGCAGTGTGTAGAGGGAAATTTATAGCGCTAAATGCCCACAAGAGAAAGCAGGAAAGATCCAAAATTGACACCCTAACATCACAATTAAAAGAACTAGAAAAGCAAGAGCAAACACATTCGAAAGCTAGCAGAAGGCTAGAAATAACTAAAATCAGAGCAGAACTGAAGGAAATAGAGACACAAAAAACCCTTCAAAAAGTTAATGAATCCAGGAGCTGGTTTTTTGAAAAGATCAACCAAATTGATGGACCGCTAGCAAGACTAATAAAGAAGAAAAGAGAGAAGAATCAAATAGATGCAATAAAAAACGAAAAAGGGGATATCACCACCGATCCCACAGAAATACAATCTACCATCAGAGAATACTACAAACACCTCTATGCAAATAAACTAGAAAATCTAGAAGAAATGGATAAATTCCTCGACAAATACACCCTCCCAAGTCTAAACCAGGAAGAAGTTGAATCTCTGAAGAGACCAATAACAGGTTCTGAAATTGTGGCAATAATCAATAGCTTACCAACCAAAAAGAGTCCAGGACCTGATGGATTCACAGCTGAATTCTACCAGAGGTACAAGGAGGAACTGGTACCATTCCTTCTGAAACTATTCCAATCAATAGAAAAAGAGGGAATCCTCCCTAACACATTTTATGAAGCCAGCATCATCCTGATACCAAAACCTGGCAGAGACACAACCAAAAAAGAGAATTTCAGACCAATATCCTTGATGAACATTGATGCAAAAATCCTCAATAAAATACTGGCAAACCGAATCCAGCAGCACATCAAAAAGCTTATCCACCATGATCAAGTGGGCTTCATCCCTGGGATGCAAGGCTGGTTCAACATACGCAAATCAATAAATGTAATCCAGCATATAAACAGAACCAAAGACAAAAACCACATGATTATCTCAATAGATGCAGAAAAGGCCTTTGACAAAATTCAACAACCCTTCATGCTAAAAACTCTCAATAAATTAGGTATTGATGGGACATATCTCAAAATCATAACAGCTACCTATGACAAACCCACAGCCAATATCATACTGAATGGGCAAAAACTGGAAGCATTCCCTCTGAAAACTGGCACAAGACAGGGATGCCCTCTCTCACCACTCCTATTCAACATAGTGCTGGAAGTTCTGGCCAGAGCAATCAGGCAGGAGAAGGAAATAAAGGGTATTCAATTAGGAAAAGAGGAAGTCAAATTGTCCCTGTTTGCAGATGACATGATTGTATATCTAGAAAACCCCACTGTCTCAGCCCAAAATCTCCTTAAGCTGATTAGCAACTTCAGCAAAGTCTCAGGATACAAAATTAATGTACAAAAATCACACGCATTCTTGTACACCAATAACAGACAAACAGAGAGCCAAATCATGAGTGAACTCCCATTCACAATTGCTTCAAAGAGAATAAAATACCTAGGAATCCAACTTACAAGGGATGTGAAGGACCTCTTCAAGGAGAACTACAAACCACTGCTCAATGAAATAAAAGAGGATACAAACAAATGGAAGAACATTCCATGCTCATGGGTTGGAAGAATCAATATCGTGAAAATGGCCATACTGCCCAAGGTAATTTATAGATTCAATGCCATCCCCATCAAGCTACCAATGACTTTCTTCACAGAATTGGAAAAAACTACTTTAAAGTTCATATGGAACCAAAAAAGAGCCCGCATCGCCAAGTCAATCCTAAGCCAAAAGAACAAAGCTGGAGGCATCACGCTACCTGACTTTAAACTATACTACAAGGCTACAGTAACCAAAACAGCATGGTACTGGTACCACAACAGAGACATAGATCAATGGAACAGAACAGAGCCCTCAGAAATGATGCCGCATAGCTACAACTATCTGATCTTTGACAAACCTGACAAAAACAAGAAATGGGGAAAGGATTCCCTATTTAATAAATGGTGCTGGGAAAACTGGCTAGCCATATGTAGAAAGCTGCAACTGGATCCCTTCCTTACACCTTATACAAAAATTAATTCAAGATGGATTAAAGACTTATATGTTAGACCTAAAACCATTAAAATCCTACAAGAAAACCTAGGCAATACCATTCAGGACATAGGCGTGGGCAAGGACTTCATGTCTAAAACACCAAAAGCAATGGCAACAAAAGCCAAAATCGATAAATGGGATCTCATTAAACTAAAGAGCTTCTGCACAGCAAAAGAAACTATCATCAGAGTGAACAGGCAACCTACAGAATGGGAGAAAATTTTTGCAACCTACTCATCTGACAAAGGGCTAATATCCAGAATCTACAATGAACTCAAACAAATTTACAAGAAAAAAACAAACAACCCCATCAAAAAGTGGGCAGAGGACATGAACAGACACTTCTCAAAAGAAGACATTTATGCAGCCAAAAAACACATGAAGAAATGCTCATCATCACTGGCCATCAGAGAAATGCAAATCAAAACCACAGTGAGATACCATCTCACACCAGTTAGAATGGCCGTCATTAAAAAATCAGGAAACAACAGGTGCTGGAGAGGATGTGGAGAAATAGGAACACTTTTACACTGTTGGTGGGACTGTCAACTAGTTCAACCATTGTGGAAGTCAGTGTGGCAATTCCTCAGGGATCTCGAACTAGAAATACCATTTGACCCAGCCATCCCATTACTGGGTATATACCCAAAGGACTATAAATCATGCTGCTATAAAGACACATGCACACGTATGTTTATTGTGGCACTATTCACAATAGCAAAGAGTTGGAACCAACCCAAATGTCCAACAACGATAGACTGGATTAAGAAAATGTGGCACATATACACCATGGAATACTATGCAGCCATAAAAAATGATGAGTTCGTGTCCTTTGTAGGGACATGGATGAAACTGGAAAACATCATTCTCAGTAAACTATCGCAAGGACAAAAAACCAAACACCGCATGTTCTCACTCATAGGTGGGAATTGAACAATGAGAACTCATGGACACAGGAAGGGGAACATCACACTCCGGGGACTGTTGTGGGGTGCAGGGAGGGGGGAGGGACAGCATTAGGAGATACACCTAATGCTAAATGACGAGTTAATGGGTGCAGGAAATCAACATGGCACATGGATACATATGTAACAAACCTGCACATTGTGCACATGTACCCTAAAACCCTAAAGTATAATAAAAAAAAAGAAAAAATAAAATTAAATTAAAAAATAAAAATTAAATACACATGTTTTCTTTTAATTTGACTGATTTGCTTGATGTACATGAAGTAATGACTATCAAGCAATTCACTTTTACTGCATCTTTACTTTTACATTTGTTCTTAGGTTGCCTAAAACATTTAAATACAAAGATAATGAGCGTAGCAAAAATAATGAAAGCAAACAGCAGTGAACTTTACAAATACGGAATATAAACCACTTCTGCCCATATCCAGAGTAAATTGGTCTCAGCTTTGTCTAAAGGAACACCTCTGCAGCTGTAGTCAAAGGTGTGCACGTTGAAGTTGAGTATTCTGCAGATATACGTGGTTTAACATGTGGTATCCATAGCATATCTGTTTCTACCACAGCCTTGTAAGTGCTCCAAACCTTAAAGTACCCACAGTTACTATATCTGTGACTGGAACAAATTATCCCTTTTATTCCCCATGAGGACAAATCAATATGTAGGCAGTTTTCTTCACTCAGACATGGAAGCAGTTTTAACTCTGGCCATTGTGAAGTCACAATGTACCAAAAGTCCTATGCCAAACATTTATAACTTGTATAAAAATTCCACATCCCCATATTTGCCATCTCAAGATGAAAACAGATAACTCCCTAAATGTTGACTGGCTCTAATCTTCTAATATTAAACATAAAAACCACATGGGAAATATCAAAATTTAAATAGAAATTCCATATCTTGGCCATTCTGAATATTGCTGCAATAAACATAAACCTGTCATAAAGCTAAACAGAAAACTATTTGTGAGACAGCATGGATGACAAACGGTCTACTGTGTAAATTTTAGAATGAGGCAGACAAAAGTTGGAGGGCTGGTTAATTTTTTTCCTCCTCTTGCTTCAGTTTCATCTCCTTGAGTATCCAATGTCCACAATGTCAAGTTGTCTCTCAGTAACTGCATTAGCAAGCAGTCTTTGTATGACTCTTCACTTAATGTATCAAGTTCAGCAAGGGCTTCATCAAAAGCTGCCTTTACAAGTGAATGGGATTTCTCTGGGGAGTTCAGAAGCTCATAATAGAAGACAGAGAAGTTAAGGGCCAGACCCAATCTGATAGGATCTGTTGGTTGCATTTCCTTTTTGGCGATTTCACAAGCTTCTTGGTATGCTTGTGGTGACTGATCTAGGATCCCTTTCATGTCATCACCAGCAGCAGCCTCAGGCCAAGTAAAAATAGTTGTCTCCTTTTTGTTGTTGTTGTTGAAATGGAGCATTGCTCCGTCCCCCAGGCTAGAGTGCGATGGCACAGCCTCAGCTCACTGCAACCTCCAGCTCCCGGGTTCAAACGATTCTGCTGCCATTGAGGCAGCTACTCCTGAGTAGCTCGGACTACAGGCGCGTGCCACCACGCCCGGCTAATTTTTGTATTTTTAGTAGAGACAGGGCTTCACCATATTGGCCAGGCTGGTCTCGAACTCCTGATCTCGTGATCCACCCGTCTCGGCCTCCCAGACGGCTGGGATTACAGGCGTGAGCCACCGCACCCGGCCCTCCTTCATTTTTAAATAGAAGATTTTGCTCTCTGCTTCTGAGGCATTGGAGATCAAGAACTTTTCCAAAAGACATAGTACATAGTACATCATTGTAGATATCTCTTAGCTCCTTCTCAATTTTCTCTCTGTATTCTCAAGCCATCTGCTGTTTTTTCTCAGCACCTTCTGTCTTTTGCTCAATACTTGAGATGACCCTGCAAGATGACCTACAGACTCCTACAACATTTTTATAAGGAACTGAAAGACGATTCCTCTCCTCACCGGACAATTCGCCTCCTTTCTCAGTTACGGACTTCATGCAGACTGCAGTATCATCATATTGCTCAGCCTGCTCGCCGGTTTGTCCTTCTGAACCAGTTCATTTTTATCTATGACTGGATGCTCTGTGTCCGGAGTAGGTGGAAGTAGATGGACAGGGGTTCAGCAGTCTCTAGGCAGCAGCAGCGGCGGCAGGAAGCTGAGACTCTGTCCCTGGATCTCGCTGCTCAAAAGCTCCTGTTCATCTTGTAACTGAAGTTTTGTGCCCTTTAGCCAAAATTCCCTCCCGTCCCCTGCTCCCCAGTCTCTGGTAATCATCGTTCTACTCTCTGCTTTTATTAGTTCAATTCTTTTGGGTTTCACAAATAAGTGAGCTCATACAGTATTTGTTTTTCTGTGCCTAGCTTATTTCACTTAGAATAATGACTTCCAGTTCCATTCATGTTATCACAAATGGAAGGATTTCCTTCCTTTTTATCACTAAAAAATATATTCCATTATATATGTATTCCACATTTTCTTTATCCATTTATCTGTTCATGGATAGTTAGGATGTTTCCATATCTTGGCCATTGTAAATATTGCTGCAATGAAAATGGGAGTACAGATATCTCTTCAGCACACTGATTTCAATTCCTTTGGGTATATACCAGAAGTGGAATTGCTGGACCTATTTTTAACTTTTTGAGAAATCCCCGTACAGTTTTCCCTATGGCTGTACCAATTTATATTCCTACCAACAGTGTACAAGTGTTCACTTTTCTCTATACCCTGGCCAACACTTGCTATCTTTGGTCTTTTTAATAATAGCTGTTCTAACAGCTGTGAGGTGACAGCTCATTATGGTTTTGATTTGTATTTCTCTAGTAATTTGTAATGTTGAGCATGTTTTATATAGCTGTTGGCCACGTGTATGTCTTCTTTAGAAAAATGTCTATTCAGGTAATTTGCCCATTTTTTAAAATAAGTTTATGTGGGGTTTTTTTCCGGATTGTAGGAGTTCCTTACATATTTTGCATATTTACCTCTTATCAGATAAATGGCTTGCAAATGTTTTCTCCCATTCTATATATTGACTTTTCATTTTGTTAGTTTCCTTTGCTATGCAGAAACTTTTTAGTTTGATGTGACTCCACTTATTTATTTTTGCTTTTGTCGCCTGTGCTTTTGGTGTCTTATCAAAAAAAGTATTGCCAAGACCAATGTCAAGGAGATTTCCCTATGTTTTCTTTTAGAATTTTCATCATCTCAGATCTTACATTTAAGTCTCTAATTCATTCTGAGTTAATTTGTGTATATGGTATAAGGGTGCAATATCACTTTTTTGCATGTGAATGTCTAGCTTTCCTAACACCATCATTTTTGTGTCAAATTTTCCCAATTCTAAAACTATCTTGATTTTGCATACTTGTTTGATTCTCACTGGCACAGCAGTTATCCAAGCTCATATTATTGTCCAACTTTACACTGTTAATACCATTCTTACTGGGTTTCTTTTTTACATATTACATATTCACTTATGTACCACCCCTCTCAAAGCTGTTATTCATAATGCAGCCATAGTGACCTTTCAAATTGGCATTGTTAGTAGTATCACCATCCTCTGAAATCCATTCCATAACACCCGTTGCTTTATGACTGGATCTCTGCCTTCACTCCTTCTCACCCTACTGCCTCCATAAGAATAGATATATAGATAAAGTATTTTCCAGAATATCATATGAAAAGACTATATCTATATATCAATTAATATGGAAAATAGTTTGGTTGTTACCAGAGTTTGGGGTGGGGAGAGAAGTTGATTTTCAAGAGATTACAGAAGGGAACTCTTAGGATGATGAAACTGCTTTGTATGGTACTGTGGATACATAACTCTATGTTTTGTTAAAACTGATAGAATGATGTTTTGCAAATAATGAACTTTACTGTATGCTACTTTAAAATAAAAATTAACCAAGATAACTATGGAACGCAGGATGAAATTTAAACTGTGAAAAATAAGTTAAACAACATTAGAAATGCATGCCAACCTCACTGAAAGAGGTAGAGGTTAAAAGGAGCTGGCCTAAGTATCTATAAAAAACAACTACTTTGACTGCATACCTTAAAGCTAAGGATAAAAAGAACTGTACACAAACAGTGTACTGTAGGTGGTAAATTTATTTCTCACAAAAATACTGGTTAGCAATTCTGAAATGAATTTACATGTATACTAATGTCAAACAGGTAAGGAAATAAATTGTGGAAATTGTTGCCAGATTTATTATATTCAGAAAACAGGTTATAAATAAGCAAGGATGAGAGGTTGCTAGAATGGACCCTGTGTGGCCATATTTGAGTGGAATTTATCAGTAGGAATTCATGATGGAGAGAGAGAGATGGATAGATACATACATACATACATATGATAATAAATATAGTCATGTGTGTGCATGGGTCAGTGTACATGCATATACTTCTTAGCTTTGTCCCCTGAGAGGGCCTAAAAGCAGTGACATACAGTAGCAATGAGCATATCTTGCCTCCAGGTCAGGTTTTTTAAACATAGTTCTCTAAATAAAGAAACCAGAGCTCCCTGAAGAAATGAAAATTCTAGGTCTGTAGCAGGTGAAATAACATGAAGAATCTTGTAGTTCCAGAAAATATGAAAGTGCTAAAAAGGGGAGGGTGGGGTGGAGCATGTCAAAACTACACAGGAGCCAACTCAGCTCCCAATGGCCAAAGCTGGAAAACTTTGAGAAACAAAATAAATATTGCTTATAACCAAAATAATAATATAAATATTCATTTGTACATAACAATATAAATACTTAAACAAATGAGAGAAGAGACAAATCTTCCTTACTGAAACATTTAAATGATAAATAAAGGAGAAATGAGGGAAACAAAATCACCTTTTGAACAACACAATAGTATTTGCTGCAGGCAAAATCTACACATGAATGCTAAAACCTGTGGTTTTTCCCCATCTCTGTGGTGTAAATCCTCCCATCAGAGCTAACTTCAAGCTACCCAAACTATGTTGACCCGTGCTCCCTGAAAATTTAAAATTGACTTCCACAAACCAATATAAGCAGTCTCAGGACATTCCTGTGTAAATTTTTTTTTTTTTTTTAGATGGAGTCTCACTCTGTCGCCCAGGCTGGAGTGCAGTGGCGCAATCTCAGTTCGCTGCAACCTCTGCCTCCCAGGTTCAAGCGATTCTCCTGCCTCAGCCTCCTGAGTAGCTGGGATTACAGGCACGTGCCACCACACATGACCAATTTGTGTATTTTTAGTAGAGACAAGATTTCACCATGTTGGCCAAGCTGGTCTCAAACTCCCGACCTCAAGTGATCCACCCATCTCAGCCTCCCAAAGTGCTGGGATCACAGGTGTGAGCCACCGTGCCTGGAACCTGCATACATTTTCAATTGCTTCTTAAAACTAACAGAGTTGTCATTTTATAATGTCTTGTGACGTACACCTCTCTCCAAACTTTTATTTTTCCATCTGCCCATTATACACTGAAGTTAAACCCACTAAAGTCTCTAGTTTATTCTTTGAATATTCAAAATTGTTTCTAACTTAAAGGCTTTGGATGTATCCTTTTTACTTCCATTTGCCTTCCATCATGTTAACGCTCAGTTATCTTTAAGAACTCAGTTGAGAAGAAAAGTGTTCTTAAAAATTATCACTGACATGTCTTCTAATCTGGGTTAGAGCTTGTCCTACATGCTTCTCAAGATTCCTAGACTCTTCCTTTCAGAGCCCTTGTGTGTTTCTAGGGGTCTATATCTCCCACTACAAGCAACTTAAGAGCAGAGATTATGCATCATTCTCTATTATATGCCAAGCTCTTAGCACAATACATGACACAGAGTAGGCACTCCCTAAATAACTGTTGAATTAGAACAGGAATTAAAAGAAATTAAAGAATGCGTAAGCAAAGGCTCAGTTGTATGTAAGAAAACCCAATTCCCCCTGAAGAAGAGAAAGAGCTGGTGTCCTTTAAAATTAACTGCCTGTTTTTCTGTGGCTAGTGAGCCTTATCTCTCCCTTTCCCAGGCATTGTGAAGACCCTGTTTCTCTAGCTGTGCAGCTGCAAGGTCACTAGGCAGATAAACTCAGGTCGTAAAACATGTTTTTCCTTGAAAAATAAGAAATAATGTAATACATGTCTTAACTGAATAACTGTCTTTGTTTCTCACTTCTGTAATATGCTTCCCCCTGCACAGATCCTCCCCCACCCCGCAAAATGCTTAAAAGGTAACCGGACTCTTTGCTCAGGGCTCAGTCCTTTGGACGTTAATCTGACTGGGTCAGTGCACCTAAATAATTAAATAATTCCTCCTCAACCCCTCGGTTTCTCTGATTCCTTAATTATCCCGCTGCAGAATGGATTAAAAATAAAGAAATAATTATTATATAAGTAGGCAACAAGTGGTAGAAAAGAACCTTTGCACATACAATATACAAGTAGCTAAGAGTAAATTATGGGTATAAATTTATGGACACAATAAGTGCTTATATTTCTTATTCATAAATTTTATTTATCTTGAATATTTGTGAATAAGAAATATAAGTGCTTTAGCAGATTTATAAACGAGGAACTGAGGGAAGTTTTCACACCACATTGCCACCTTGAAAAGATGGCTATTGGAGTTGTTGGAAATTATACGAGGAGCCACAATGGAAGTATAAGTAGGGTTTCCACTGTATCTGTCCAGCACATCTGACCACAATCCCACCTTGGCTTTCACCAGCAACAGCAAGACCAGCAACAACAGCAACATCATTAGCAAGTACCTGTGGTGCTGTTTCACATTTTTTTTTTATTTTCATTTAACCCTCAGAGCAACTGACAAAGTAGTTGTTATTATTACACCTATTTTACAGATGAGGAAAAATAGGTCAGAGAGATTAGATAACTTGCCCATGTTCATACAGGTAATAAGTGACAGTTTCAGAATTTGAACCCAGATGTGTCAGATTCTAAAGGCCTTATTCTTTACTTCTCTACTTTACAGTTTCCCATTGTCCTTTGAAGAACACATTTGGGCTTGCTCTCAGACTCACCAACATAAATTATCATTTACATATCAGGGCATGTGTGAGTTCTAGCAGTTCACTGAAATAAAATTCCTGAGCCTTAACCCTCCTATCTCAAATATAGTGAAAATGTATTTTAATGACAATGATGGTAATTTTTTATTTGACACTTTTTATAATGCTGATGTTAGTTAAAGTGAAGAAGCATTTCTCTGTAATGGAAAAAATGTCTCATTTTTCTTCCTACTGGGTGGTCAGAAGTTGGATTTTAGAAAAAATATATTGAATAGGGATTATACTGCCTTCCTTCCTTAAACCTCATAAAGCAATGGAGTAGGTGGGTAAGAAGAAATAGAACCAATTTCTGGAAACAACTTTGGAGTAATGATCATAGAAGTTACAAATATCCAAGAATGCCTAAAGAAATATATCTGTCCTTCCATACCCACAACACACAAATAGGATTTATAGTTAGGAGAGAAAGGATAGAGTCAGTCAAATGTCCAAGGTTCTTGTGATTGGTGCCATGGTAGAAGGATTGAGCTTTACAAACAGGCTCATGTTCTCCTGAGTTTGTGGGTGAAGCTCTGAGTCACTGGAGATTTAAGGTCAAATATTCATGCTCTCAGAATTAGTTTCATAAGGAAGTATTCTTGATTCCACAGAATTGGGAGGTGAGGAAATTTCCTAGAAAATAAAACAACATTAATGTCCACGAACAGGATCATTATCTCCTCCTCCTCCCATCCCTTCCTGTTATCATCATAATCATCAACAATAAAATCCATTCATTGATGTTTACTGTGCCAAATGCTGTAAAGATTATATAGACAGTACTCACAACAAACATTAGAAGAGAATGAAAATATTATTTTCATTTTACAGTTAATATATCTAAAATTTAGAAAGAATTATTAATTTTTCCTAGGTCATACAAGTAGAAAGTTACAAGTTATAAGAAAATAATAAAACTTAATTCCAGCTGTATAAGAAAGTATGCTCTTATATATCAAGTACAGTATTTCCTCTTGCATTTTCACGTCCAAATTCTTTTCTACCCTTCATTCCATCTCTAACATTCATACAATCTCTAATTCCAGGAACTCCACAAATCATTACCACATAAAAGTTTATTTCTAAGCATCAGAAACAACTTCAAACCTGACAGGGAGGCTTTGAGACCATGTGAATGATTAATCATTTGAAAAATCTCACCTCTCTTGAATTACAGCAGTTTGTTTTGCACCACATGGCTACGGTAGAGATGGTTATGCATAATTCCAGCGAGGTGAGAATCAGCAGTAGAGACACCATGCCCTAGGGGATATGATGCCTTATATCAAACCCAGTGGCAACATCCAGAGGTAAAAAAAAAAAAAATGTCAGCAGGAAACCAGACTACAACATCTCCCCGCCATAAAGTGGAACAAAGCGAACCATAAATTAAAGACACAGACACATATAATACTGTAGAAGAGATAGTATCTCAATCTAAAAGCATGAAAACATTTTCTCTGAAGAGAAAGATGTGTCGCATTTCTGTGTCAATGCATGTGAAGTAGCTACAGGGGGAAGAAGCTGTAGAAACAAAATTCTGACATTATCACTAACATCTTCCAATCTGAATAGTGGTAAACTAAGGAGAGGAGTAGGCAGTTTAGGAAAATGAACAAAAATGGCCCTTCCACAATTTCATTAATAGCACTTTATAGGGGTTTAGGCATTTACATTATCCCTAGAAAGTAAAACACTAAGCTGATATAAACACAAAATAAAATGGTTGGGCTGATGATTCTACTGTTGTTACTGAGGCACCTAGAAGCAACCAATACAATATAACCCTGGAGGAAAAATACCTCCAAATTCACGGAAAAATCAGGCTCCAACAAATATAAATTTAGATCATTAAAAATATAATAAAGAAAATGAGAACACAAACTTCCACAAGTAGTGTCTCACCCATAGGTGGGAATTGAACAATGAGAACACTTGGACTCAAGGCAGGGAACGTCACACACCAGGGCCTGTCGTGGGGTGGGGCGATGGGGGAGGGATAGCATTAAGAGAAATACCTAATGTAAATGACATGTTAATGGGTGCAGCAAACAAACACGGCACATGTATACATATGTAACAAACCTGCACATTGTGCACATGTACCCTAGAACTTAGCGTATAATAATAATAAAAACAAGAAAACAGGAAGCTTAGGAGTGAGTCTGTAATTAACAGTTCATAGATCATTGGGATGAAATGGATAATTCCAAAGGAAAATATTAATTTCTAAGTAGACCTCACAAGAGGTAGAATACCTAAATACAAATTTTAAAAAAATTGGTAAGGTTGGCCAGGCGTGGTGGCTCACGCCTGTAATCCCAGCACTTTGGGAGGCCGAGGCGGGCAGATCACGAGGTCAGGAGATTGAGACCATCCTGGCTAACACAGTGAAACCCCATCTCTACTAAAAATACAAAAAATTAGCCGGGCATGGTGGTCGGCGCCTGTAGTCCCAGCCACTCGGGAGGCTGAGGCAGGAGAATGGCGTGAACCCGGGAGGCGGAGCTTGCAGTGAGCCGAGACTGTGCCACTGCACTCCAGCCTGGGCGACAGAGCGAGACTCCGTCTCAAAAAATAAAAAATAAAATTGGTAAGGTTATTAAAGAGCTTTCCTTTGAAAACACCATGCTCATTTCATTCTAAAGCGCAGTCCTTCAAAACTTCAAGTCATTATTTGAATATTCCAGATTGCAGAGAAAGTTGTAAATCTCTCGTTTGTTTTATTAGGCAAGGAGATATGAAATGAAACTTTAAAAAAAATCTCTCTGGGGAGTGTAATAGTAGTAGTTGTAGTAATAATTGTGTATCATGATATGCTAAGCCTTGTTTTAATTGCTTATCATATGTTAACTTATTAAATATTAACATCAATCCTATGAGATGGGTACTATTGTTATCCTCATTTCAAAAATGAGAAAACTCAAGGGATTATCTAATTTGCCCTTCATTATAAAGCAAATAGGTGGCAGACCCAAGATTCAAATTATGGGCCGGGTGTGGTGGCTCACGCCCGTAATCCCAGCACTTTGGGAGGCTGAGGTGCGTGGGTCATGAAGTCAGGAGATCAAGACCATCCTGGCTAACACGGTGAAACCCCGTCTCTACTAAAAAAATACAAAAAATTAGCTGGGCATGGTGGTGGGTGCCTGTAGTCCCAGCTACTCAGGAGGCTGAGGCAGGAGAATGGTGTGAACCCAGGAGGCGGAGCTTGCAGTGAGCGGAGATCACGCCACTGCACTCCAGCCTGGGCGACAGAGCAAGACTCTGTCTCAAAAAAAAAAGAGGTTCAAATTATGGCACATTGGTACCTGATATATTATTTTTCTGTACATCCTGGATTGTTTGAAATATTTTATACATATTTTTCAGAAACATACATTTGATATGGAGCCCATGTAATTGCATAGGTCCGGTGACTTTGAAGACTGACAACTCTTTAATGACAGGATATTAACTGCTAAATTTACTGAGAGAAAAGCAATCCCCACTAGTGCAATTGTAGCACTGGCAATGTTCATTCCAAAACTGTTCTGTATCTAAAAAAGAATAAGAATTTTCAATTAATATATGCAGAACATACTTCATTCCTTTGGCAACAATTCATTGACACAAACATCGATTGAATATTGTTAACACACCCACTGATATCCTAGATGCGAGACAAACATCAATGACCAAAGAAAGATTTCTGTCCCCCACCCTCCATGGAGCTTATATTCTAGCAATAAAAACAAAGAAAAAAGTAAACATACTATAGGTAAATTACAGAATATTTTTGAAAGTGATGAAGTACTAAGGGCTAACAGAATGGGATAAGGAGAATCTGGGAATCCAAAAAGAGGAGTAGGGGTTCATGATATTGAATAGAAATGACACTGGGGAGAGGCATGAAAGAGCTGTGGCTGCCAGCCAGGAGGATATCTGGGGAATATCCTTGCAGTTAGGGAAACACTCAAAGTCCTGAGGCCAGAATCTTTGAAGAAGCAAAGGGGCCAAGGGCATTGGAGGCATGTAGGCAATACTAGGAAATGAAGAAGAAGGAAAGTTAACAGAGAGCCAAATCATGTAGGGCTCTGCAGATCATGAAAAGGAACTTGTTTCTAACTCTAAGAAAAATACAAAGCCAATGAAAGATTTGGAAGAAATACACGATATATTTGGCTTTATGGTTTCGAGGGATCACTGTTTCTAGCAAGGCAAAGAGAAGTTCAACAATAAAAGCTAGAAGCCCGATTAGGAGAGACAAGGTGGATTGGATGAAATGTCATCAATAGAAAGATAAGAAAAGGTCAAAATTGGATGTAATAATAGCTTGAAAGTAGAGCCAACATTATTTGCTGATAAAGAGGATTCAGGATTGTGAAAGAAAGAAGACTCTGGGTTATTCTGTGTTTGGTCTGGGAATCTAGAAGGATGACATTCCCCTCAGCTGACATGAGGAGAAGGTTTGAGGAAGAAGACTGGGAGTTGGGCTTTGGATCTTTACATGCCAGTCTGATGATCAGGAGAGACACCTGGGCTGGAAATACTTATTTCAGGGTTGTGGGCATATAGATATTATTTGAAGTCATAAGAATGTGTGAGATCACAGAAGAAGTACGTATAGATTGAGAAGAGCAGGTGGCAAAGAATTCAGCTCTGGGGCACCAGAACATTAAAAGGTCAGAGACAAGGACAGGAACCAGGAAAGGAGACTGAGATGGAGAAACCAAAAGATGGGAGGAAAACCAGCCAAGCAATGTATGCTGGAAGCCAAGTGAGGAAATTCCTGGAAGGAAGAGTGGGAGACTAACTATGCTAAATGCTGCTCATGGGTTAAGTTAGATGAGGATCAAGAGTCGACCATTGTTTTAGCAGGGTGGAAGTTTTCAGTGATCTTAAAGACAGCAGTTACAGAAAGATAGTAGGGAATAAAATAAAGTCTTATTGAAGTGGGCTTAATTCAAACCAGTATATGGAAATTAGAGAAAGAACATGATGATTCCTTTGAAGGAGTTTAGCTACAGAAGGAAATACAAATTGTGCCTGTCCCTAGCAGGGAGAAATAATGTCAAGGTTTTCTTTTTTTGTTTTGTTTTTAAGTTTAGAACAGTAACTGGATGTTTACATGCTGATTAGAGATGGGGCAAGGTAACTCATGCCTGTAACCCCAGCCTTTTGGGAGGCTGAGGCAGGAGGACTGCTTGAGCCCGAGATTTTGAGACCAGCCTGGGCAACATGGCAAGATCCTGTCTCTACCAAAAAAAAAAACAAAAAGACAAATATTAGCCAGGCATGGTGGCACACACCTGTAGTCCCAGCTATGTGAGAGGCTGAGGTGGGAGGATGGCATGAGCCCCACAAGGTGGAGGCTGTAGTGAGCTGTGACCACACCACTGCACTTCCACCTGGGTGACAGAGTGAGACTCAAAAAATATATATATAGTAGAGAGACACAAATTAAAGTGATGCACTTGTGTGGGGAAGAAAAGAATGGAATCTTATACTCAAGTAGGGAGATCAGCTTTAAAGAAAATCACAAAGTTTTCCTATGGTAAGAGGCTAGAAGAAAAAATACATTGGTACAGATCTAGTCCATTAAGTAGTGGAGGTCTGAAAATTCTCTCCTAATGGCTTCAGTTTTCTCAGAAGAGACAGAAAAATCATCAGCAGAGAGTAAGGAGGAGAGAAGTGGGATTGGTGTTTGAGGATACAATAAAATGGTAAAATAGCTATCCATGGAGGAGGGAAAGTGAATGAATGGACTAGGAAAGTGGAGTATCAGTGGCTACATGACTCACTAAGAACACATCATAGAGACTTAGCAGTTGTTTAGAATAGAAGTTTGGACTTTCAGTTGTCAAACTAGTTAGTGGTGGGAGTTCTTACTTCCAAATAATTAGAATTGGTCAAACTTGACAACACATAAAAATCAAGAAGACTTTTTCTAAGCTTCAAGTTCACCAATATTAACAGCAAGCATCCCAGGAATGCATCCTCGCAATGTATGTGATCTTCTGCTGACCTACCATCTGAATACGTTAAGAAAACTAATTTTTTGTGCATTAAATGATATTCAATGCCTCAGTTGTATTCATGGACACTTACTATCCTACTGTTTATGAATAATATATTTCTACTCCTCTGATCATAGAAAAAGAGGAAGTGCTACTTACCCATGTTCTCGTGGGTTTTCTCCCTGCTACAACAGACAAGGTTCCTGAACTACAGAACTGTTTGAAAATAGGAAGTAAAACAGATAAAGGAATGTTAAGTCTCAACCATTTTCTTCTTGGTCCTCCCTCAATTAGCAGATATCCAGCAATAGTCACACAAACCTCCTTTTTAAATTCACATCCTAGGACACAGAATTGTACTTGATGCTGCTCACTTTATTTATTTATTTATTTATTTATTTATTTATTTATTTATTTATTTTGTCTTTCCATGCAATTAATTTTATTCATTTTGTTTTTTTAAATTTTTTTTTATTTCCATACGTTATTGGGGAACAGGTGGTGTTTGGTTACATGGATAAGTTCTTTAGTGGTAATTTGTGAGATTTTGGTGCACCCATCACCCAAACAGTATACACTGCACACAATTTGTAGCCTTTTATCCCTCACCTCCTTCCCACCTTTCCCCCTGAGTCCCCAAAGTCCATTGTGTCATTCTTATGCCTTTGCATCCTCATAGCTTAGCCCCCACTTATAAGTGAGAACATATGATGTTTGATTTTCCACTCCTGAATTACTTCACTTAGGATAATGGCTTATGCAAGGATTTCATGACAAAGAAGCCAAAAACAAATGCAATAAAATCAAAGATAAATAGCTGGGACCTAATTAAACTAAAGAGCTTTTGCATGGCAAAAGGAACAGTCAGCAGAGTAAACAGACAACCCACAGAGTGGGAGAAAATCTTCACAATCTATACATCTAACAAAGGACTAATATCCAGAATCTGCAATGAACTCAAACAAATCAACAAGAAATAAACAAACAATTCCATCAAAAAATGGCTAAGGACATGAATAGACAATTCTCAAAAGAAGATATACAAATGGCCAACAAACATATCATTCACTTTTTAAAAATGAACCATCAGGGAAGTAATAATCAAGTAATCAAAGCTGAATGAATACGTTTTAAAATCACCCCTATTTTTTCTGATTGCATGTTGACCCAAATAGTGGAAATAATTCTTCTGATTTTCAGACAGTAATCAGCAGACAAATTTCTTAACTCTCAAGCCAGGACTCTCTGCTGTACCACAAGGCAATTCATCAATATCCATTTTTCATTCAATTTTTCAAGTATCTATAAATGTAACACATAGATATAAGATAATTTTTAGGACTTCATTTGTACTTGGCAAATGTGGTTTCTCTTAATCAGAAAGAGATTTTTGGCCTGGCATCAGGGCTCACGCGTGGCAATTCCAGCATTTTGGGAGGCCAAGCTGGGAGGACCACTTGTGGTCAGGAGTTTGAGACCGTCCTGGAAAACATGGTGAAACTCTGTCTCTACTAAAAATACAAAAACAAAAATTAGCTGGGCATGGTGGTGCATGCCTGTAATCCCAGCCACTCAGGAGACTGAGGCAAGAGAATCACTTGAGCTGGGGAGGCAGAGGTTTCAGTGGGCAGAGATCATGCCACTGCACTCCAGCCTGGATGACAGACCGAGACCTTGTCTCAAAAAATAAATTAAGTAATTAATTAATTAATTAAAAAAGAAAGAGTTTATTGTCTCTAATTGTTTATATCAAGAATTGTGAATCAAAACCACAGCATGCAACCTTCCAATAACCCACAAACAATACCTTTGTCATCAAACACATCTCCAGCAGTGGTATCTAAGAAATAACATACAGCCAGGGGAGTATGAATACTCACAAATATAGCACCCCAAATCGGGTAGCCTGTGTAGAAGGTGAAGAAAAAGAAGTGCCTTTCGAGGTGGAACAGGTATTGCAAGGAACCCAGAAAGACACCCAAAGCCAGAATCATTGCTGCATTCAGGATCTGAATGGCCTGAAAGAAGAAAGGGGAAAAAGGCATAACAGTCATATACTAAAGTGGACACTGAAAACAGGCCATTTTAATTTTCCTCAGAAAGGAGATGTCGGTGCTTGAAATGGTTACAGTGTCAAGCCTAAATTAACAGAACAAGAGCTTATCTGAAAGAGATTTTGTTCCACACTATCCGCACCAATTCCAGCGGCAGCCTTTCATCTTCACCTCTCTCCCACATTTCTGTTCCTTCTCACGAACTCCTCTCAGAAAGTGGCAGGAGAGAAAAGGAGACATGATTGGTAAGGTAGATGGAGTCAAAGTCTCTTCCCAGCATGCTTTTGGGTCACAATATGATGAAGGCAGACAGAGGATAAGCCATATCCTACTCAGCCTTTCTCTCAACCCAATGTTTAAATTTAAAATATAGAATATAAACTTCATAGAGCTCAGCCTCCTGAAATGGCTGGTCAAAAGGCACAAAACAAAAAATGAAGGGTCTTGGAATCTGTTCTCCAAGGTTTGATGTTTTCTACCATGAGAAAATGCCTCTGCATTTCTGCTCCCCAGATCTATAAGAAGTCCCTGTCTTTTCTCCAATTCATCATTAAGTCAGTGATAAATAACTCAGAATTTCCTCCTTCTCAGCATAAGCAAGTTTTTCTACATGACACAGTTGGCTCTTGAACAACATCGGGGTTTGGAATGCCCACCCCTTCACGGTGGAAAATCCACATATAATTTGTGACTTCCCCAAAACTGAACTACTAATAGCCTACTGTTGACCAGAAGCCTTACTATTAACATAAAGAGTCGATTATCACATATTTTGTATGTGATATATTATATACAATAAGCTAGAGAAACTAAAAATGTTATTAAGGAAATCATAAGAAAGAGAAAATGTATTTACTATTCATTAAGTGGAAGTAGATTATCATAAAGGTCTTCATCCTCATCCTCTTCACATTGAATAGACTGAGGAAGAAGATGGAGAGCAGGGGTTGTTCTTGCTGTCTCGGGATGGCAAACAGGGGTGGAAGAAATCCACATGTAAGGGAATCCTCACAGTTCGAACACACATTGTTCACAGGTCAACTGTATTTATTTTCTTCCCTCTTAAATCAGTGTTTAAACTAAGGCTGACTTACCCCAAGAACTTGTAATTTTCCATTCTGATAATCTTGTGATCCATCAATGGGCTGATAGACAGAATTATTCAGCTCGTCTGGTCCCGCCTCACTGCCTGGGGTACCATGGGCAGAGGCTGACCCCAGCTCTGCATTATCAACTTCGTGGGAGGCCATTTGGGGTTGTTTATGGCTGTGATAGAAAAGAAATCCAAAGCCTTCATGCTTTCCCTTTTTCCACTAGCTACTAAAATTTTGAGTGTTACAGAAGGGTTCGATTCTGTCCATACATTACAATGACTCTCCACAAATGGGACACCAGGGCAGAGTAACAACAGAGTTTGTACAATATTCAATTCTGTCTTGCCTTGGAGTAGTAGACATCATCAGGTCATTGTAGTAGGCCTTGGTACTTCACTTAACTTTGGAATGGTGAAGAACAATTTCTTTCTCATTTTGCATGCACTGATATATAGTCCCTGCCTTTCTTCATATCAGTCGAGGGCAACCAGACATATGGTTTCTCTGAGCAGTGGTCTCTTTATAAGAATAATGGCTTTAGTCACATTCCAGTAATAATAGTAGGTGCCATTTATTTAATACTTATTACTATATGCCAGGCACTGTCTGGATGCTGTGAATGTATTAATATATTTAATTCTGTTATAATATTATTATTATTCCCATTTCACAGATGAAAAAAATTGAGGTATAGAGAGACTGAGAAACTTACCCAAACTCGCATAGCTTATAAATCATTTCAGATTCTACTAAAAACATTCTAGTCCAAGGTCCAATATTTTTCAAACCACCACATTATACAGCACTATATAGAAGATGTCTTTCTGAGTATCAACATAACATGGTAGAGTTTAAGCACTTTGGAAGATCCAAATTCAAATCCAGATTTCATCATTTACTAGTTGCATGACCTTGTAGTGGGAACCTCAGTTTTCAGAGTTTAAGCACTATGGAAGATCCAAATTCAAATCCAGATTTCATCACTTACTAGTTGCATGACCTTGTAGTGGGAACCTCAGTTTTCTGTAAAAATGGGAATAATTTTAATTTTATATTAACATTGTGAGAGTTGACTTTGATAATGTACGGAATTCTTAACCTGTGAACAGATGGTATCAGCTTTTAACTTATACTCTGCCTTCTGACAAAAATGACTTCAAGTTTATATATATATAAGGGTCGCAAAACAACGACCTCAATCATTACAGCTAAAAAATATGTATCACTAAAGTACACACAGAATGCTTCCATTGGACTTCTGAATGTTGGGCAATATAACTTCCTAATTCATAGTACCCTCCAACACAAAATAGTTGTAAAATGCTTATATGCTTTTTTAACTGATGAGGGAGATGGCATGAGATGAATCATAAACACACGAAATGATGCTGTATTCTGCCATAACTATTGATTGGGTTAAGAATAAGATCTTAATATAAATCATTCTACCACAAAGACACATTCACGTGAATGTTCGTTGCAGCACTATTCACAATAGCAAAGACATAGAATCAACCTAAATGTCCATCAGTTGTAGACTGAATGAAGAAAATGTGGTACATACACGCATGGAATACTATGCAGCCAAAAAAAGGAATGAGATCATGTCTTTTGCAGGAACATGGATGAAGCTAGATGCCATTATCCTTAGAAAGCTAATACAGGAACAGAAAACCAAATACCACATATTCTCACTTATAAGTGGGAGCTAAATGATAAGAACAAACGGACATATAGAGGGGAACAACACACACTGGAGATTATCAGAGAGAGGAGGGAGGAGATCGGGAAAAATAACTATTGGGTACTAGGCTTAGTACCTGGGTGACAAGCTGCACAACACACCCCTGTGGCACGAATTTACCTATAGAACGAACCTGTACATGTACCCGTCAATCTAAAATAAAAGCTTTTTATTGAAAAAGAAAGTAAAGAATAGTATCTTAATTTCTACTCCTTCTTATAAATTATATACTAGATCCATTTTTCTAATGATTTTTTTGTCAAGCTAAATACATGCCACTTTCAGGATGTTTACCTTTCTGATACTCTATTCTGGGGGCATGTATGACCCTCATTTAAGTGTGGTGACAAATTTACTAAGCATTGACTTAAAGTGAGAGTCAAGCCATGTTGTATTATTACACTGGGAATTGCTATAAAAGTTCATAAAAGTTCTCTACCAATACTGATAAAACATTTATTAGAAATGTCATAAAATTTTCCTACCAATACTCTTCATCAAAGTTTCCTACCAATATTGATTTTCGTGCCAAGATTAAATTACATTCTCTATGTATTTAAATATGGATAAATGTGAAATGACAAGGAACTCTTAACCTCCCATGTTCAGCACTGCACAGAACCCAAGAGCCAGGGAAGATCAATAAAGCTTAAAGCAAACTCTATGTGAATGATTTCCTAACGTAATTATCTGCAAGAAGTATAAATAAGAATAGCCAAAAAGCTAAGACTTCAAATTTATCCACTGGGAAATTTGTATGTATTTTGGATTAAATATCTAATGAACTAAGATGCATGCAATATGGAGAATGTCGCTGCTTTATGACCAGATAATTTCTTGCCTGTGTCTCCCACCTCACCCCTCACCCCTCCCTATCTCAAAACTCCATCCAGCCTTGTTTTATTGATTTGTCTTCCTTCAGAAGTTCCAAGCCCTCAACTGTCTTTAATCCTCTGTGCTATCCCCCTATTCCTGAAGACAAGTCCCCCCAAGCCTCACCTGGATAATTTCTGCTCTCCTTCCATACTGTTTTGTTTTGTTTTGTTTTGTTTTGTTTTGTTTTGTTTTGTTTTGTTTTTGAGATGGAGCCTTGCTCTGTCTCCCAGGCTGGAGTGCAGCGGCCTGATCTCGGCTCACTGCAACCTCCACCTCCTGGGTTCAAGCTATTATCCTGCCTCAGCCTCCCAAGTAGCTGGGATTACAGGCGTGCACCACCACACTCAGCTAATTTTTGTACTTTTAGTAGAGATGGGGTTTTACCATGTTGGCCAGGCTGGTCTCGATCTCTTGACCTAGGTGATCCACCCACATCGGCCTCCCAAAGTGCTGGGATTACAGGCATGAGTCAACGCGCCCGGCCCTTCCAGACTGATTTTCAGCCCACATGTCATACTTCTAGGACGTTGTTTTTAGTCCTGGCCAACTCTGGAAGAAGCGTGCACCCCTTTTGGTTGCTCTCAAAATTTCGTCAACTTTCCTTCTCATACCACTTAATCAGCCTGAGCTTTAATTGCCTGGATACTTGTCTGTTACCTCGTTGTCTACTCATCACTGCAACTCCAGTGCCTAGCTCAGAATCATCAGATGGCAAGCACTCAGTTAACACGTATGTTCAATCAGTAACCAGACTTTTGGTCCAGCCCAAGGTAGCCATCCTGATAAATGATAATGGAAAATACCTCTGCAAGCGCTGGAGCCTCTCATCCCAAGAAACCCCAAGAGCATTTCTGAAGGGAGCAAATATCTAACCATATTATTTAACTTGATTTGTTTCAAATAATCAAAATAATCAGGGAGAATTTTCAGCCTCCAGGTGAAACAAACTATATTTTCTAAAATTCGGTTAAATCAGTTATTTATTTGTTAAAAAAATCAGAGAAATGGTCCGGGTGCAGTGGCTCGCGCCTGTAATCCCAGCACTTTTGGGAGGCCGAGGCAGGAGGATCACGAGGTCAGGAGATTGAGATCATCCTGGCTAACACAGTGAAACCCTGTTTCTACTGAAAACGCAAAAAATTAGCTTGTTGTGATGGCATGCGCCTGTAATCCCAGCTACTCAGGAGGCTGAGGCAGGAGAATTGTTTGAACCCATGAGGCGGAGGTTGCAGTGAGCCAAGATCGTGCCATTGCACTCCAGCCCGGGTGACAGAGCGAGACTCTGTCTCACACACACACACACACACACACAAAATCAGAGAAATGTAGATTTTCTAGGAAACTGCCAGTTAAGTTCACCTCTCCAGCTCTTAGTATGTGGCAGGCATTTGTTCTAAGGGCTTTACTCATGTTTACTAATTTAGTTCTCACAACCTCAGATAAATGGGTACTACTGTTATGATCCTTTCCATCTAACAGACGAAGAAGCTGAGGAACAAAGAAGTTCAGTAGCTTTCCCAAGCCCACGCAGCCAGCAATTTCAGAAGCTAAAAATCAGAACCTGGTAATCCATCTCAAGTTATCATTACACTCCACTGTCCCCTGAGCTATGCTAAAATGCACTTTGCAGACCCCATACTTCAGGCGTATCGAGACCACCCCTCATTATCAGAGCTGGCAGACAAACTCAGGTGCAGCCAGTGGGATTTAATGTACCTAAGAGGTGTGTGTGCATGTGTGTTTGTATCCATACCCACATTTTCCCAAAGAAATTGCTGTATTATTATGTCTAACACTTTCTATGATGGCTCCAAAGGAATCATCACATCCTAAAGAGAAGCCATGCTCACAGTTAAATGTTCCAAACCTCTACATAGCAACCAAACAGAGACCTTTGCAGACATCCCCAGTAGTCCACCGGGAGGCATTTTAACAAAAGATATGAAAGAAAGGGGAATGTCTATGGAGAGAGAATCTATACCTTGGAGGATTCAGGCTTTGGCAGACGGCTTTCCTCCCAAGTCCACCTTGTCGCAAGTAGGAGACACTCACAAAAGATCACTACAGCATCTTTTCCCGATAACGGAAGCCTCCACAGACTTAACGTTATCTTTACCTTATGCAACACTTTAGAGGACTCAGGGAAAATGTTTTGCGGGCTGACTGCCCAGTGTGCTAATCACATCTGCATTTGGGGCCTCGCTGATCCATTGTGTTTCCCCAGGGCTTAGTGATGATTAGGAAACTGGTGTGAGGGATAACTGTCTTCTGGCTTTCAGATGTTGCTTAACACATTGTTGGAACAGGAAATACAAGCAACAAATATGGGTAGACAAGTGGGAAGAGGTTGTGGGATGGAGGTAGAACAGAGTTAGTTGCATAGCCAGAAGAGACAGTCACACTGTAAGAGAAGCATCTGGAGGAGGGAGGTGGTCACTCAGGCACTTATTTTACATGATGTGCCAGCAACAGTGCTATGTACCTTATATGCGTGATGACATTCAATTCTCACATGCTTAGAGAGGTTAATTACTTTGCCCAATATCACAGATATAATAATAATGCAAATTATTGTTTAAATGTATTAAATGATTACTACGTACAGGTCATTGTTCTAAATGCTTTATATATGTTAATTCATTTCATCCTCACAATAACCCAGGACCCAGGTACTACTATTAACCCAATGTTATGGTAGAGAAAACTATGGTATAGAAATGTTACCCAGCTTTCCTAAAATTTAACTGGAAAAGCCCTGTGCAAAATCTCTGTTTTGTACAATGGTGAAGCCCAAAGTGTGCCTGTTATCCTAATATGATTGTTAAAACCCCTCCTTTCACTTTCTTTTTTGTTGTTTTGTTTTTTAGGCTTTTTGTATTTGTTTGTTTGTTTTGTTTGTTTGTTGAGATGGCGTCTCGCTCTGTCATCCAGGCTGGAGTGCAATGGTGCAATCTTGGCTTACTGCAACCTCCACCTCCCGGGTTCAAGCAATTCTCCTGTTCCAGCCTTCTGAATAGCTGCAAATACAGGCATGCGCCACCACGCCCAGCTAATTTTTGTATTTTCAGTAGAGCCAGGGTTTCACCATATTGGTCATGCTGGTCTCGAACTCCTGACCTCAGGTGATTCACCTGCTTCAGCCTCCCAAAGTGCTGGGATTACAGGCATGAGCCATCACGCCCGGCCTCCTTTCGGTACTAAGAACTGTTTAAATAATTAAATACAATATGGCTGTTAAAAAATAGAGATAACCTTCTGTATGCTTGATAGGGAAAGATCTCTAGGATATGTAAGTGAAAAAAGCGAAGTGCAAAAGATTGTTTTAGTATGCTACCTTTTGTATAAAAGGCAAAATAAAGAATCTATATTGACAAAAAAAAAGTGGCCAAATTATATGCTTATCCTAAATAAATGTCCTAAAATAGGTGATAGAAAGATCCGAGCCAAGTGACAGGGAGTAAGGAAGTAGGTAACGTGAAGATGCAAACCACAATCTTTATGAAGGTCACAGGGCCAGGCCTGAGAGAAAGAATGGGGGCACAGACCCTGATCCATGCCCCAGGGGAGTCTGTGAGAAGAGAAGAATGTTCACAGCAAGGAAAGCGAGGTCCTAGTCCTACAAACAGGAGCGTAAGTGGGGACGTGATCACAGGAAAGAGAAAGAGGGCCAGTTACCAAGACCAAAGCATAGTGTGTGGGGCAGAGATTGTGAATATCAAATGAGCAGGGGCCCAGCTGCCAGAAAATTTCTGCACAGGTGCTTCTGCTAAGAGAGCTAGCACCTGAGCCCTAGGGCAGCGGCTCTCCAGGGTCTACATTTAGGAGTGAAGGAAGGGACTGATGAAAGAGAAGACAGAGACAGAAGTCAGAAGGAAATAGCCAAAAGGAAGGTGGTAAAGATAAGATCCTTCCCTCCCCGTTTTAGCCAGAACCATTGAAAATGGAATACTGGAGAAGAGATGACAAGAAAATGCCTTCAGCGAAGAAGAGAAAGAAATCTGAAGAAGTGAAAGGAAAAAGAGTGGATGCTTTCAACATGCTCATTTTGAATTTGGGGCTGTAAAAAAAAGCCATGAAAGGAAGTTACTTAAACTCTAAGGCTTCAGTTCTCCCATTTGTAAATTGAAGATCATAGTGCCCACTTTGGGGTATAAAGTGTAAATGACAGAATGCATGTAAAGTCTTAATAACTAAGATCTTCACATGAGTTCAAAGTAAATAATAAAAGTGATTGGGGTCTTTCTTCAATTCCATAGAGAATGATTGTGAGAAACTGCTTTCAAAGGAAGATTCACAAATAAAAATTTAATATACTTACCATGTACAACATGATGTTTTGACACATGTGTGCATTGTGAAGTCACTACCACAAAGCAGATAATTAATCTACCCATCAGATCACATAATCATCTTTTTTTTTTTTTTTTTTGGTGGTGGTGGTGAGAACATTTAAGATCTCCTTAACAAACTTCAAGTACACAATACAGTATTGTTAACTTCAGTTATCACGCTGTACATTAGATCTGCAGACCATTCATGCTGTACATGAGATCTGCAGAACGTATTTATCTGACTGTACCACATTAAAGCTGAGGGGGGAAGCAGTAAAATAAATACATAAAGATTATTTTTATTTTTTATTTTATTTATTTATTTGAGACAGAGTCTCACTCTGTCACCAGGCTGGAGTGCAGTGGCGCGATCTCAGCTCACTGCAACCTCCGCCTCCGAGTTCAAGCAATTCTCCTGCCTCAGACTCCCGAGTAGCTGGGACTACAGGCGCACACCACAACGCCCAGCTAATTTTTGTATTTTCAGTAGAGACAGGGTTTCACCATGTTGGGCAGGATGGTCTCGATCTCTTGACCTCGTGATCTGCCCGCCTCGGCCTCCCAAAGTGCTGGGATTACAGGCGTGAGCCGCCACGCCTGGCCCCCTATTTTTTCCATTTGTTGTAGGTACCTAGTGTATGTACTTATGAGGTACATGATATGTTTTGATACAGGCATGAAATGCACAATAATCACATCATGAAGAATGGGGTATCCATCCCCTTAAGCACTTACCCATTGCATTGCAAACAATCCAATCACACTCTTTATTTTAAAAATGTACAGTTATTATTGACTACAGTCACCCTGTTGTGCTATCAAATAGTGGGTCTTATTCATTCTTTCTATTTTTTTGTACCCATTAACCATCCCCACCTCCCTTCCCAGGCCCCCACTACCCTTCCCAGCCTCTGGTAACCATCCTTCTACTTTGTCTTCATGAGTTCAATTGTTTTGATTTTTAGGTCCCACAAGTGAGAATATGTGATGTTTGTTTTTCTGTGCCTGGCTTATTGCACTTGACATAATGATCTCCAGTTCCATTCATGTTGTTGCAAACAACATGATCGTATTCTTTTTTATGGCTGATAAAGATAAATAAATTAAAGATTTTTAAAAACAAATTAAAAAGGGAAAAATAGAAGATTCATAGACCTTTCTTCCACTTGCATGCAATATCTCCTAACGGCAGGGAGAAATGATAAAGGACAGACTGACTAGCTTTCAGTGCTGAAATACCTTAAAGAATAATCAGGTTCAAAACTCAAGTTGCAAATTTCCAAAAGGAAAAGGAAATCTTCAAGTGAATTCACCTATAGTCTAGCTATTCCTTTACAAGTGCCCCATTTGACTAAAAAGCAATCTATTTCTCAAGACTTGCTGGTCTTATCTACTTACTAAATATTATTGCTTGCACTGTCTGTTTTACCCCCACACACACACTCATGCCCATGCGTGTACATATTAAAATCACACTGTTCATGAAGCAGTACCTTTATATATCTTAACACATGTATAAGCTCTTAAAACAGTTAACCACGTAAGGTTTTTGACTTTGGGGTGCATTAAATGTGTTTAATTCATAAATTTACCAGTTTATAAAGTTGCAAAAGTCACAAGTTGAAATCATGTTGAAATGGCATTAGTTACTATAATTGTAAGATGAATAAAAGATTAAGACGGACAAGGAATGTTGTTCCAAGAGGTCTTGAAATAATGAGCCATCAAATAAAATAAAACCAACAATCAGAAACTACCTTTGATTCATCCTTGTTTTGACCTCATGCTGTGTTTTCAAATAAACGAGGAAAATGGACTAGAAATCCAATCTCAGCATTTGAATGAAGGCATTGTTTTTTTTTTAGAGTTCCTAAGAAAACTGGAAGAATTTATCATGTCATTTATTGGTAAACATGGAAATAGCCTAGATAGAAAATGCTAATACAACAGTTCTACTTTCAACTACCTAGTGGAATCTTCTGGAAAGTTTATAAGACATTAAATCAGGATATTTGTGATGAACCCAACATGAACATGAACTTCTTTTTTTTTTTTTTTGAGACAGAGTCTTGCTCTGTTGCCCAGGCTGGAGTGCCATGGCACAATCTCAGCTCACTGCAGCCTCTGCCTCCCGGGTTCAGGCGATTCTTGTGCCTCAGCCTCCTGAGTAGCTGGGATTGCAGGGGCACACCACCATGCCCAGCTAATTTTTGTATTTTTTTTAGTAGAGACAGGGTTTTGACATGTTGACCAGGCTGGTCTTGAACTTCTGGCCTCAAGTGATCCACCCGCCTCAGCCTCCCAAGGTGCTAGGATTACAGGCATGAACCACTGCACCCAACACAGACATTTTTTAAAGGTCTCAAGGTAACACCAGTGTGAAGCCAGATTGTAGAACTACTGGGTATGTCTAAAAGACCTTTATAATGAGATAGTTGGAAATGAGATAGGAAAGAACAAATGCATTTCTCTAAGAAAGGTCACCTCTTCTACTGGGGTGGCCTATATACTTTATTTTAGGGTGTAAAATTGTATCTTAGTTTGGAGTTAAACAGATTTCATTACTGACAGCCATTTTAATGGGATTTCATCCTGATAAGTACATTTTCTATAGTGCAAGATGGGCTTCACTTGAAATATTACAGCTCTTTAATATTCTTTTGCCTTGATTTGCATTCTCCTCACCAAAGGTAACCATTGAGTTCTACATGCACACATTCTTAAGATACCTAAATGCCATTGTATTATATATATCATGGTCCTCTTTTTCACTGAGCTTTGTTAGTAATACCCAATGTTTGTTTGTTTGTTTGATATGAAGTCTTACTCTGTCACCCAGGCTGAAATGCAGTGGCATGATCTAGGCTCACTGCAACCTCTGCCTCCCAGGTTCAAGTGATTCTCCTGCCTCAGCTTCCCAAATACTTGGGATTACAGGCACGCATTACCACACCCCACTAATTTTTGTATTTTTAGTAGAGACTGGTTTCACCATATTGGCCAGGCTGGTCTCAAACTCCTGACCTCAAATGATCCACCCACCTCGGCCCCCCAGAGTGCTGGGATTACAGGCCTGAGCCACTGTGAGTGTGCAGTCTGCTGTATCCAAATACTGCACTGACATCCACTATGTTTTACCTAACCACCACCCATAAATGAACACACAGGGATTATAGCTTGGTATCAGGAACCTTCTCATACCCATGTTCCTTAATTCTGTATGAGGATTTCTTTGCAATGTATAATAAAAATCCTAATTGCTGGGCCATAGGATGTGCACATAATTAACTTGACCAAGGACTGCCAGGTAGTAAACTCTAGAATGTCTGCACCTCTATGTGCACACATACAGTGCATGTGGCATTCAATATTCCCACTTACTGCCACCCATGGCACTATTCAACTCCATTTCTTACCAGCCTAAAAGTATTTCTGGGTAAATTTAGCTAAGCTGTAACTACATTCACTAGAACTATCTTTCCTGAACAGCCTTTGTGTTGGTCATATAAGAAATTTGTGTGGGATTTGGGAGGTAGAAAGTAAGACAGCAGCCATGGTGCACCAAAATGGATTTGGGGCGCAAGTTACACACTCTGTCTCTGGTCCTCTGGCTCACCTCCCTAGCACCGGACTATAGCTGGGCCTATAATTTCTCCTGCTCTCACCAAATCTCCTTTAGCGTCTCTGAGTATTGCACCAAGTGCTTGCACAACTCCATGGTAATGGATGCCAGGTCATCCTTGTGGTTAAGGTTGGAGATGAGAGGAAGATGTGGTTCCAATGTGTTCTTTTGCTTCCATGCTTCAAGGTCGCTTAATTACTGTACAAAACACATAACATAAAATGTACCATCTTAACCATTTTTTCAAGTCCAGCTTGTTTTCCAGGCTGCCAGCCCTGCTGACCTACAAGCAACATCAGGCTCACCATCAGATGCAAAAGTAACAGCCTTCCCAGTTCTCAAAATTAATTACGATAAATCCCTTATCAGTATCACTTAATCTGGTTCTGCTTACCTGATTGAACCCTAACTGCTACAAGGTATAAGTATTATATCGTGACTCTTTTCTGGTTTTCGTTTCTCTATTAGCTTTTTGGACTTGTTTTCCTGTGAGTCATCAGTAGATTTATTTGATTAGAACAGTATAACATCCATTTCACTGAAACCAGCTTTCAATTTTAAAATGCCTTTTCAACCTTCTCTGAAGAACAGTAGATGCTAAGGAATTCTAGGGTTTTCACAGAATATAGAATCCCCTGCCCTCAGGATTACTCCTTAATTTTAGGGATGACTTTAAAATATCGTTAATTTTACTTCCATTCCATTCAACCTTTTAAATATATAGTTTCACATATTAAAGATTATATAACCTTTTGAAATTCTGACTATTTTGGAAGCGTCAGAGGAATACAGGATCTTTATCAAAATAATCCATCTCTTTTTTATGATGTGAGGCTTTTGCTAGCCCTACATCTTGCTAAATTTATATCCAGACTAGAAATAAAAATTGATGTGTTTGTGTATCCTAATTAGTCCCGAATATTGATTGAAGATGAATCTGCAGACGTAGTAGGGGAGAGGAAGCCCTGAAGTCACTCACTTGTGGGTCCCACGTAGACCCGGAGTCACTTCTTGTGCTTTCCTCCCGGGTAAGAAGTCCACGTCTGGCCGGGCGCGGTGGCTCACGCTTGTAATCCCAGCACTTTGGAAGGCCGAGGCGGGCGGATCACGAGGTCAGGAGATCGAGACCACGGTGAAACCCTGTCTCTACTAAAAAATACAAAAAAATTAGCCGGGCGTGGTGGCGGGCGCCTGTAGTCCCAGTTACTCGGAGAGGCTGAGGCAGGAGATTGGCGTGAACCCGGGAGACGGAGCTTGCAGTGAGCCGAGATTGCGCCACTGCACTCCAGCCTGGGGGACAGAGCGAGACTCCATCTCAAAAAAAAAAAAGAAGTCCACGTCTAAGACCCAGGTGCTTTTCTAGAGAGAAGCCCACATGGCTGTCATACCTTCCTGCATTTGTGTCCCCACTGTCCGTGAAGACAGATCTCATTCCCAGTGGGCCTAGGTCTGTGCAGAGACTCATACTGACTTAGCTTTTTGCAGCATACCTTCCTTCCTTTGCCTTTGTTCCTGGAATGAAGACTCTAACTCCATCGCGTCACTAAAACATGATTCTAAAGAAAGAATTTCTACTCTAACCTGTCACCTTCTCCACTTCTGAAGAAAAACAGGGATATATTTTCAAGAAAAAATAAATCAGCATTTAAATATATGAAATAACACTAACTCTTTGATGATTTTTAATTATACCAAGTCTAGCTTTACCTTCTGCAAAACTGAAAACAAAGCATCTGTTGTTTGTGTGAAATATATTGGGTTTTATAAGTATTCTCGATGAATCATCCCTGCATAACTTACATGTAATGAAAGAGAATGAACATATACACATAGAAAGTCTCACCAGGCTACCAGCCATGAAGTCACAAACAGAATACTTAACAATAGAGACACTGGTAATTTTATCATTTACATCTTTGATTTCTAATAAGGACCAGTAGTCATGTAAGCAACACCTCAACCAAAACGACAATAGTTTTGAGACTCTGAAATCTTTGCATGTGATAAATAAACATTTGGTTTTTTTAAGACACTGATATTTGAGGTCATGTTATTGTAGCAGAACCTAATCAGTACTGCCTGATGCAGGTAAAGAAACAAATTTATACTGCTTTATACAACTGGCAGTTTGAGACCTGAAATAATTTGAAATCTGAATTAAGTCACTCCTAGGTTTCAGTTGTTCCAATAACGGTCATTGCCTAAACTACTATTCAAGAACCGTGTGGTGATTATAACACCCCCAAATAACTTTAAAAAAAAACACACACACACACACACACACACAAGTTTTTGTGGGCAAATGGAGGATGGGTCAGAGATGGGAAAACAAAGGACTTGCTCAAATATTTAAATTAATTATAGAAATAGAGATGATTCAAATGTTTACCTATTTTTATACATTAGAATGAAAGAGTAAATACCATTTAGTAGAATTCAGTCAAGAAAAATAGATCCTACAATCCTATTGCACCTCTTGCTTTCATTTTCTCAAATGCCAGTCAAGGTGGTCCTTGACTAATTATCCAGTTAATTATTACTTTGACAGTTCAGACTTATCATGGGAAAAATGTCCTATCCTCAATCTTTCCAATTTTAGTAAATATTATTACTGTCCACACAATTGCCTAGACCAGACATCTGGTTGTCAGGCTCCATTTTCACTAATTTCTTACCTCACTTTAAATCCATTTGGAAATATTTTACAAAATACATAGAAAATGAGCCCACATATTTTTCCGTCTTCACTGCCACAAACTCAGGCCATAACAACATCATCATTTGCCTTAATTTTTATAAAACTCTTACATGCACTCCTGGCTACTGCTCTCATCCATTGTTCACAGGGTAATAAGAGTGATTTTATAGTATAAATCAGATCCTGTCACTCCTCTGCTTACAGTGCCTGCAATGGCTTCTTATCTCACCAAGATAACTGTATGTTGCTGCTGGTAGCCTGATGTGTTCCCCATTATGTTTTTATGGGCATGGACATTCTGTTTCTTCTTTTGAGAAATGATTGAATAAATTCACTGAAGATAATATGTAAAATCCAATATAATTCTCATGAGCAGTAGGTATTTTCTTTTCAGTTTTTGTGGAGGCAAAGCTTGACTTTGTATAATTAAAAGCTACCAAAGAGTTAGGAGTAATGTATATGTTTAACTTGAATTATTTTTGTCTTAACTCTATAATATTCCCTGCTTCACTTAGAAGGAAAAGAGAGAAGCTAAATTGAGCTTTGACTCAACCACATAAAATAAGCACTTTCAAATGTTTTAAACTAATATATACAGATATAATAGAAATAACGGAATCCATCACAATTACAGAAGGTAGAAGAATTTGTGAAATGAAGAAAGGAACTATATTTATTCTGGCTTTTTTTTTTTTTTTTTTGAGATGGAGTTTCGCTTGTCACCCAGACTGGAGTGCAATGGCGGGACCTTGTCTCACTATAACCTCCGCCTCCTGGATTTAAGCGATTCTCCTGCCTTTGCCTCCCAATTAGTGGGATTACAGGTGCCCACCACCATGCCCAGATAATTTTTTGTATTTTTAGTAGAGTCGGGGTTTCACCATGTTAGCCAGACGGTCTTAAACTCCTGACCTCAGGGTGATCCACACGCCTAGGCTTCCCAAATTGCTGGGATTACAGGCATGAGCCACCACACCCGGCCTGGCTTCATTCTTAAATGTTTATGTGAATTTAAGACAAATTACTTCCTCTTCCTGAGCCTAACTGGCATCACCTACAAAATGAAATGGCAGGATTTTATCCTTTTTAAGGGCTAAATAGTATTCCTTCTGTGTGTACACCACATTTTCTTTGTTGCTGGATGCGTGGGTTGACTCCATATCTTGGCCATTGCAAACAGTGCTGCAGTGGACATGGGAGAACAGATATCTCTTTGACATACTGATTTCATTTCCTTTAGATATATACCCAGTAATGGGATTGCTGGAGCATATGGTAGTTCTATTTTTAATTTTTTGAGGAATCTCCATAAAGTTTTCCATAGCGGTTGTACTAACTTACATTCCCACCAGCAGTATGTAAGGATTCCTTCTTTTCTACATCTTTGCCAACACTTATCTTTTGATTTTTTTATAGTAGCTATCTGACTAGAGTGAAGTACCACATGATCTCACTCATATGTGGAATAAGTAGAATAGTGGTTACCAGAAGATGACGAGGGGTGGGAAGGGGAGGGGAGGAAGAGGGATGCTGAGGGGTTGGTCAACAAAGCTAGAGTTAGGAGGAATAAGTTCTGGTGTTTTATTGCATAGTAGGATGATGAAAGTTAAGAATAATGTATTACATATTTCAAAATGGCTAGAAGAGAGGTTTTTGAATGTTCTCATTAAAAGAAATAATGTTTAAGGTGACAGATATGCTAAGTACTCATTACGTGATTTGTATATGTATTGAAACATCACTGATACTATTATGTGTAAATCATAATTTTTTAAAAAAAGGAAAAAATGAAGAGGTTTTAGAGCCACCCTTCTAAAATCCAGCCACATCACTCTTTATCTTGTACATATGCACTATCTCACACTCAATAATTTACTTTGTTTTCAGCAACCATTCACCTGCCCAATATTCTCTCAAATCAGTTTATATAAAATAATGTTACTTCTATATTCAAGAGAAACACTATTGCTCAACTTTAAGTTTTATTGAGAGTTGTGTAATTGCTTGAATAGCAATTGTTTTCTAGAGAACTAAAGTTCAGCAACTTAAGATGATTCCAAGCAGTAGAGTATAGTGGCTAATGTACAAAGAGAGAGTATAGAGACAGATCTAAAGGCAGATTGCCCGATTTTAAAACTTGAACCAACACCAACAAGTTGTGTGACTCAGGCAAATGATTTAACCTCTGTTTGTTTGCTTATCTGTAAAATTGGGATAATCGTGATATATTTCACTCTTTAAGAAGATTAAATAATTTATCACAATGTACTTGTACCATATTCTGACCCTTAGGAAGTCCCATAGAAGTATTACCTCTTAGCTGCATATTAACTGGTAAAGACAGATGTTCACTATGACAGGGTCAAATTCTTTATTTGACAAGTAAACAGGTATAGACGGCATTTAATTGAACATGGAATAGTATCACTTTCATTAAAAATAATAATAAACAGTATCTTGGCAAAATTTGCTTCCAGGAGCATGTAGCATCAAAACATACATTCAATAAGCTATTGAATAGCCAATAGCACAGTTCAATTCTCACCCTTGATATAAGAAATCTATCAAATCAGAAGTATTTTTTGATATATTACATATTTAGACTCCATGTTTAAAGAAAGGAAGATAGTATAAAGTAGGTGGTAATAAATAATCATTTAATGAATGCTCTTAGGTGGCAGGATAACTCTTTTAACTCTTTGCTTAACCAACTCAACCATTCAATTATTTTGAGTGTGGAAGAACCATTCAGAGGAACAAGGGAAACCTAACATCAAATTTCAGTTAAGGTAGTGGTTACTTGAGCTCTAGAAAATAAATTGAATTTAATTCTGGAATAATCTAAATAGGTTGTCACATGGCATTATTGTTAGGATTCAACTTTACTGATTAATAGGAAAGTCTACATGAATTAAAGTATCTGCACATAAAAGGATTTTGCCTTTCATGAGAGTTAATATGTTAAATTTTACACTATGCTCAAAGTTTTGCCTCTTGCACATTTATATGTCTCGCTCTATTCTTTATTCTTCCTGAAAAATATTAGAACATATTTATTGGAGGTTCTTATCAATTAGATCAAGTCATTGTCTTTGAAGACATATTTCTGAATCTTCTACACAGAACAGAAAAAACTTAAATATATAATATGAATTACCAAATAGTTAATGTTAAATTAATAAGCCACACCCCTACTGAATACAAATATTTAGAAATACACATTCACTAATCAACTAATCAGGACCTTTACTGAAGTGGGGTTTTTAGAAACCAGAGACTTAAGGAGAGATATACACCAACTATGCTTTCGCTATGAAAAAACAAAACTGTTTTCCTGCAAAATACCTAATACCAGCTTCAAGTTTCCATTTCTCCTTTAGCTCAGAGCAAGTTTGACTAGAAGATAATAATCCTAACTCTTCTGCTGTTGTCTGAAAGTCAGCAATAAAAGGACTAGGATCCAATTTTATTTCATTCTCAGTAGAAACTGGTGTAAGCCACACTGATTTCCTAAAGAAAAGGGAAACAGAAAGCAGATTGTGTTGGCACACTTGGGATCAAGTCAGTTTTACCACTGTTTAATATCATGATCATTTTCAGAATAGTCATTCAGGAGTATGGCATAGAGCCAGCATACTACGCCTTCTAGAGCCTCGTGAACTCTTGGTACAAGATTTGAGCAGATAGACTTACAAAAGAACTAATTCCAGATAGTCTCCCCATGATTTCTGCATCAAACACTGAGTAGAAAGATGAATGGTCTTAGATAATTTGTGATGCTTGCATTAGAAGAGTACCAATGTACCCAGCAAAACAGACTCAGCCAAATGAATCCTAAGAACAGTAAGAAAAAGCCACCAAAAGCTTAATCTGGCCCACTGTGTTGGTGGCAAAGTTCTATATGTCAATGTGAATAAGTGAATATGAGAGAGAGAGACTACAACATTAACATTTATGCACCCAAAACCTAAACAGACAACTTTGTTGGCCAAGTCTTCATTTTTTTTTTTAAGGAAAGTAGGCTTCAAGCAACATAGTAGTTACTATCAAAATAGGAATATCTATTTATCATGATTACTCTGGCAGCCTACGGAAAGGCAGTAGTTCTGGGGCATTAGATCAGAACTCTGTGTTGCTCCAAGCTTTGGGTAGTTCATAGAATTGAAAACATATGTATGTGTGTGAAAGATAGACAGAGACAAAGAGATGGAGATGGAGACAGACAGGGAGAGAGAGAGAGAGAGAGACAGAGAGAGATAGACAGAGAGACCGAGAGGCAGAGCGAGAGACAGAGAGACAAACCAGAGAGACAGAGAGACAGGCCAGAGAGACAGGGACAGACCAGAGTGACAGAGACAGAGAAAGACAGAGAGACAGAGAGACAGACAGACAGACAGAGACAGAGACAGAGGCAAAGGCAGAGCAAGAGACAGGGAGACAGACCAGAGAGACAGAGAGACAGGCCAGAGAGACAGGGACAGACCAGAAAGACAGGGACAGACAAGGACAGAGGCAGAGAGAGAGACAGAGAATCAAGGGGTGGTTTCTATTTAGAGTTCAGCTACTTTCCTGAATATCACTAAACCTCTCAGCCTTTATGAAAATAAGTTAAAGGGAAGAGTAAAAGTATTAACAATGTGAATGGACTTAGTGCCACTGAATTGTACACTTAAAATGGTATCTTAGATTATGTACAATTTACCAAAATTAAAAAAAAATTCTGCCTCTCCCTGAAGAAAAGTACTACAATCACATTAAAAGACATTGCTCATTGGCTGAGCTCTAAATTCTTATTTTGATGTCAACTATTTTCACATATTAAGCAAGGATAAAAATTTTCCTGTGGTTTTGAGATAGTTTCCAAGATTCATCACTCAGATTTGTAAAACTTAACATAAATATTTCAATGGCATGGCAAAAAAAAAAAGTATATCAGAATACCTTTCCACTTAGTCTCAAAGTTCACACAAGTCTCTTGGGATTCAATATCTCAGTTCCACAAAATTGCAAGCAAAGTACATTTAATAATTAGGCTGATAAGCCCTCCCTTCATGTATTCTCCATGAGTTAGTATTAAATGAAGGATTGATTTTCTTATGTTTTTAGCCACTTACTCTTACAAGATGAAATTGAGCAATAAAATGTATCAGAAAAAATATTATAAAGACAAAACATAGAAAGATAATATCAGTGCTTAATTCTATCACTTACTAAAGGTGACTGAGTATTTAATGACTCTGCTTTGTAGCTGAGTTATTATAATATAACGTAGTTACACTAGATTGTCTGTTAGGACCATTATAAATCTGTACGTTTTTATTCTAAAATAAACATTACATTTAAAATTTTAAAACATTTTAAAATATTCATTAAAACATTTGTGTAAATACTAATTTGGGGTTTGTTTACAATTATACTTATGGGTGAATCACGTTATATTCTCTAAAATCTATGCTTCCGCAGAAGCTTCTCATAAGCAAAGGTAAAGCTAAAACATTCCAAAGGAATCAGATCTGCTGGACTTACCTAGAGGCGGAACACTCCAAATGGATTTCCTCAGGGTCATGATCTATATTCCTTGGGGTAAAGTACAGCTCAGTTTGAAAAAGGAGAGTTTCCTCAGAAACTACCTAGGAGAGCACAAAGTTTCAGTAGAAGACATTTGGAGTAACAGAGGATGAATACACACACCTGAATAGGATGTAAAAAACATTCATGATCTCAAAAATGGCTACTGTCATTCTTAAATATAAATAAAGATATGACAAGTCACTGGGACAGAAGAGGAGTGTTATCCCTAAGAGTGAATTTAAAATGCCTGGGGGCAAAACAATCTTAATTCATTGCAGTAAATTTAAGCTGCCACTTACAGCCATCTTTATGATTCATTAATGAAAAGGTTTCCAACAGTTCTTTTGAGAAAGGTGATTTGTAAGGCAAATAACACAGTGGTTTAAAGCACAAGCTTTGGAGAGTATTCATCCTGGTTTGGCATCTAAACTACCACCAACAAGCAGTGCATCCCTAGAAAAATTGGTAAGGCACCTTCTGAAGCTCCAAGTTCCTAATTTCTAAAATAAAATACTTTATTCAAAAATGAGTGTTATTATCATTGGTCACTGGCCCAAAATATTTGTGTAATGTGAGTATAAATTGTTTAAATTTGGGAATCTATGAGAAGATAATATCCCAGGATAACAATGCAATTTAGGATTTGTGCCTAGCTGAATAACAAACAAGAGATTTCATTTCAATGTAAATCCACTATATATTGACACGAATCCTCATGGAACATGGATAGATTTCAAATGACCTAACATTGAACATGATAGAGCTTCCCAAGATTGGTGACCTTCCACATTAGAAGAATTAAATAAAATTTAAAGCAGTCTGCTAATATTTAGTAAAATATAATAGTAGCCTAAAGGCAACTTAGAATCAGTTCCCTAGCCAATTTATAAATCTGTGATCTAAGGTCCTGTGCACACAGAATGACCCAATATTCAGTGAGAAATAATGATAAATTCCGTTGTCCTCTGCCCATAAATTACTACAACAACAAGCAAAGATTATTTTTTAAAAGACAATTTTAATACTAGGCATAAAAGTCTGACAAAACATTTAGTATTTTTTACAGACAATCACTGTTCTCACCCTTGTCCTGATGCCACAATCATGAACAAGATATATAAACTCATATACATATGTATGTATCCAATTTGCAGGGCAGCCCATTCCCAGATGTAATTCATCCGCAAATATATACAGATTTCTGCTTTCTGCAAGTGGGATAACTGAGACCATCAACCAGTCCAGAGAGCAATTTATTTTCACTGTGGAAAGAACCATATGAAAAGCATCAGAAGTGTGTCTAAAGAAAGTGTTCAAAGAATAGTCAACTCTGCCCTTTGTGATAAATAAAAGGCATTTATTTCTCTGGCAAGGGTAACCATGGCTTAAAGGTTTTCTTATAAACATTATTAAAATTATTTTCCAAAATATCTAACTAATCATGCCCCCAAGTAACTAGATTTCAGTAATTTCATGGGGGAGGTGGGAGGATCAACATGCAAGAATAAGAAAAACCATAACTGGGCCGGGCACAGTGGCTCACACCTGTAATCCCAGCACTTTGGGAGGTCGAGGGGGGCGGATCACGAGGTCAGGAGATTGAGACCATCCTGGCTAACACGGTGAAACCTCATCTCTACTAAAAATACAAAAAATTAGCTGGGCGTGGTGGCGGGCGCCTGTAGTCCCAGCTACTCGGGAGGCTGAGGCAGGAGAACAGCGTGAACCCGGGAGGCGGGGCTTGCAGCGAGCCGAGATCGCACCACTGCACGCCAGCCTGGGTGACAGAGCAAGACTCCAAAAAAGAGAAAAAAAAAGAAAAAGTAAAACCATAACTGTATAGCCCCTTATTTTTTCCTAAATATTTCATGGAGGGTGATATATTTAGGACAAAACATAAGGGGCAGAAGTGAATTGCAAAATATTAGAATAAAAGTGATATCATCCCAGTATACTTTTTGGAAAGAGAAAGAGGAGAAAGGGTGGTTCTAGAACAGTAGAATCCTTGTCTAGAGCAGCCAGAACCAGAAACAATCTCAGCCATAAAAGGAAAAAGAGAGAGAAAGCCCTTTATCTAGGATGTTAGCTCCATGCAAGTTTTGTTGTAAAACTCATCTTTAGCCTCTATATTTAAATAGTAAGTCAATAATAATCATTATTTGCAATAGATTCATTTGGAGGGACTGAGTCTTTTCAGCATTAAAAAGTACATATTTAAATTATTAATGAGCAAGTGGCCACAGAGGACTCCACCACCATTGGAGCTTGGAAGTCCCGCCTTTAGAGAGAAATCATCATCAAGGTAAGACAATGCGCATTTCAGAAAAGGAGTAGAGGAGGCAAATGTCCTACATTAGTGATCATAATCTTTAAATCACATCTCTATGTGTTTGAAATACTGTTCTCACATCACCTAGGAAAGATGATCAGGAAGGTCCTTCCAAAAGGAAAATAAATACCAGCAGCTAAGATTAAAGATGGATGAAAAGGATAAGTGGACATGGACACACAGAAAGCCCATACTTATGATTTCACTGTATTTTTTTCACACTAACATTAGAAAGTCGAGTTTTTGTTTTTTTGGTTTTTTTTTTTTTGAGACGGAGTCTCACTCTGTCGCCCAAGATGGAGTGCAGTGGCGCTATCTCCGCTCACTGCAAGGTCCGCCTCCCAGGTTCATGCCATTCTCCTGCCTCAGCCTCCCGAGTAGCTGGGACTACAGGCTACAGGCACCCGCCACCATGCCCGGCTGACCTCCTGATCCGCCCACCTTGGGCTCCCAGAGTGCTGGGATTACAGGCGTGAGCCACCGCGCCCAGCATGTTTGTTTTTGAGACGGAGTTTTGCTTTTTTTTTTGAGACAGAGTCTCGCTCTGTCACCCAGGCTGGAGTGGAGTGGTGTGATCTTAGCTCACTGCAAGCTCCGCCTCCCGGGTTCAAGTGATTCTCCTGCCTGAGCCTCCCGTGTAGCTGGGATTACAGGCGCCCACCACTACACCAGGCTACTTTTTGTATTTTTAATAGGGACGAGGTTTCACCATGTTGGCCAAGCTGATCTCGAACTTCTCCTGACCTCTGGTAATCCACCCGTCTTGGCTTCCCAGTGTGCTGGGATTACAGGTGTCAGCCACCGTGCCCGGCCAGAAACTCGAGTTTTAGTTTGACATTCTATCAAATAGCTGAGAAAAGCCTGAGAAACACACATAGATACTTTCACTGCAGCAGAATCTTCCTTTGCTCAGGCTTCCTGAAAGACAGTTAGGGCCTAAACACCCTACCCACCCTAGATAGCCAGAATTCAGGGTCACTCTTTCTCTCCATGTGCTGTTCATTTCAATAATAAACTGTTACGTGGTGAGCTGCACTGATCTAGGCATTCTTAAAATTCATCTTAGGTAAAATGGAAAAATATCAGGAGCTATGTGTGGTCTTTGCTTCCAAAGGTATTACAGGCCAAATGGGTAAGAAATTGACATAACAGTTTCAAAGAAAAATCCCATTTCAAATTAAAAGGTCTACAAAAAGAAACCATAAAGAACATAAAAAGTAATATTGAAATGCTACTTTACAGAAGATTACATTTAGTCAGGCCTTGGAGCTGGCAAGAATTTGAATTCCAGGCAAAACAGAAAAGATACATTGGAATCAACTTGTAGACAGCAACGCGCTGACTTCACTTTCTCCTATTAACTTTGCAGAACCGTTGATGAGTTTAACATGAGTGAAGTTCAGAGCAGTCTTTTTAAGGGAACAAAACAGCAATAACATCAGCATCAAGCAAAAATATGAGTCTGGAAGCAAGAAGATCAGCTAAGATGCAACTGAATATCTTACAATATGATACAATCAAGCACCAGTAATTGGCAGTGGTTTTGAAAAGTTAGACTGAAAGAGAGCCAGGGACTATTCCTGAAGAACCTCTGCAAATGGGTCTCAAGATAGAGAGAAGACCAAAACAGAGAGAGAGAGAGAAATAAAAGCCTGAGAACTGGGACATTTAGGCAGAGCGAGAAAATGTATCCTCCGTATATTGACACAAGTCTACTTGGCCTGAAAGCGCTTCTTCTTCTAGCCAATTATAATAAGATCAGATTTCTTCAGAGAGTAAAACACCTGCATGGAAAGCGATCATTCTGATTAACTCCTTCAAGGAAGCATTCTCTAAAACTTGTTATTTACCATGGAGGTTCTCAGCACCAGTCCAAATCAAGACAGCGAGGAGCATCAAGACTTCTAGAGCCATGGAGACCTTCATCTGGTCAGACCTCCAGCACAGGACTACTCAGGAAACAAGGAGTGGCGACTGGTTTAAGTGATTTTTATATGGCATCCCATGCTCAGCTGCGCTCGTTTTCCTCCTTATTTGGGTAGTTCACAGGATGCACTTATCACAGTGTCAACTACCTAAAGGCTGAGACTCTCTTGATTATCCAAATACTGAAGCTCAAAGAGACATATCAAGAAAAAAGTGTTATTTGATAACAGTCTGTACAAGGCCTGTAACAAACATCAGGAGGATGGCACGGCACACAATGCTTCCAGTAAATACTAAATTACAAGAAACTATTCTTACTAGCTAACGTTCAGGTGTTGTAAGTTTCCATCTAATAAGAGAACAGCCTAGATCTTTCATACTTGAAATCAAAAGACTATTATTTCTTCATTTCTATGGGTTTGGCTGGAAGAAGCAAAGCAGAAATGATAAAGTGACTTGACCAGGAACATAAATCTCTAGGAGGGGACAGGCACCCAAAGGAAAGCCAAGTCTATTGGTATTAGGAAAGTTGACAAATCTATCTCTGTTGATTCTTTCTGAATTAAGGTGTTGGTAACTTTAGTCATTTCAAACCTGAGACGAGAATATTTTATATGTATATATATATATACACATAACCTTATATGTATAATAACTTTATATGTATAATTCATTTCAATACTCAAGTAAAATAAAAGTTCCAGCCAAAGATTTTTATTGTTTTTTTTTCAAATGTTAGTCATGGCCTGAATGTGACTGCGTGGTTTTAAGGGTAATTGAAAATCAAAGGCTAACAGTAAATAAAATTCAAAGAGGCTGAATTAAATGCCTATGATTGTTTTTAGTCATATCTGAATTATATTTTCAATGTTACAATCTGCTGTCAAATTACTACATGCACAGAGTTTCCCTATGCGTTTAAGAAGGACTTCTATTTCTGACATTACATTCTCTTGTGGACAGTGAGATCCCCAATGCTGTGACCTACACAGTGCTCTGCATCAGAAAAGCCTGGAGAATCCAGTCGCCAACCACCAATGGGGAAAGAATATTAGAGAAAGAGAAGGGTAAGTCTACATATTATTTTTTCATCTTTCATTTTTTTAAACATTTTTCTGATGTTATGAACATTTTCAGGATCTAAAATTTATTAACTTCATATGCAGCTTTTAAATCTTGCCTATGTAAACATCTAATATTGTTCCAAAAGGAATCATTGGCCAGTTTCTTGTATTTAAGTTTGAGAAAGTTAGTTAAACAAGCTAAGGCTCCTGTTCATACTCTGTAAAAAGGAGATATATTCTCTTTAAACTTATTGTGAATAAGACATAGCAAATGTAAACAGTCTTGCTCAAGTTAATAGTGTACAAAAAATATCTAATATATGACTATTTCCTGTATCTTGAAGCACAGTTAGTAACAGGATTTTATGCAGTGTTTCAAGGATTACTCAAAGCCACAGAATGAACAAAGTTCATTTTCCAAAAATTCCAATTTTAATACAGAATTTTACTGTGAAAGAGTAATGGAATTTAAATATAACTTTAATGTAAAATAGATGGAGATAAAGCAGAGATAAAACAAATATTTTAAAACAATTTATAACTTAGGAAATGTGGCAACTATAGTACAAAAAAACTTTATTTTTCCTGGACCTTTTGAGAGTAGGTTGCTGGTAAGTTGTTCCCTTGACTCTAAATATTTTGAAGTATATATCCAACAAATAAGGACATTCTTCTATGGTGGTTCTCAATAATTGGACCTTAGATGATGGAGGGGTCCATGGGATCAAATCTATCTTCACAATAACAATAACACATTTTCTTTTTCACAATGTCGACATTTGCACAGGTGTGCAAAAACAGTGGTGGGAAACGCTGCTGCCTCTTGAGCACCAATCAAGTTAGTGGCATAAGAATGTGTTAGTTTGTTAGTCATCATTGTATTCTTCACCCCCATACACTCACAGTAAAGGGAAAAAGCCAGTTTCACTTAAGTCTTGAAGCAGTAAAAAGTATCTGTTTTATTACATGCCAACCCTTGAATGCATGCCTTTTTACTATTCAGAGTGATAAAATAGAAAGTATGCATAATACACTTCTGCTGCGTATCGAAGTATGAAGAGTGTCTCAAGGAAAATCCGTGCAGTTATTGGAGCTGTGAGCTGAACTAGCCACTTGTTACATAGAACACCATCTTTACTTAAAGAATGACTACCAGACAAACAATGATTATTTGCCCGTGGGTATTTGACATTTTTTGAAATTGAATGATGTAAGCTTGTCACTTCAAAGAAAACAACTAACAACAATTAAACCCAGGGATAAAATTCAAGCTTAAAGGAAAAATTAGAATTTTGAAAAACTTGTATTCTCTACTATGAGCTTGGAAGCTCAGTGGTGATTTCTTAACCATGATTTCTTGTATTGAATAATAAAATGTCATCATTTAAAACATCTGCATAACTCTGAACTAAAATTTTCCAAATTATCTGCACATGATGTTACAGAAACATTCATGGGCAAAGTACAAGAGGGACCAGTGGATTTTAATGGGAATAAGTATGAAGAGTTTATTGATACATTTTCAGATCCCATTTCGCAACAAACCTCGAAGATACTGCCCCTTGGCAAGTTTTGCTGCAGTATCAAAAAAAAAAAAAAAATAGCCACAATTATCTGAAAAGACTTTTAAGATACTCTTCTTTTTTCCAACCACATATCTGTGTGAGGCAGGGTTTTCTTTATGTACATTAACCAAAGTGACATATTACAAAGACCGAATGCAGAAGCAGATATGATAATCCAATTGTCTTCTAGTTAGCCAGGCAAGAGACTTGCAAAAATGCGAATATAAAATGATGTCACTCCTTTTTTGGAAGACAGTAAGTTTTCACTAAATGTTCACTATTTTATGTTAACACCTGTTGGGTTTATTAGTTATTTTAATTATTTAATAAATATTTTTAACTAAGTTTTAATTTCTCATGTGGTAATGTGGATGGATAAAGGCCATATAAATAAAAGCTGTTTGTAATTCAATATTTTAACAGTCTAAAGGAGTCCTGACATCAAAAATTCTGAGCAGCATGTATACCCAAAAGAAAGGAAATCAGTATATTGAAGAGAGATATCTACACTCCTATGTTTGTTGCAGAACTGTTAACAACAGCTAAGATTTGAGAACAACCTAAGTGTCTATCAACAGATGAATGGATAAAGAAAATGTGGTACATATAAACTATGAAGTGTGATTCAGCCACAAAAAGTATGAGATCCTGTCTTTTGCAACAACGGGGATGGAGCTGGAGGCCATTATGCTAAATGAAATAAGCCAGGCATAGACAGACAAACATCACATGGTCTCACTTATTTGTGGGATCTAAAAATCAAAACAATTGAACTCATGGACATAGAGAGTAGAAGGATGGTTACCAGAGGCTGGGAAAAGTAGTACAGAGGAGATGGGGATGGTTAACGGGTACAAAAAAAATAGAATAAGACTATTTGATAGCATAACAGGGTGACTACAGTCAGTAATAACTTAATTGTACATTTTAAAATAATGAAGAGTGTAGTCAGATTCTTCATAATGCAAAGGATACATGCTTGAGGAGATGGATATCCCATTCTCCATGGTGCGACTATTGTGCATTGCATGCCTGTATCAAAATATCTCAGGGACCCCATAAATATATACACCTACTATATACCTGCAAAAATTAAAAAAAATTTGAAGTCTAAGCAGTCAGCATTATTGCATTGTGGCTGCAAAGTTGTTTAGCGGCTACAGAGTTACAGTTTTACAAGATGAAGAGTTCTGTTCACAATGTACAGATGAAGAGTTCTGTTACATGACAATGTAAATGTACTAAACACTACTGAATTGTACACTTAAAATGGTTTAGATGGTAAATTTTATGTTATATAGCTCTTATTAAAAATAAAATTAAAACTATTACATTACATGTCTAAATGTGAAAGGCAAGACTATAATTTTTTAAGAGAAATACGTAGGACAGAATATCTTTGTGACATTCTGATAGGGAAGGCTAAAGGTGGAGGTTTGGAGTGGGAAAGGAATATAGGAGCATCCATGTTATACATACTTTGGTTAAACAGTGTTTTGAACAGTCACGTGAATATGTTGTGGAAGGAAATGAATAACTGAGTCTACATTTCAGGGGTGAAGTCCAGGATAGAGATGTAACTTGAAGCCATCAGCATAGAGATGTTAATTAAAACAATGAGATTGAATAAACTCTCCAAGGGAGTGAATATGTAGAGATGGGGTGAGCAGTTCAATGTCCAATCCCTAGGAACCCCAATAAGCTAGAAAAGAAGAGAAATAGCAGCCACAGAGGATCTACTAAAGACAAACAGTGATCACTGAGAAAGGATGCTATTGCAGAAGCAAGATTTTTTAAAAATTTGGCCAGAAGAATTAATATATCAATAATATACACAGAGATACATCATACTGAGAATAATTATTTCTATTAAAACTAATCACAAAACAAGGCCTCTAACTTTGCTATTGCAGAAAAAAAAACTTATTGCACTCCAACAAGATTCAAAAAGTTTATATATTTGAAATAGTTACTTTTTGTTTGAGACAGGATCTCACTCTGTCACTCAGGCTGGAGTGCAGTGGCACGATCACGGCTCACTGCAGTCTCGACCTCCCGGGCTCAGATGATCCTCCTACCTCAGCCTCCTGAGTAGCTGGGACTGCAGGCACCCACCACCATGTCTGGCTAATTTTTGTAGAGACGAGGTTTTGCCATGTTGCCCAGGCTGGTCTCAAACCCCTGGGCTCAAGCAATCCACCTGCCTTGGCCTCCCAAAGTGTTAGGATTACAGGTGTGAGCCACTGTGCCTGGCCTGAAATAGTTAATATCAATATTAGTTTCAGCTGATATAATCAACTTATTTTAAAAAAAGAGAATCAACTAAGAAATTATTAAACTGATTAAAAATTCAACAAGCATGATGGATATTACTACTCAAAAAAAAACCTTAAAGCAGTCAAATGTGCTAATTTGGATTCATTGATCCAATTCAAAAAAAACAACAATAAAAGAATCCCATTAGTAATTGTTCCTGAGCTTGCATGAAACCTTGTAGAGGGCCTCATATTGGCAGTTCGTTGGCCTCATTCATTGTGTTCTACAATTTTTAGGGATACCTGATCACTAAGTTGTAAAGATAACAGTCTGTGTGCTTTGTTTCAATATATTGGTTGCACTGTTTGTGTAAGATTTGGGGCAACTCAAACTATACCACCGCTGTGACCTTATCCCAATGTAAAACAACCTTTCTATAATACACATGCAGAATAAAGCAAGTGCATAAGGAAATTTTAAAGTTGTTATACACACTTTGTCCAAAGTATTATTGGCAGAGACCACATGTGTAATTATTTGTGTTACCCAAAGCATATCTTAGCATAATGAACTCATATGTAGAAATAATTGATTAGCTTTATCAAAATTAAACAATAAATATTACAGCAGTTTTCTCTGTAGCTATCTAGGTTACACTATATATGCTAGAAGCAAAGGAATGGGAAGGCTGCATTACTTAAATTCCTTTGTTAGGATTATTCGGGTGCCAGCAGTTGTAGAGGCCATCTCTGATCATACCCATCTGACATCTACCTGTGCCCCCCACTTTGTCCCATTCTCTGACCGGGGCACCCATGGAACTGACTTTCAGTTTGCCTTTATTCTACATTTTGTCACAACTACTAAGGAGGACAAAACCTGCTAACTCCCCTAACCGCATTAAGTTTGAGTCCAGCCTTTTCTGGAGTGATTAGCAAAAATCCCGTCTGAATACTGATGAAGAACGCAAGATAGAAAGAAAACCAGAAAAACTGCTAAACTTAAAATATGCTAAATTTTTAAGCCTGTACAAACATTAAGTGTTGACTCCGAAAGAAATCTTTCCCATCTAAGTAACACCACAAATCACCCACTTATAACCCCCAATCACAGGAGACATGCTTGATTCCAGCGTGTTTCTCACACTCTATGTCCAAACCATTTGTATGTTTTAATATCCTGCAAAATATATCCTCTGTTGTACCGCTTCTCTGGACCCTTGGCTCTAACCTTTCAAGTCAAAAACAATTTTCACCAACTTTCTGGTCAGCCTGTTGCTACGTCTCCAGGAAATTAATAAGATTCTTTAACCCGGAGACACCGTTTCTTCAATTTCACAGCTGCACAAATCCTTGTCAAAAATAAGACAGATTGGGCCCGGCGCGGTGGCTCAAGCCTGTAATCCCAGCACTTTGGGAGGCCGAGGCGGGCGGATCACGAGGTCAGGAGATCGAGACCATCCTGGCTAACACGGTGAAACCCCGTCTCTACTAAAAATACAAAAAAATTAGCCGGGCGTGTTGGCGGGCGCCTGTAGTCCCAGCTACTCAGGAGGCTGAGGCAGGAGAATGGCGTGAATCCGGGAGGCAGAGCTTGCAGTGAGCCGAGATTGCGCCACTGCACTCCAGCCTGGGGGACAGAGCAAGACTCCGTCTCAAAAAAAAAAAAAAAAGACAGATTGTTATCTATCTTATCTCCCTCTGATACGCTGTATATTCCTGAAATCATTATTATTGGAATTAGTGAATACCTACATTAAAAGTTAATTTTAAAAACTTAAGATTTTTCAAAGTATCAGACATTAAATGTCAAAAATTAAGGTCTAAAACCAAAAGCATCTGGATCAAAACCTCATTCTGACATGTAGAGATTTTGGTCAATTGAATTCAACATTGAGACTTTTTAGGTTGAGTTAATGAGTACTTGTCTCATTACTGTAGTGATTGTTAAATAAATGCATGTATCCTATTGCAATGAGGGCAACAGATGGCTATTTTTAACTTTTAGGTTCAGGGGTACATGTGCAGGTTTGTTATATAGGTAAACTGCATGTCACGGGGCTTGGTGTACAGATTAGTCACCCGGGTAATAAGCATAGTAACTGATGGGTAGTGTTCTATCCTCTCCCTCCTCCTACCCTCCATCCCTCACGTAGGCCCTGGTGTCTGTTGTTCCCTTATATGTGTCCACGTGTACTCGAGGTCTGGCTCCTACTTATAGGTGAGAATATGTGGTATTAGGTTTTCTGTTCCTGCATTATTTCACATACGATTATGGCCTCCAGCTCCATCCATGTTGTTGCAAAGGACATGTCTCATTCCTTTTTATGGCTGTATAGAATTCCATGGTGTACATGCACCATATTATCTGTACCCAGTCTACCATTGATGGGCATTTAGATTGATTCCATGGCTTTGCTATTGTGAATAGTGCTGGGACAAACATGTGTCTTTATGGTAGAATGATTTACATTCCTTTGGATATATAACCAATAATGGGATTTCTGGGTCGAATGACAGCTCTAAGTTCTTGGAGGAATTGTCACCCTGCTTTCCACAATGCTGAGCTAATTTACATTGCCACCAGCAGTATGTAATTGTTCCCTTTTCTCTGCAACCTGGCAAGCATCTGTAATTTTTTAACTTTTTAATAGGAGCCCAAAAATATCTTTTAATTGGGATTTATATTTCCAGGAGTAGTCAAAAATCTACTAGGGTTTTATCAAAATGAAAAATTAGGCCAAGTGGCCTGACATGGTGGCTCACCCCTCTAATCCCAGTACTTTGGGAGGCCGAGGTGGATCACCTGAGGTGAGGAGTTCAAGACCAGCCTGGCCAACATGGTGAAATCCCATCTCTACAACATACAAAAATTAGCCAGGCATCATGGGTGCCTGTAATCCCAGCTACTCAGGAGGCTGAGGTGGGAGAATCATTTGAACCTGGGAGGCAGAGGTTGCAGTGAGCCAAGATCATGCCCATTGAATCCCAGCCTGGGTGACAGAGCGAGACTCCATCTCAAAAATCAAATAAAAAAGAAAGGTCAGGCCAAGTCATGTTGCATCTTTAATTTTACTCAAGGTGGAAAGAAATAAAAATAGTAAAAGAATCACATATATTCAGATGACAAAATTTTACTGTCATTTTCCTTTCAAAAACAAAAGTATTCAGTCCCTTCAACCAATCCCAGCTCTTCTCCAGCTTCAGCTGTCATGGGAAGGATTGAAGGTCAGGAAATTGACATAGTTAGGTACCTGTTAGTCAACCAAGTCCAGCAGCTCAGCTAAGTTATTTAGCAGTTCTAGATGACTCAAATTTAGATGTCTTTGTATTCTCTTGGCACAAAAATCCCCATTTCTAGAGGGGAAAGAGAGGTACTTTCAGATTTAGCAAAAATAAATTGTGTCTAAAGAGGTGGAGAGAGACCTTTTTCACATTTTCTTGTGTCCATGAGTTTTTCTCCCTCTCAGGAGCAAGAAATCTAGCCATTAGAATGTTCTGCCCCAACTACCAGTTTTCCCTATGGAAGAAGACTGAACTTGCTTTGAGTAAAGATCATTTGTGTGCATGCATCTCTGCTCATGTATGTGGCACTTCCTGGTTCAGGCTCCCTGAAATGAGTTTGGCACCTGTACTCTTGTACAGTATACTCAAAGGCACAAGACTTCACTTCCAGAGATATACTAAGCAATTTAAATTAAGAATTAGATGTCTTTCCACCTGGGATCCAAGCTGTGATCAGCATGATCTGAGTTTTGAGCACTTTTGTGTTGGGATAAGCAGCTATTGTGGAGCCTGCCATCCCTCTAAGGGATTCTCACTGGGCCTGGGACACTGTGCTATATGGAAGCTGGGAGCCAAGTTGTCACTTGGTTCCAGGTTCTTTATTAGAAGAAGTTATTTCCCTATTCTGGGTACACAAGGCACATTCCCCGTATTGCTTAAGGTGTGGGTGTCATATGGCACTTGGCTGGTATCAGTATAGGTATACCTACCCCCTGTGGTAAGGTAACAGGGTCTTTGCCTACAGCTCCAGAGGGGTACATGCATCCCCCACTTTGCATTGGCTATCAGGAGGGACCTACATGGGAGACTAGTACTCACAACAAATGCTGATTTTGCTTCATCTTTTCTCCTTGCTGCACCTTTCCTTCTTTCCCGACACACACAAAAAGACGCTGGTTCCAACCAGTGGTTGACACTATTATCTTTGCCACCCTCCATGCAATGGGAATTCTTATTTGGGATTCATAGCTGGATCTCCCTACTCGACATTTTGCCAATCAATTTAGGAGCCTCAAAAGGAAGAGCAAGTCATCTTGTTCACTAAGAAAATCTCCACCAAAGCACTAATGGTGGGAAGGGTGGTGTGATGGTGTAGTTGTGGCCCTATATGGTTACAACACTTTCAGAATTAGGCCAAAAAGCAATTGGAATCTTATTTTTTTCTAGATTCTTGCTTTATCGAGGTAATAGGAAAGAAATGCACAATGTCAAAATAAGTTTACAATGTTTCCTCATGAGACATTGCCAGGAAACAGAAAAGGAAAAAGCAGTATAGAAAGCCACAGATGAAGGACTGATAGGAAAATTCTCCTTTTGAGTGCATTATAAAAGAGGGAGACTTAAATATATTTCACTGAGACATAGTTACTAAGCATAATGGGTAAAACTAAAGTGAGCAACTAAATCATAAAAATGCTGAATGTTAATTCAGAAAAGTACACACTGGGTATGGGCAAGCTTTATTATGTATGAACTTGATTTCAGAGTTAGAATGGCAATTTCACTTCAAATTAACTCATTAAAAAGTATATCTATACCATGATATTTACGTTATTCAAAACTCCAAAATGTAGTGAAACTGGTAACAGATGTTGCTACTCGTCTTTGTACAGACACATCAACAGTATTGATGAAACTTGTTTTCAGACAAGATGTATCACTTGTTCCCTTGCTTTAGGGAGGAGAGGGTGTTATAACACAGGCATTATTGATACAGTGACTTCTTGGACAGTTGCTCCTGTAGGATAGGGGGGAAAAGCAGTTAAGAGCTGCTTAAATATAACCTTACCTAAAAAGAAAACATGTTCAGAGAACTCATGGGTGCTCAATTAGAAGTAATGTGGAAAAAAAAAATCACATTTCTACCCTAAAATGTAATCTATGGAATTAACCAGCTATATCAAATATAACCATTAGATATTATGCTATTAGAAGTGATTAGCATCTGTGTGTTGGCTAGATCACTGCCTTTCTGAGACTATCAAGTAATTACATCATACATTTCAACTTTGATTTTAAGTGGTTTTCGGATCTCTAGAACAAAGCTTATTTCTTTATGAAATGTCAACTTCAAGGCTATTGTCAGTATGCACAAGTTTTCTGGCACCCTTTTAAAATAAGCTCAGTGGAAAAATCCTGATTAAAAAGAGTGTTTTCTACAGGTATTAATCTTAGGAAAAGTGCTAATTAGATGTAGTGACTTCCTCTGAATTTAAGCCTAGTTTACCTATCTGCCTACTTATTTGATACACATATATGTATATAGACATGTTTTTCTGCAAATATTAGTATGAAATTAGAGATCTGGTATGGGCCTTCTATGACAATTTCATTTTGTCACAGGCTGTATTGAAAATGAACAGTTTAGTACCTGAGAGAATAGGTAAGGAAACTGACCAGTATGGAACCTATTCATGTTTATGTGCAACAAGAAAATTATAACTGTATCCAAGTACAGACTATGGTACCTAATTCTACAGGGTTCATATTAAAACCAGAGCAATTTCAGCATGCAGCATTCAAATAGGAATTTACATTATTGCCTTCCTTGAAGTTATATTTAACAAATTGTGGTTAACTATAAAATAAACAACCTTAATATTCTCACCTTATTAACACTATTAAAATTAGGTGTCCATGTTTTACTTTGTGTGGGAGCTGGTGACTCTTGTCCTTTTGTTTTTTGAGGGATTTCTTTCAAGGTGTTGGCATCAAACCCACTCATTCCAAAATGCATCACAGATGGGAATTTAAGCCTAAATGCAGAGCAAACAAAAGAAAAGCATGGGATTAATAGCTGTACAGATTTTTTGTGGGAAAAATATGTATTAGATAGGTTTGTTATAAGTGATAACCCAAAATAACTGACTTGTGGAGGAAAGGCAAAGTAGCTCAGTAAATCTAAATAAAGAGTTTGTAACAGAATCTTGAATAGGATGGTACTTATTGATCCAGAATTGATCCTTGACTTGACTTTGAGGCTCCGGGGTCAATAAAAGTTTTGAAAAGCAAAATGATTGTTAGATGTGACAAACATTCTATCTATGCTGAATGGGCTATGACTCAACCAAGCCAGGCCACGCACACATCCCAAGATTAGAAATTGAAAACAGAGACCCATAGGTATGCAAAAAGATTCTACCACCAAAATCTTAGGCAGGAAATAGAAACATAGTCCCCGCCTTCCAAGGTTAAAAAGGAGTTAGATTTCACCACCTTTAACTACCATCTCAACCCTTCCCCATCCTATCTTGGGAGTTGCGGTGTTTATTCCCACTGCTGGTCTTTCCTTCCCTGCATGTAAGGAAAAGTAATGTGGTTTGCTCATCTCCCAAAGCCAGCATGTAGGCAGTTCCAGGAGCGTGATTCAGATTCAGAGTGCGTGTGTAAAGGGAGGCTAAAATCTCATTCAAATTTTCTATATCTCTTGTTGAATTTAGAAGGGCTAATATGTCCTGGCCTATTTGATCTGGGAGAAAAATGGACTGCAAATAGATAAGGCATAATAGCCTTTACTTCTATAATCTGCTATTGAAACCATTTTTTTTAGAGCTTAGTGGATGCCTATATAGATGGCAATATAGTTCAATCCCATCTGCTAAGATTCCCCTTAAGACGCCCAGCACCAAGTGAGAAATCCAAGGATCAAATCTGATGTTCGTGATAGACTTATTCAAAAAGTCATTAAGTGAGGAAGACCAGCATTTGGACCCACCACGGAGAAAGCATCTATGCTCCGTGTTGGCCAAAAGACCCCTACAACCATTTCAGCAAAGAGATATTTTCTCTTTTCATGTCTTAATGCCATTACCCTATCCCAGCAAACACAGGAAAAGTAGGGGAAGAGAATAGATTTTAAAACCACAAAAAGATCACATTTAAGAATCTATTCCAAAACTCAAACCCCAGCATAGCTGGAACTGGAAAGAAGGGAAGGAAGAAAACTAAGTTAAGTATGAAAATCTAGTATTAAGTCATATTCCACTAGGCTTCACAAGTCTAATAGCCAGAAAATGACCTTCAAGATGCTGTCAAGCATTGAGGAAAAATTTACATTGCATAAAAGCAGTGATTACACGCCAGGTGCAGTGGCTCATTCCTGTAATCCCAGCACTTTGGGAGGCCAAGGCAGGTGGATCACCTGAGGTCAGGCGTTCGAGACGAGCCTGGCCAACATGGTGAAACTTCATCTCTACTAAAAATATAAAAATTAGTCTGGCATGGTGGGGCACACCTGTCATCCCAGCTACTCTGGAGGCTGAGGCAGGAGAATCGCTTGAACCCGGGAATAGGAGGTTGCAGTGAGCTGAGATCGCACCACTGCACTCCAGCCTGGGCAACAGAGTGAGACTCCATCTCAAAAAAACAAACAGTGACTACAAAATTACTCTCTGTAAGTTTAGACTATCTAATAATTAAAAGGTGAATATGACAATATCAACTGCAAAAAGGCAGCTAGATCTCAGGAATCAGAAGTAGGAATTTAAATGACATGTAAATTGTCACCACATTTACATGCTCATTGCCTTGACTCCATTACCATAAGTACCACTTCTTTCCATGATCCAAAAGGAGGAGACTAATGGCATTTTTTTTTTTTTTTTTTTTTAAAGACAATCTCACTCTGTCACCCAGGCTGGAGTGCAGTGGCGCTATCTCAGCTCACTGCAAACTCCACCTCCCAGGTTCAAGTGATTCTCCCGCCTCAGCCTCCCAAGTAACTCGGATTATGGGCATGTGCCACCATGCCTGGCTAATTTTTGTATTTTTAGTAGAGAAAGAGTTTCACCACATTGGTTAGGCTGGTTTTGAACTCCCAGCCTCAAGTGATCTGCCTGCCTTGGCCTCCTAAAGTGCTGGGATCATCTTTTTTTTTTTTTTTTTAAATATCATACCCTTTACCTGCTTAGAGGCTGACAAGTTTACAAAGGCTGTTTGAAAAACTAATTGGCATTGTCCAAGTCAGGTGCTAACCCCTGGGTCAATTAAGTGGAAGAGGATAGGAGGTGACTGTTACAATATAGCAGCTAATACTATAGACAGAGAGGTTGAGAAGACATTGGGGGCTGGAAGAACAAACATACTTTCTCAGATTAAAAGAGGGTACAACAGAGGTACATTTTCTACCCCGTTCCAGGAAGTATGGGAGACTCATACCAATTTGTAAAAATTCCTCATGGTCAGGGAAGCATGTTATTTAAAAAGCCAAAGACTACCACCAAAATCTTAGCCAGGCAAGAAAGGGAGACACCCATTCCAAGGCTAAAAAGCAGTTAGATTCCACCACCTTTAGCTATCATCTCTACCCTTCACCATCCTACTTTAGGAGCTGTAGTGTTCATTCCCACTGTTAAATCCTTCCTTCCCTGACAGGCCCAGTACCTGGATAGCAGGGTCAATAGTATCTCAAACCTCAGAATCATGCAATGTACTTATGTAACAAACCTATATATGTACTCCCTGGATCTAAAATAAGAGTTAAAATTTAGAAAATTAAAAATAAAGGTTAGAACCACTTTAAGATCAACATGAATGTTTATGATATTTAGCTACTGTCTGGTTAACAATTGTGTTTATTCTGATGTAGCAACACTGTCCGTTAGTAAATCTTTATTACAGAAAATTCTAAGTCTACACTGTGCAAATGTTACCACTAACCACATGCCGCTACTGGGCACTCGAAAAAATAGCTCGTACAACTCAATTTTTTGTTGTTTTAATTTTAGTAATTTAAATGTAATATTACCAGTGGCTACCGGTTACTATGTTAGACAGCAAAGGTTTAGAGATGACTGGCAAAGTTTGAAAAACAGAGGTTCCTTTTAAAAGCTGATTTCAAGTCATTCCTTGCAGGGTGCCTTAATTTTGTCTGACCTTTTCCACCCCTCAAGAAGTATAAGGATATAGTGAGAATTTGTTTGAAATCATCCTGAACAACTGAAAATGGCATTGCTAAGTTGCAAATGAACTTAAGTAGTCAAGATAAAGATCAAATAGATCATTAAGACATAAATAAGAGCCCAGAGAAATCCAAGCTTATAAGGTCATTGATATAACGAAAGAGTCAGAGCAATTCAAGGATGAAAGAAATTTCATTTCAGTTAATAGTACTGTATCAACAGGATGTCCCTATGGAGATGGAAGAATCTTGACCTTCCTTACACTACAGGCAAAAATTAAGTTCAGATGGATTATAAACCCAAATATATTCAAAACCATAAAACTTTTAGAAGAAAATAAGACTTGGCAGTAGCAAGGAATTTTACGACAGAACAGAAAGCAATAACTAGAAGGAAGAGTCTATAAATTAAACTCCAAAATTAAAGATGTCTGCTTATCAAAAAACACATTAAGAAAATGAATAAGCAATGTGGGGACTGGGGCGAAATACATCTGACAAAGTCCTGGTCTTTGAGATATGAAGACCACTTACAACTTAAGACAGATGATGCAGAGTAAAAATGAACAAAGACATGGCTCACAAGAGACATACAAATAGCCAATGAGCACTAATAATTAGTTATCAGAAAATGCAAATTAAATATGACTATGCACCTATTCAGATGGTTAGAATAAGAAACTGACATCAGAGGGTGAAACCACTGGACTCTCATACATTCCCCGTATTATTGCCAAAAAAGACATCTTATTTTGGGAAAATATGCATCATTTCTTACAAAACTAAACAAAAACTCCCCCTATGATCAAGCAGTCCCATTCTTAGGTATTTAAAGGAAACAAAAACATACACCCAAAGACATACAAACATATGGTAATAGCATATTTATTCATAATAGCCAGAGACTGAAAACAGCACAAATCTTCATCAAATAATACGTATCTAATTAAATATACCACTCAGCAATATAAGGAAACAAGCTGCTGGAATATACAACATAAACGAGTTTCAAACATTCTGCTGAATGAAATAAGCTAGACACAAAGCATACATGCTGCGATTCTATTTCTACAAAGTTGTAGAAGAGACAAGAACAGTGAGGTGTGGCCGCAGGAACCAACTGGGAAGATCCACTTTCTGCAGCAATCAATCTTACGCATGGCGATAGGGTTTTATGTTAAACATAAAGCTCAGTTGACAAATGCATTAACTTGTGTAACATTTATATATTAATTGCTTGTGAGTTTTTCTTCAAATTATTGATCCTTAATTCATGATATGCATGCTGAAGCACTTAGGGAAAAGTGTACTCATGTCTTCAATTGGAAGTGCATCAAAATTGATAGATGGGGAAATGATTGTGTAACGAAGTTTAGCAAAATGGTAGAATCTAGGTACTATATATAAATTCTTTCAATTCTGTACATTTGAACATTTTCCTTAGAATTAGAGAAACTTTCAAAATTTGTGCCATACGCATCCCTCCAGGGCATTTTTATAGCTGCATTCTTAACAGAAACATCTATCAACCAAATAATAAATTTAAGAATGTGTAAGGGAAGTAGCTACACATACCTCTTTGCAAAGCAAACCACTGGAAATTCATAGGTAGTATGCAACCTTGGTCTGTAACTGATCTCTGATAATATGGCGTCATCATTTGTTTGGAACATCTGAAACAATTGAGAGTTTTAATACTAGAAAGCCTTAAATTATTTTGGTGGCTTAATGATCTCAGTGGAGTCTGTTTTAGGAAAATCTGGAAATGTCATTTTACATTAATTTAACAGAAATAAAATAGTAGACCTCATGAGAAATACTTTATTCTCCTTTTTCTCCTGGTCCTTCAACTTCTTTGCCCCCATCTCTAATACCAGATGGGGGATAGGAGAAAATAATTGTCTCTGGGTCTGTTTTAAAGTATATGTACTTTTTCCAAAATAGTCCAATTGCATATATTCATAAACAATGTTCCAAGCTATTAAAATCTGACAGCAGATGGAGGTAATAAAACTGAGAAGGCACAGGCCGTACCTTATGACTTTGAGACAGTTTCGCTCGTCACCCAGGCTGGAGTGCAATGGCACCATCTCAGCTCACTGCAACCTCTGCCTCCCAGGTTCAAGCGATTCTCCTGCCTCAGCCTCCCAAATAGCTGGGATTACAGGTACCTGCCACCACACCCAGCTAAATTTGGTATTTTTAGCAGAGACTGGGTTTAACCGTGTTGACCAGGTTGGTCTCAAACTCCTGATTTCAGGTGATCCACCCGCCTCAGCCTCCCAAAGTGGTGGGATTACAGGTGTGAGCCACCACACCCAGCCCCTTATGACCTTTTTAAAGTCCCTTATCTGAAATGTCCCAATTAAGTAGATAAGCACCTGGTCCTATCTAACAATTGATCACTGCAAGAGATAAGAAGATGCTTGAAAATTTTAATTAGGAAGGAACTTTTGATACTATGTAGCCCTGAAAAAAAATTCAGTATATGTTTTAGGGAAAAGCATCATGGCACTTACAATTTTCTTGATCTCACAAGAAGTGACAGGATAAGAAAACTCGTAGTTAAATGACAACAGTCTTGTTACAGGCCAGTTATCTCCCAGGTGTATGTCGCCAATTCTAATTTCTGTGTTGTTATCAAAAGGACTTATTTTCATTCTGACTAACAACCAATTTTCAGAGCACATTGCAGTTATTGCTAAAAAAAAAAAAAAAAAAAAAAGAAAAAAAGAAAAAAAAATCCAAAAAGTAATATGGTAGCATAATTCATCTCAAGACATTACACTATCAGTGCTGACAAATATAACACAAGCTACATGGGTAGCATTCAGTCTCCTATTAGCCATGTTCAAAAATAAGCAGGTATAGACCAGGCACAGTGGCTCATGCCTGTAATCCCAGCATTCTGGGAGGCCGAGGCAGGTGATCACCTGAGGTCAGGAGTTCAAGACCACCCTGGCCAACATGGTGAAACCCCATCTCTACTAAAAATGCAAAAATTATCCAACTGTGGTGGTGCACCCCTGTAATCCCAGCTACTTGGGAGACTGAGGTGGGAGAATTGCTTGAGCCCAGGAGGCAGAGGCTGCAGTGAGTCAAGACCATACCACTGCACTCCAGCCTGGGCAACAGAGTGAGACCCCCATCTCAAAAAAAGACATTAAAATTAAAATTTAAAAAAGCAGGTATAGTTTAAAATATATTTCATCTAAGCTAATACAACCCAAATATGATCATTAACATGTAACAAAACAAAAATTGAGATTACATTTCTTATACTAATTTTCTGGAACTGATGCATGTTTTGTATTTGTAGCACAATTCAAATTGGCCACACTTCATGTGCTCAAAAGCCCCTTGAGGGTGGTGGCTGCTGTGCTGCTCTGTACTTTACATAGCTGCAAAAATCCATAAAGAGGTTAGTTGGTTATTTAATTTATTTGCAACCATTTATTCATATTTAGAGTGAATGTAGTCATTATTATCTACCTTTTAGGGTTCTGTGATGATTAAATGAAATAAGGCATATAAAAGATCTTGGAACACTGCCTAGAACTTAAATGCTCAATTAATGTTTATTAAGGTAAAAACAATTTAATGGTCTTTATATAAGACACTACCACCACAAATTCCTTCCATAGAGATAGCTCTCCATCCATCCATCCTCAGTATCAATTAAACTCAACCTGTATCAGAATTTAATACTATATAAAAGATTAGGTTACGGAGTCCAATCTTCTCATATTAACTTGAAGAAGCTGTGGCTATACCCTAGGAACATTTTTACAATACCAGGCACACAGGGATGTTTCACATTTTACCATTATGTCTCCCCACCCCTGGGCGGGGTGGGGGTGGGGCATGAAACATCTTCATCTCTTTATCCCCATATGGCATGTATTTGGTCTTCAATATGAATTTTAATTAAATAAGTGACTAGTCCAACCACATAAGACATTGACCCAGGTTTTAATCTCAGGACAGTTGGCAGTATCCAAAGATCTACAGAACTCTGTCTTCTGTAAAATGTTTGGCTTAGAATTAGCCTTATTTGGCCTAGAAACCTGAGGTTACCAACTTGACACATGCTTATTGGGACAGCTAGAAGAACAGAGGCACAAGTACAACGTGGAACTCAGCATTTAGAATTTTGAGAAACCATTTTCCTAGAGCAATTAATAGCATAAGTTATTCATATAAGAGAGTTGATAGATACTGATAGTAAATACAGTGATGACAGCTGCAGAAGTGAAGTTTAGGGGGAGGATGAAAAAAAATCTGCAATCCACTTACCTCATAGCAGCACAACTATGGTACAATGTCCTTCTTGGTCCATGTCAAAATGGGAATTGTAATTACTATCAAGTCCCTCCTTTTATTCAGACTAAGAAAGGAGCTGTAGCCTATGTATTTTCTGTGTGTATCCCAAGGATAGATATATTTATCTTAAAAAGCAAAGCTTTCGGGGCCAGGCTGTCATTGAGGGGTTAATATGTTAGACCACAAGCCTGTTCCCATGGGGATTCCCACATTTATTGTCACCACATTAAATAAGAAGCTCCGCTGTTTATGCACCAATTCCTAGGTCAAATTTCACCACATCCTTTTTTTTTTTTTTTTTTTTTTTTTTTTTGAGACAGAGTCTTGCTTTGTCACCCAGGCTGGAGTGCAGTGGCAGGATCTTGGCTCACTGCAACCTCCACCTCCTAGGTTCAAGTGATTCTCCTGTCTCAGCCTCCTGAGTAGCTAGGACTACAGGCATGCGCCACCACACCCAGCTAATTTTTGTATTTTTAGCAAAGATAGGGTTTCGCCAGGCTGGTCTCAAACTCCTGACCTCAGGTGATCCACGCCACCTCAGCCTCCCAAAGTGCTGGGATTACAGGCGTGAGCCATGGCACCCAGCCTATGTTCTTGTTATTGAGTCTAACAAAGAAAACCTGAGATAGGACAGATAATCTCTTCATTTTCCAGATAAGAAATGAAATGCTCAAACCATTAAATTACTTGAAGAATCTTAAGTCTGGTACATAACGTGGCTGGCTCTAATACCAATCAGACAGTGATCTAGGCCATCAGTAGTCAACTCAGTCATTGCTGCAGTCTAAACAGTGTCTTCTTTGTCCACTGAACATCTGTGTCTTAGGAGAGGTAGGAGTGAAAGAGTGAGAATTAGAATAACAGTAAGTGCCTGACTCAGGTTTCAGTTAATTGTTCTCTACTCACAAGGAATGCTCTATTCTCTATTAATAATGCTAGTCGGTAATTTGTCTAAAGCCTTACTAATCAAAGTCTGGTCCACAAATTCGTAACATCAACATCACCTTAGAACTCATTAGAAATATTGAGTTCCAGATCTCATCTCTAACCTATTGACCCAGTTTGCACTTTAATAACAAGATGACTTACATATACAAAGTTTGGGAACTGGTCTAAGAGGTACCAACATTCAGAGCTGCAAGATGACCACTGAATATAATAAAAGCAGATAAAAACATGTGAAGAGAAGGATAGACGAGAGGCCAGATTTCTTTCACATAGCCATTCATTCAATTTTTATATAACTAATGCTTTCCAGTGCAAGGATGGAAGACCTTCTGTGTGCCAAGCATTATGGCTAGACCACAGTTACAAAAATGCCGTAAAAAAATAGATTGGTAGTACTCTCAGAGCAGGAGCTAGGTTTTGTTTTGAAAGATGGAGTCTCCCTCTGTCGTCCAGGCTGGAGTGCAATGGTGAGACCTCAGCTCACTGCAACCTCCACCTCCTGGGTTCAAGTGATTCTTCTGCCTCAGCCTCTGGAGTAGCTGGAACTACAGGCATGCACCACCACACCTGGCTAATTTTTGCATTTTTAGTAGAGATGGGGTTTCACCACGTTGCCCAGTCTGGTCTTGAACTCCTGAGCTCAAGTGATCTTCCCGCCTAGGCCTCCCAAAGTGCTGGGATTACAGGCACTGTTTTGTTTTTTTTTTTTTTCTGAGATAGAGTCTCGCTCTGTCGCCCAGGCTTGAGTGCAATGGCGCGATCTCGGCTCACTGTAACCTCTGCCTCTCGGGTTTAAGCGATTCTCCTGCCTCAGCCTCCTGAGTAGTCGGGATTACAGGCGCCCACCACCATGCCCGACTAATTTTTGTATTTTTTTGTTTAGTAGAGACGGGGTTTCGCCATGTTGGTCAGGCTGATCTCCAACTCCTGACCTCAAGTGATCTGCCTGCCTCAGCCTCCCATAGTGCTGAGATTACAGGCGTGAGCCACTGCAACCAGCCTACAGGCACTAGGTTTTTAACTCATTTTACTCCCTAAGTTTCCCTAGACTTGTCTAATGTGACTAAAGTACACTTAGGTCTCAATCCCATCCTTAACTACGTACCCTAATTTTGGTCTCAGGGAATGGTAATAGAGAAAGTTAGACCCACATACAAAAAAGACATTAAGGCATTGAAATCTCAAAGAAAGATCAAACTCAGATATAACAGAGAAGCCAAGTCTGATTATGAGAAAGGTAATCACAGGTTTGAGGTTTGATACTGGGTAGCCCCCCACAAATCTTATTCACTCTGAGACCCCTGCAAGGAGGTGGTCTTTAGCTTCGGTTGTTAGAAATCAAGATTATATGAAACGTAGCAGTGGTTTCAGCTGGTTTCAGGTCTGGCACTAGTTTTGCTTAGAAAAGGGGTCTCACAAACACATGCCTTAAAGTGCTTCTAAGCTGAAGTAAAACAGGAGGCTGGGTTTCTCAACTCAGCCCTATAGAAATCTATAACCAAAGAGATTTTGTTGTTATTAGCTATACATTGCAGAATGTGTAGTAGCATTCTTGACCACTATCCACTAGCTACCAGTGGCAAATGCTGTTGTGACAGCCAAAAATCCCTCTAAATATTGCCAAATGTCCCCTGGAGGGCAAAACCACCCACTGAGAACCAGTATTCTAATGTAAAGGTGGAAGAGAACCAGTGCATGGTTACAGAAACAGGAGAAAGGCCATAGGCTGCTTTATTTGGCAAACCTCTCACACTGACATTAGACACACCCGACATCACTCTGGCTCACTGAACCGAACAGCTATCTCCTTATTACCTCAGGGTAATTCCAGCACTAAGATTTGAGTGTTTTCATTTCACTGGGCCTCTCATCATCTTATTTTAAGACACTATACATTCCTAGTAATTTTTTCCTGGCAGCCAAAATTAGAGAGACTTCAAAAGTAACTTGCCCAAGTTCATGCAGCTAACAAGTACAATGCTGGGGCTCAACTGTTTCCCAAACTTCAGTATCTAGAGGGAGCAATTAGAACTCAACCAAATTCAGCTGCTTACTCTCTATATAATTTTCATTCTATCTCTCCAGCACCATGGATGGGCCAAGAGAGCCTGTAACCCTCCCCAGAAACCCAGAGATCTCTAAGGTAGTCTTTCCTTTCCCTGGTTCTCTCAAATTATAGGAGCCCCAGTTATGTTAGAAAAATGGGTCTCACATTAGAAGAGGGATAATAGCACAAGATAAACTGGAGAACCTTCAAATTGGCTTATAGAGAAAGAAAATACTTTGAGCACAGTTTATGTGACCAGAAAGGGTAATTTTTTCCTAACTGAGTAATTAGAAACAGGCAGCCCTACCTGTTGGTTTATAATCAGGGAGAAAAAAAAAATCTCAGCTTTTTACACAGCAGTGTTTTAGAAAGTAATCTTATCACTTTAAATCACCACCTCTGAAGATATTTCTTATGCATACCTGGGTTGAATCCAGAAGAATTCCAAAACAGTAAAGAAAAGAGAAAGGACCTACCTAAGAGCACAGAGGTCTTCATTGCTCCAGACTCCAAGACACAACATAGGGAACAAGAAATGGCAAGGAGCTAGGGGGTTCCTTGAGTGCTTATAAACCTTTGGCCACATTCAGCTGTCTGCAATTACCCTCTGTTGAGGTAGCCCAGGGAAACCCCTTAGCATCTTCTCAAAGCATGGCCCATCAGCTGTCTGCAATTACCTTGGGCCAAAAACCTTTGGCCACATTCAGCTGTCTGCAATTACCCTCTGCTGGGGTAGCCCACGGAAACCCCTTAGCATCTTCTCAAAGCATGGCCCATCAGCCGGCAGTAGCTGCATCACTTCACCTGTGCCATAGGCAACCTGGGAGCTTGTTAGATGCAAAACAACAGGTTTCACTCTAGACTTACAGTGTCAATCACAAACTGCATGTCAACAAGATTTCCAAGTAGTTCACGTGCATATTAAATTTGAGAGGCATTTTTCTTAGCATAGCTTTAGTCTGGGCCACTTGACTACGGACTTCTTAAAAATTATTTTAAAATTAGAAATCATGATGTAAATAAAGTTACTCAATCTATTATACATCTCTAGGTATATGGATGTGTCTCAGTGAAGTCCTACATACCTACCTATGATACTTATTAAATTATAAGGAACTAGAGCCCCAGGATTTAAAAAGCATCAGGAGACACATTTGTGATTTCATCTAACCATCATTCTCTCATTGTGGTTCAATTTTAAATTTCCTGAACTACTAATGAGGTTGAGCCCCTTCTCAAACATTTACTGACCATTTTGACACCCTCTATTGTGAAATCATTTTCCAAGTTTTCTATTTCGTTGTCTGTATTTTTAAAGTTAATTTGTAAGAGATCTTTATATATTCTGAATATGAATCTTCTGGTTTATGTGTATTGTGAATATCTTCTACCACTCTGTACTGTGATGGTTAATTTTGTATGTCAATTTGATTGGGCCACAAGGCGCAAAGATCTTTGGTTTATAACATTATCCTGGGTGTGACTGTGAAGGTGTTTTTCAGTGAGATGAACATTCAAATGGGTAGACTGAGTAAGGCAAACTGCCTTCACCAACGTGGGTGAGCCTCATTTAATCTGTTGAAGGCCTGAATGGAATAAAAAGATTGAGAGAGGGAGCATTCACTCTCTCTGTCAGACTATCTTCAGCTGGAACATTGGTCTTCTCCTTTTCCTGACTTGGATTTAGACTAGAACTTATACCGTCACCTCTGCTGGTTCTTAGGCCTTTGGACTTGCACTGGAATGATACCCTTGGCTCTTCTCAATCTCCAGCTTGCTGACTGCAGATCTTGGGACTTCTGAGACACTGGGAATCACATGAGCCAATTCCTTATTGTATATGTGTGTATGTGTGTGTGTGTATATATCTCACATATACATGGTATATTATACAGACACATACATCTCATATTGATTCTATTTCTCTAGAGAACCCAAATAATACAGTAGGTAATCTTGTTAATTTCCTCATGGTATATTTATTTAATGATAATAAACAGAATAATTAAATATTACTATGGTCTAATTTTTTCCTTTAGAGTTCGTGCACTTTATGTCTCTTTTAATGTCTTTATTGATCTGAAATCTATGACAATTTTTCCAGTATTCTCTTCTAAAAACTTTATAATTTTGCTCATCATATTAAGGTTTTAAATCTACTTGGAATTGATTTTTGTGAATAGAAAAGCATATTTGACCATATGGATAGCCATCTGGGAATTGAAATAATTTATTTATTTAAAAGTCTGTCTTTATCCACAGTTCTGCAGTCTGTCTTTCATAAGTCAAGGTGTATATGCCTATTTCCAGAGCCTCTATTTTATTCATTTATCTATTTATCTATTCCTGTATCAATACCAGTATATCTTGTTTACCATAGATTTATCTTGATATTGGTACAGTAAATCCTCCTTCTTTTTTCTTTTTAAGTGTTCTGATTTTTTTGACCAATTATGTAAATTTTAAGACCAGCTTTCCAAGTTTTAGAAAAAAAAAAAAAAACCTGCTGTTCAAGAGAATGAGAAGGCAAGACATACACTGTTAGAAAATATTTGTAAAAGACATAACTGATAAAAGACTTTTGTTTTGCAGTGGGCAAATCTATGCAAACCGACCCCAAAGTCCAAGGAAGCTGAATGGGCAGAAGAAAGTGGTTGACAAATCCAGTTTCTTAGAAAGAAACATTTAATAGGGACTTAGAAACCATGTAGCCATGTTGTGCCTCGGTGGCAACGAGACCAGATGGTTGATCCCATGCCTTTTTCCCCTAGACCCAGAGGGGCATACCATAGGAAGGGAAATACGTGATTCAGAAGAGATGTGTAGGACAACTGGAAGTACGATGACATGAAGGTTGTTTTGACCTAAAGGCAGGATTTACACACTCTTATATAGGGAGCAATAGATAAACTGGAATCTTAAGAGGCCTTCTTGGAACCAGGGTTAATCAAAAGTCAACATGGCAAATTAGCATTCAAGATGTAGTTGCTTTATCTCCACAACTGTTATCCAAAATATACAAAGTACTCAAAGTTAACAATAAAGAATCAAACAATGCAATTAAAAAAATGGGCCAAATACCTGAACAGACACCTCACCTAATAAGATATGCAGATGACAAATAAACATATGAGACGATGCTTCATGTCACATGTCATCGGGGAAATTCAAATTCAAAGAATGAGATACTATTACATACCTATTAGAATGGCTAAAATCCAGAACACTTGCAACACCAGTTAGTTGCTGGTGAGGATGTAGAGCAACAGAAGTTCTCGCTCAGTGCTGGTGGGAATAGGAAATGGTACAGCCACTTTGGAAGACAGCTTGGTAGTTTCTTACAAAATTAAATATACTCTTAGTGCCTGCTCCAGCAATATGCTCCCTGGTACTTACCCAAAGAAGCTGAAAACTCATGTCCACACAAAAACTTGCACACAAATGTTTATAGCAGCCTTAATCATAATTGCCAAAACTTGGAAGCAACCAAGATGTCCTTCAATAGGTGAATGGATAAACTGTGGTACATCCAGACCATAGAATATTATTCAATGCCAAAATGAAAGGAGCTATCATCACACCATGAAGAGACATGGAGGAACCTAAAATATTTGCACATTACTTAGTGAAAGAAACCAGTCTGAAAAGGCTACATATTGTGTGATTCCAACCATATGATATTCTGGAAAAGGCCAAACTACAGGAATAGTAAAAATATAAGTGGTTTCCAGGAGTTGGGTGGAGGGACGGATAATTAGGCAGAGCACAGAGGATTTTTAGGACAGTGAGACTATTCTGTATTATACTATAATGGTGGATATACATCATTATACATTGATCTAAACTCATAGAATGTATAACACCAAGAGTGAACCCTAGTGTAAGCTGTGGATTTTCAGTGATAATAATATGTCAATGTAAGTTCATCAATTGTAACATATTTACCACTCTGTTTAGGGGTGTTGATAATGAGGAAGGCAATTATATGTGGAGGCAGGGGAAATATGAAATACCTTCCTCTCAATTTTGCTGTGAACCTAAAACTGCTGTATAAAGATAAAATGTTTTTAAAAATGGTTGCAATTTTTATTGTGATTGGAATCAATCTATATCCCACAAGACTGCAAAATCATGAACATATTATCCCTCCATTTATTTATGCCTTCTTTAGTGTCCATGAGTAAAGCATTATAATTATCCCTTTATATTCTTACAAACGTTCTGTTAGATTTATTCAAAATAGTTATTATGTATATGCTATTGTAATTTTTAAATGTTTTCTAACTACTAGGTATATTTGATGGAACTTTTATCAAAATAAGGGAATTTCTTTATGTTAATAGTTTACTCATTTTTATCACCATTGAATATTGAATTTTATCAAATTTTTTACTGTGCTCTACTAAGTACATTATTTGTTAATGTGGTAACAAACTTTAATACATTTTTTAATACTAAATCTAAATTTCACCATAGACACAAACCCAATTGATCATATATTTTTTAATGTATTTCTGGAGTTGATCTTTCTAATATTTTATATAGGGCTTTTACATCTATGTCTAATTGAGGCTTTCTATTGTAGTTTGCTCTTAGTTTAATTATTTACCTCTCATTCTTGGAATTCATCTCTTCAAATGTCTGTTAATGGTTGTTTAGTACTATACCTTTCAGCTCTTCTTTTGTAATGTATAATTGTACACCATAAATTTCTCTAGTTGTATCCTACAACCAAATGATAACCAAAAGTGGTACTGTTTTTATTCAAAATGCTTTCTAATTATTATAGTGATTTTTTGACCCACTGCTTATTAAGAGAGGTCTTATCCAATTTCTCTACATGTTGATTTTTAAAATATTTGCATTATTTTATCATTTATCATTTATTGTTGAACTCTAATTCCCCCATCAGAAAACATACAGTATATTATTTCAATCCTTTGAAACAAAACTTTTCAACTTTTTGTAAATCTATGTAAGATTTAAAAGAATATATATTCTACACTCAGGATATGATAATGTACAGATGTCACTAGGTCAATTTTGTTAACTGTGTCATCCAAATTGCCAAAATCCCAAAGAATTGTGAATGTATCATTGTATCATTTACTGTGAAAGGTGTATTAAAATTTTCCTCTTACACACACACACATGCATTACTTAATGACAGGGATATATTCTGAGAAATGAATCATTAGGCAATTTCATCATGGGTTAACACGATAGCATGTATTTACATAAACCTAGATGGTATAGCCTACTACACATCTAGGCTATATGGTATAACTTATTGCTTCTAGACTACAAATCTGTACAGCATGTGACTGTACTGAATACTGTAGGCAATTGTAACACAATGGTAAATATTTACGTATTTAAATATAGAAAAGGTGCAGTAAAAATATAGTATAGTTGAGACCAGGCTGGGCAATGTAGTGAGACTCCACTCTCCAAAAAAAAGAAAGAAGAAAAGTATGAAAGATTTTTAAATGGTACCCCTGTGTCTGTAGTGGGCCTCCAGCAAACTCCAGCAGACCTGCAGAAAAGGGGCCTGATTGTTAGAAGAAAAACTGACAAACAGAAAGCAATAACATCAACATCAACAAAAAGGACCCCCACGAAAGAAAAAATCCCATCCAAAGGTCATCAGCCTCAAAGATCAAAGGTAGATAAATCCACAAAGATGAGGAAAAAACAATGCAAAATGCTAAAAATTCCCAAAATTAGAATGCCTCTTCTCCAAATGATCGCAACTCCTCTGCAGCAAGGGCACAAAAGTGGATGGAGAATGGGATTGATGAACTGACAAAAGTAGGCTTCAGAAGATGGGTAATAACAAATGCCTCTGAGCTAAAGGAGCATGTTCTAACCCAATGCAAGCAAGCTAAGAACCTTGACAGAATGTTGCAGGAACTCCTAACTAAAATAACCAGTTTACGGAAGAACATAAACGACTTGATGGAGCTGAAAAACACAACATGAGAACTTCGTGAAGCATAAACAGGTATCAATAGCCGAATTGATCAAGCAGAAAAAAAGGATATCAGAGATTGAAGATTAACTTAATGAAATAAGGTGTGAAGACAGGATTAGAGAGAAAAGAATGAAAAGGAATGAACAAAGCATCCAAGAAATATGGGACTATGTGAAAAGACCAAACCTACGACTGATTGTTGTACCTGAAGTATGAAGAGAATAGAACCAAGTTGGAAAACACACTTGAGGATATTATCCAAGAGAACTTTCCCAACCTAGCAAGACAGGCCAACATTCAAATTCAGGAAATACAAAGAACAGCATTAAGATACTCCTCCAGAAGAGCAACCCCAAGAAAGACACATAATCATCAGATTCTCCAAGGTTGAAATAAGGGAAAAATGTTAAGGGCAGCCAGAGCGAAAGTCAGGTTACCAACAAAGGGAAGGCTATCAGACTAACAGCGGATCTGTCTGCAGGAATACGACAAACCGGAAAAGAGTGGGGGCCAATATTCAACATTCTTAAACAAAAGAATTTTCAACACAGAATTTCCTATTCAGCCAAACTAAGCTTCATAAGTGAAGGAAAAATAAAATCCTTTACAGACAAGCAAATGCTGAGGGATTTTGTCACCACCAGGCCCGCCTTATGAGAGCTCCTGAAGGAAGCACTAAATATGGAAAGGAAAAACCAGTGCCAGCCACTTTAAAAACACACCAAGATATAAAGGCCAATGACACTATGAAGAAACCGCATCAACTAATATGCAAAATAACTAGCTAGCATCATAATGACAGAATCAAATTCACACCTAACAATATTAACCTTAAATGTAAATGGGCTAAATGCCCCAATTAAAAGACACAGACTGGCAAATTGGATAAAGGGTTAAGATCCATCAGTATGCTGTATTCAGAAGACACATCTCACATGCAAAGACACACAGACTCAAAGAGATGGAGGAATATTTACCAAGCAAATGGAAAGCAAGAAAAAAGCAGGGCTTGCAATCCTGTTCTCTGATAAAACAGACTTTAAACCAAAAAAGATCAAAAAAGACAAAGAAGGGCATTACATAATGGCAAACAGCTCAATGCAACAAGAAGAGCTAACTATCCTAAATAAATATGCACCCAATACAGGAACATCCAGATTCATGAAACAAGTCCTTAGAGACCTGAAAAGAGAATTAGACTCCCACACAATAATAGTGGGAGACTTTAACACCCCCACTGTCAATATTACACAGATCAACAAGACAGATGAACCCAGCTGTAGACCAAGTGAACCTAAGAGACATCTACAGAACTCTCCACCCCAAATCAACAGAATATACATTCTTCTCAGCACCACATAGCACTTATTCTAAAACCAACCACATAATTGGAAGCAAAACACTTCTCAGCAAATGCAAAAGAACAGAAATGATAACAGTGTCTCGGACCACAGTGCAATCAAATTAGAACTCAGGATTAAGAAACTCATTCAGAACCACACACTACACAAAAACTGAACAACCTGCTCCTGAATGACTACTGGGTAAATAACAAAACTAAGGGAGAAATAAATGAGTTTTTTGAAACCAATGAGAACAAAGACACAATGTACCAGAATCTCTGGGACACAACTAAAGCAATATGAAGAGAAAAATTGATAGCACTAAATGCTCCCATCAGAAAGTGGGAAGGATCTAAAATCAACACCCTAACGTCACAATTAAAAGAACTAGAGAAGCAAGACTAAGCAAATTCAAAAGCTAACAGAAGACAAGAAATAAGTAAGACGAGAGCAGAACTGAAGGAGTTAGAGATACGAAAAACCCTTCAAAAAATCAATGAATCCAGGAGCTTGTTTTTTGAAAAGATTAACAAAATACATAGACCACTAGCCAGACTAATAAAGAACTAATAGAAGAATCAAATAGACACAATAAAAAATAAACAAGGGGATATCACCACTGATCCCACAAAAATACAAACTACCATCAGAGAATACTATAAACACCTCTATGCAAATAAACTAGAAAATCTAGAAGAAACGGATAAATTCCTGGACACATACACCCACCCAAGACTAAACCAGGAAGAAGTTGAATCCCTGAATAGACTGATAGCAAGTTCTGAAATTGAGGCACTAATTAATAGCTTACTAACCATAAAAAAGCCCAGGACCAAATGGATTCATAGCCAAATTCTACCAGAGGTACAAAGAAGAGCTGGTACCATTACTTCTGAAACTATTCCAAACAATAGAAAAAGAAGGAATCCTCCCTAACTCATTTTATGAGGCCAGCATCATCCTGATACAAAACCTGGCAGAGACACAACAACAAAAAAGAATTTTAGACCAATATCCCTGATAAACATCGATGCTAAAATCCTCAATAAAATACTGGCAAACCAAATCCAGCAGCACATCAAAAAGCTGCCCATCACAATCAAGTCGGCTTCACCCCTGGGATGCAAGGCTGGTTCAACATACACAAATTAATAAACGTAATCCATCATATAAACAGAACCAATGACAAAAACCACATAATTATCTCAATAGATGCAGAAAAGGCCTTTGATAAAATTCAATAGTCCTTCATGCTAAAAACTCTCAGTAGGCTAGGTGACTGCATTGAATTTGTAGATTGCTGGAATTGATGGAACATATCTTAAAATAGTGAGAGCTATTTATGACAAACCCAAGGCCAATATCATACTGAATGGGCAAAAGCTGGAAGCATTGCTTTTGAAAATCAGCACAAGACAAGGATGTCCTCTCTCATCACTCCTATTCAACATAGTATTGGAAGCTCTGGTGAGGGCAATCAGGTAAGAGAAAGAAATAAAGGGTATTCAAATAGGAAGAGAGGAAGTCAAATTGTCTCTGTTTGCAGATGATATTATTGTATATTTAGAAAACCCCATAGTCTCAGCCCCAAAACTCCTTAAGCTGATAAGGAACTTCAGCAAAGTCTCAGGATACAGAATCAATGTGCAAAAATCACAAGCATTCAAATACACCAATAATAGAGGCAAATCATGAGTGACAATAATAGAGGCAAATCATGTCACAATTGTGACAAAGACAATAAAATACCTAGGTATACAACTTAAAAGGGATGTGAAGGACCTCTTCAATGAGTACTACAAACCACTGCTCAAGGAAATAAGAGAGGACACAAACAAATGAAAAAAAAAAATCCATGCTCATGGGTAGAAAGAATCAATATCATGAAAGTGGCCATTCTGCCCAAAGTAATTTATAGATTCAAGGCTATTCTCATTAAGCTAACATTGGCTTTCTTCACTGAATTAGAAAAAACTTCTTTAAACTTCATATAAAACAAACCAAAAAAAAGCCTGTATAGCCAGGAAAATCCTAAGCAAAAAGAACAAAGCTGGAGCGATCACACTACCTGACTTCAAACTATACTATAAGGCTAACCAAAACTGCATGGTACTGATACCAAAACAGGTATATAGACCAATGGAACAGAACAGAGGCCTCAGAAATAACACCACACATCTACAACCATCTGATCTACTACAAACCTGACAAAAACAAATAATGGGGAAAGGATTCCCTTTTTAATAAATAGTGCTGGGAAAACTGAAACTGAACCCCTTCCTTACACCTTATACAAAAGTTAACTCAAGATGGATTAAAGACTTAAACATAAAACTTAAAATCTTAAAAACCCTAGAAGAAAACCTCGGGAATACCATTCAGGACACAGGCATGGGCAAAGACTTCATGACTAAAACACCAAAAGCAATTGCAACAAAAGCCAAAATTGACAAATGGGATCTAATTAAATTAAAGAGCTAGGACTCAGCAAAAGAAACTACCATCAGAGTGAACAGGCAACCTACAGAATGGGAGAAAATTTTTGCAATCTATCCATCTGACAAAGGTCTACTATCAAGAATCTACAAGGAACTTAAACAAATGTACAAGTAAAAAGCAACCCTATCTAAAAGTGAGCAAAAGATATGAAAAGACACTTCTCAAAAGAAGACATTTATGCTCCAACAAACATGAAAAAAGATTCATCATCACTGGTCATTAGATAAATGGAAATCAAAACCACAATGAGATAACATCTCACTCCAGTTAGAATGGCGATCATTAAAAACTCAGGAAACAACAGATGCTGGAGAGTATGTGGAGAAATAGAAATGCTTTTACACTCTTAGCGACAGTGTAAATCAGTTCAACCAATGTGGAAGACAGTGTGGGGATTCCTTAAGGCTCTAGAACCAGTAATACTATTTGACCCAACAATCCCATACCTGGGTATATACCCAAAGGATTATAAATCATTCTACTATAAAGACACGTGCACACGTATGTTTACTGTGGCACTATGCACAACAGCAAAGACTTGGAATCAACCCAAATGCCTATCAATTATAGACTGGATAAATAAAATGTGGCAATACTATGCAGCATAAAAAAGGATGAGTTCATGTCCTTTGCAGATACATTAATGAAGCTGGATACCATCATTTTCAGCAAACTAACACAGGAACAGAAAACCAAACACGGCATGTTCTCACTCATAAGTGGGAGTTGAACAATGATAACACACGGACACAGGGAGGGGAACATCACATACTGGGGCCTGCCAGAGGGTGGAGGACAAGGGGATTTTGACCAGATGAATGATGCATTCCTGCTTACATTTTCATGAGAGCTCTCTGGTTGCTATGTGGAAAACATAATTCAAGGGGATGGGGTGACACATAAAACAAGTTACAAGGACAGTGCAATAATTCAAGCCAAAGATACTTAATGGTTTGGACCAGCATAGTAACATTAGAGTTGATCAAAAATGGTCCAGTTCTTCAAATATTTTGAAGGTAGAATCAATGGTTTGCTGATGTATACAGTAAGAGAAAAAGGGAGCCAGGACAGCATCACAGTTTTCAGCTTTAGCAACCTGTAAGGTGCAGTTGTAAATACAAATTGAAGACAAGAGGTTTAATTCTTCCCATTAAAAATAAGGAAAGCTTTCCCTCCTCTCCTTTTGCTTAGAGCATTTACCTTAGAAAACTTGTAAGTACTTTCTCCTCTTTAAAAAAAAAAAAAATGTATATAGAGCCATTTGAAGAATTAATTGATCTTTTGTCAGCTTTAAGACCTGAGAACATCTTTCTCAATGACCTGGGGGCCATCTCTTTGGAATGTAAACATCAAGGAAGAGGGTGTTCCTATCTCAGTTCCTAGGAGAGAATGACAGCCTAACTCCAGTAGATGCCTCGTTCTAATTTGCAAAACTATGTCCTATCATGAAGATATGAAAAGTTTTTTTCTAGATAAAGCCAATTACCTAAAAGAAGTTACCTCCATTACCAGCTAAAAGATAGGATAAGTTATATGTGACAAATGGTACTGTCAAGTCAAGTCCTCTTTCCTAAGGACTAATTTTTTAACTTGAGAACACATATAGGGAATTGTATCTGCATAGCTATATGGAAGAGTGAGATTTTCTTTCTTTGCAATCTCTTAGCAGATTGACTGTGATGTCTATCACATTCTTATTCAATAATAGAACTGTTTTATTTCTCTTCTACCACTGTGGAGTGCTTTCCTTGGCTGGGAGAAGATTTTGTTTTTAGTTACCTTTTTCCCAACATAGTCACCATAGGCTGATATGAGGGATAATGTGGGAGAAACAAATGTGGCAGTTAATAGCAGAAGTTCAGTTTGGAAAGGTTAAGTCTGAAATGCCATTAGATATTCAAACAGATAGTGGGAAATATGCATCTGAAGTTAAAAAAGAATACTCAGACTGGGGATTAAAAGTGAGATATCTAATTATGAATGTAAAAAGGATATGTTATATCATGGCACTGGATAGGATAACAACAACAACAACAAAAATAGAATAAGAAAGAGGTTCTGAGATTGATTCTTGTGTGACCAAGATCAAGCAATGAAGGAGACACTAGAAAAGGAAAGAAAAGAAATGTCAGCGAGACAGGAGAAAAGAGAAGAGAACAGTATGACCTACAAGCCAAGTAAAGCAAGTTTTTAGGAGACGAATAATCCATCCCATGGGCTATGACAAAAATCAAGTAAGTGAGGGCTGACAACAGAGTAACTGTCAAATGTTTTAATGTAGAAATCACCAATGTTTCAGGCAAACTTTTGATGGAGTGTTTTTGGTGAATGACTCATTAAAGTGAAATTAAAAAAAAAAAAAGAGAGAGAGAAATAGGAGAGAGTGAATACAGTAACTTTAAAGAGAAGAAAACTGAGGCAGTAACTGGAAGAGGAAGTGGGATCAATAAGGCCAGAGATGTATAGACCATGTCTACGCAATGACACAGAGTTCCAGGATGATACAGTTTCTTAGGAAGAGGAAATGTTAAGCTTTCATTAGGACACAAGATGGCCAAAAGTCTGGGAGATTTAAATCGTGTGTGTTGGTTACAATGAAGCTATAGGCCAAATTCCCCACAGGTCATTTAGAGTTTGTTCAATTTTTACATAGGAAAGGGCCCCAGGAATACATCTTTGAAATTTTTCCAAATCTGAAATGGAAGTTTCAATATCTATTATACTCACTTGGAACAATGTATCAGCTGCTTTGATATTAAAAAAAAATGACGCAGGTCATTTGACCCAGTTAATATTAGTTTGATATGCCATTTGAAAGTGTGCTCTGAAAAGGAATCATTTACAAATGAAAGCAGCTGACCACTTTGTCCAAACTCTAAGCCACATGGCCAAAGGCATGAACACCTAAACAATCTCCACTCTAGACACTGAGCAGAATCTCCTGATTATCAATTTATTGTGAATATTTCAGACACTACAAAGTGACAAGCATGTCTAAGACAAAAGAAAATAAGAACCTCAGAAAGTCTGCAGATTAAGAAAAAATATAATCCATCTAATTATGGATTCAAGGGGAAATTACAGCAGTACAGATGCATGAATAAACTGAATGACAACAGCCAGTAGATATCAGCAGATGATCATCAGATTATGAAACCCCAAAGTCAAAAGTATGTAACAAAGCACCCCATTGCTTAATATGCCACCCTCCAGAATCCTCTGTTTTTTCTTACTATTTTCAAGAGCATGAGTCAAGGCAAAAAGTATGAGGACCCCTCCTAAAACTCCAGAGATCTTCATTGCTGCAGATCGTAAACCAAGGAATCACAGGAAGTAGGTCTCTGCAGGTGTTTATAAACCTCTTACCTCTTCAGCTGTGGGTGATGTTTATCATTCTGGAGAGCACCGAGAAGCACTCAGCACCTCATTGGCTTTTCCTCCTTACAGCTGAAGTCATTATAATCATAATTCAGAAAACCCATTGGAAAATGTGAAAAAGGGGGTTCTAGGATGCACTCTTTACCCCAAGCACATGGTAAGGGTGAAATGGTGACTTATATAATATTTGATACGTGTCTGTTGGAATGTTAAGAGCAGGGCTTTGCAGGATGACTTGAGGAGCTTCAAGGGGATAATACAGAAGACTAGTTTATGATTTGATTGATAATATTGTTTACCAATCAAATTAACCACTCTAGGATCTTGTGATTCCCTAGCCTCACAGCCAATGGTTCTGACCCAGTGAGCCCATTAATGTGTCCTTCCAACCAGCAGCAGGAGACTCTGATTCAGGAAAACAAATTCACAAACCTGTGGTTTCAGCTTTGAAAAGCCCCAGTCTGCTTTAATTTTGCTTTCCCAAAGTATTTTGTCATGAATGTGTATGTCTCCAGGTTGCTGAAGAAAAGTTCATGAGTAATTTTTGTCCAGTAAAACCTAGGAAGGCAAAATCCTGGCAGAGTGAGGGATTATGGATAAGGATGATAATTTGACCTGGCTCAATATTTTGGCAGAAACTATTCATTATAAAAGCTCCACCTCAGAAGCAAGAGTTTAATGAATTAGCTGTAGAAATTACATAATATGTTACATAGATTGTCTCATTTTCTAAATGCAGGATACTTGCTGGTGAATATTATCAAAATTAACTATAGAAATCTTGGGCTGGGCATGGTGGCTTATGCCTGTAATCCCAACACTTTGGGAGGCAGAAGCGGGTGGATCACCTGAGGTCGGGAGTTCGATACCAGACTGGCCAACATGGTGAACCCCCGTCTCTGCTAAAACTACAAACATTAGCCAGGTGTGGTGGCACATGCCTGTGATCCCAGCTATTCGGGAGGCTGAGGCAGGAAAATCGCTTGAACACAGGAGGCAGAGGTTGCAGTAAGCCGAGATCGTGCCACTGCACTCCAGCCCGGGCAAAGAGTGAGACTTCATCTCAAAAAATAAAATAAAATAAGAATCTCCAAGACTATGTGTTGACATAGCAAAGAACAAGTAAAAAGAGGTATCTACGATTGTCAGAAACCTCAAGTGGCTGTTCTTTCCACTAAATATTTGTATTATAACTCAAGTGCCACTTCCACGGTACAGAATGGAACCTAATCAAGGATTAATCTCTACCTGTATTAAGTACCTAGAGCACAGTTTCTAAATTCATCACTATTGACATTTTAGGCTAACGTATATTTTATTTTTCTTTATGGTTAGTGCTTTTTGTGTTTTCTTTAATAAGTTCTTACACCAAAATCATGAAGAAATTTTCCTCTATTCTCTTCTGAAAGTTTTTTACAATTAAGCTCTTTATATTTACATTCTTAATCCACTTGGAATTAATTTTTCTGAATAGGGCAAGGTAAATGACCATATGTATATTCAAATGAATGTCCAGATATTTTCAGTCCTGTTTTCAAAAAGTCATTATCTACCTCTCTGCAGTCTGTTCATCATAAATCAAGAGTCTATATATGTGTATATCTATTTCTAGACTTTATATTTTACTCATGGTTTTTTTTTGTATATTCTTATGCCAATAACACATTATCTTGATTATCAATTTGTACTTCATCTTTATATATGATACATTAAATCCTCCTTCATTTTCTCTGTTTGACAGTATTTGACTGTATTTGACCAATTGCTATCCCATGTAAATTTTAAAACCAGCTTGCCAAATTTCAATTTTTAAAAAGTTGTGATTTTTAGGAGATTAGAGTCAATCCAAAATCCATGAGTCTAACAATCAATGAACATATTCTCTATTTATTTAGATCTGTGTTTATGTCTCAGTGTAAATTTTTATAATTTCCTATAGTTTTTGTACGTATTTTCTTAGATTTACTCCTAAGTATCAGATATTCTCATCCTATTATCATTTTTTCTATTCACTTACTGTTGCTGGTTCAGCAAATTCCAGTTGCTTTTTGTAAATTGATTGTTGACTCTAATAACTTATCTGTAAATTCTTCTGTATTTTCTATATATATAATTATTCACCTGTAATGAATTTCTTAATTGATCATTAACGAATAACTTATCTGTAAATTCTTTTGTATTTTCTATATACATAATGATTCACCTGTGAACGAGTTTCTTAATTAACTGTTAACTAATAATTTATCTGTAAATTCTTTTGTATTTTCTATATACATAATTATTCACCTGTGAATGAGTTTCTTTCTATATTATCTTTTATTCCTTAGTGTTGCTGTATATACTCTATCTAGAACCACCAACAAAGACTTTAATAAAAATAGTAATCATGGGTACCTTTATCTTATTTCTTATCAGAGAGAAAGGTATCAGCATTTTACCCTGTAAAAGCATGATGCTTGATATAGGGTATTTTAAACTTTCCCAAATTAAAGATGTTTCTTTGTATTGTTTGCTCATTTTTATCATCATCAGCTGATGTATTTTATCAACTATGTTTACTGCATCTACTGAGATGACTATATTATCCATTAATCTGGTATTTTGTTAAAATATTGTGATAAGGCCAACGCAGTGGCTCACCCCTGTAATCCCAGCATTTTGGCACACCAAAGCAGGAGAATCACTGGAACTCAGGAGTTCGAGACCAACCTGGGCAACATAGTGAAACCTTATCTCTACTAAAAATTCAAAAACATTAGCCGGGCATGGTGGTATATGCCTGTAGTCCCAGCAACTTGGGGGGCTGAAGCAGGAGGATTGCTTGAGCCTAGGAAGTCGAGGCTACAGTGAGCCTGATGGTCTCACTGCACTCCAGCCTGGGTGACAGAGTGAGGCTCTGTCTCAAAGAAAAAAAGGATACTGTAATAGTTTTTTCTAATATTTAGTCCAAATTTCATTATTGATGCAAACCAAATTATATTATTATTTATATATTTCAGTATTGTTTTTTATTTTGCTTTAAACTTTTACGTCTGTATTCATTGATGAAAATGGCCTGTCATTTCCTTCTCTTAGAAGGTTATCAAGATTGACCTAGCTTCATGAACTAAGTTGGTAATTATTTCTTTTTCAATTTTCTTGAAGAGTTTTAGACTGAAATTATTTTCCTCTTAAATGTCTTGTAGAAATGTTACATGAAGCAAACTGGGCCTTGAATTTGATTTATAGAAGGTTTTTGATAATTAATTTATTTTACTGTTATAACACTACGGTTTTAAAATAATGATTCCGTAATTACTTTTGGTGAGTAACGTACTTCTAAGCATTTGTCAATATCTTCTAACATTTTAGATAAGTTGGCATATAATTGTCGTTTATGTCCTTAATTATTTAATAAATAAATCTGTTTATTAAAGTTATTTATTATCTGCCTAACCTGATGCCTCTTTTTCATTTCTGATATTCAAAGAATCACAGTTGGCTTTGTTGAGCTTTGTGATTTGTTTTCAGAAATTTAAAAATCTATGCTATTTTTATTTTATTTTTTGCTTCTTTTTTATTTGAATCTATTTTGCTCTACAAATTTCTTGAAATGGTTTGTTAGTGTATACTTTTCAAGCTTTCCTCTTTTCTAATGCATTGCATTCTATAAATCTCTTTCTATATGCTGTTTTAATTACATCTAACAGGTTTGGAACTCTGGCCTTTTTGTAATCATTTTTATTTGAAATATTTTCTAATTATTGTTATGACTTTTTGATCATTGATTATTAACACATTTATTCCTCAGTTTATACATATGATGATATTTAAATATCTTTTTTGTTGTTGTTTTGTAGAGACAGCTTCTCACTTTGTTGCCTAGGCTGGTCTCTAACTCCTGACTTCAAGTGATTCTTCTTACCTCGGCCTCCCAAAGTGGTGGGATTACGAGTTTGAGCCACTGTGCCCAGCCTAAAATATCTTTTTTTAATTTTTGAATTATAAAGACATTCTTTGTGTCAGAAAATACACAACATTCTATATGATTTTAATCCTTTGAAATGTATTAAGACTTCTTTTAATGTTGAATATTATCTTTTTTGTGTTGACCTTTACCCTGCACCTTGCTGAATTCATTTATTAGTTCTAGTAGCTTTCTTGTGGATTCTTTGGATTTTTGATACATAAGATCACGTTATCTGCAAACAGAGATAATTTTACTTCTACCTTTTCAATTTCGATGACTTTTATTTCTTTTCTTGCCTAGTTTGCCTGGCTAGAACTTCTAGTCCTATTGCAATCCTTATTTTGTTTTGCTGCTGGAAATCTTCACATCTTCAGAAGTCATCTAAGGTTAATAATATTTTAAGTTTATATATTTCCAAAAATATCTGTTTTCTCAAAAATTCTTTCTGAATGTTAATGCTGTTTATCCATAGTCTTCTAGCATTCAAGTTTATAATTCTGTAACAATTTAACTTTTACAACATGTTTCATCTGTATTATTTGAGAGTATGGAATTGTGCTATCAAGGCAAGAAAAGAAAATAGTTAAAATCAATAAGTAATAAACTTAGATTTAAATAACAGGCAAATTTATAGGATATCTTAAGTACAGAAATACTAGAAGAAGGTTGTGGAACACCGCAGAATTAATAAAATCTCTTAAATATAGATGAGTCAGTGTGATGGTTAATTTTATGTGTCAGTCTACCTGGGCCACGGGGTGCCCAGCTATTTGGTTAAACATTGTTTCTGGGTGTGTTTGCAAGGGTGTTTCCAGAGGAGATAAGCATTTGAATAGGTAAGCTGAGTAAAGCAAAGTGCCTTTCCCAACTTGGCTGGGCATCATCCAATGTGTTGAGGGTCTGAATAGAACAAAAAGACAGAGGAACGGAGAATTCGCTCTTTTTCACTTGACTGCTTGAACTCAGATATTATTGGTCTTCTTCTGCCCTCAGGCTGGGACTCGCACAATTAATGTTCCTGATTGTCAGGCTTTTAGACTCAGACTGGAACTATACCATGAGCTTTCCTGGATCTCCAGCTTGCAGATCTTGGGAATTAGCCTCCTCCATGATCTGAGCCAACACACACACATATGCGTGTGTGTGTATATATATATTGACCTAACATCTGTATAACATTGCCCACCTATTGGTGATACCTAATATGGTAACATTATGGCCCTCATATGTTTTTTACTCCACTGTACAAATTCCATGGCAGTATATCACATGAACTGGTGAGCTACAGCTCTGGCCATGGAGCTTGCCCCTGTAACACTCTGATAGAGCAAATGCATGTCACTGCCCTTGAGCACCTTGTGTCTGGAGCCGACTTTTTCAATCTTCAGGTCAGGTTCTTATAATCTCATAATCACAATCAGTGCAGAAAGATGATGCAGCAGAGATAAGGACAGAGCATATTTGAGGATTACAGTAACATGGTCCTTCAATTCTGCCTCTACCCTATCCTAAATGCATTGTCTCTCTTCAAAACCCTTCCCCACTTATTCTCTCTTGCTTTCTTGCTGTATGTAGACTTAAATGTGGTTGGATCATCTTTCATCTATGACACTTCTGGGAGGGATGGACCAATATTAATAGGTCCTGTACTGATGATTTCTACAAAGGACACTTATTTGTAGAAAACCTTTTTGCTTTGCTTTTAGGCCTAGTGTGGTGGCTCGTGCATGTAATCCCAGCACTTTGGGAGGCCAAGGTAGGCAGATCACCTGAGGTCAGGAGTTCGAGACCAGCCTGACCAACATGGTGAAACCTTATCTCTACTAAAAATAAAAAATTAGCTGGGCATGGTGGTGCATGCCTGTAATCCCAGCACTTTGGGAGGCCAAGGTGGGTGGATCACCTGAGGTCAGGAGTTTGAGACCAGCCTGGTCAACATGGTGAAACCCCATCTCTACTAAAAATATTTTTTAAAATTAGCTGGGCATGGTGGTGTGCACCTGTAATCCCAGCTACTAGGGAGGCTGAGGCAGGAGGATCACTTGAACCCGTGAGGCAGAGGTTGCAGTGAGCCAAGATCGTGCCATTGCACTCCAGCCTAGGCAACAAGAGTGAAATGCACAAAAAAAAGAAAACTGCTCTGTAGGATTTCTCAACTCTTGGTTTTCTAAAATTAAAACATAAATCTAACAAAAAGACACTTAAATTGAAAGAATTGAGGAACAGAGAGCATATACATGTATGAGTCATTCGTTAAAACAAGAAATTACAGCAACTCAGTTAAATTATCAAATTTAAAATAGGTAACACATTTCTCTCTAGAGAAAAATGAAAAATGTCTCATGAATTAAAATGAAACTCATGTTCTTATATTCAAGCATTGAAATAGTTCATATTGTGTTAGTAAATTCCTTTAGGGGCTTATTTTAAAAGGGGGAAAATGCTCTGGGAAATAAACAGAAATAAAGGGCAATAGAACAGGATAGTATTAGGGGACCATGTTTATTTACTACATTACCCAAGAAAGAACAGCATTTGAGACACATTTACGGACTTCAACTTTCAATTTTTCTCATAAGAAAATTCAATCTTTAATCCACTGGTGAGAAGAAACAGAGTCACCCTACAGCCCTGCCTGGATTTTTGCTGTTCTGGAAATCTTCCTGGCCCCAGGCCCTTGACATCTTCTAAACTCTGAGGCAGAGTTTCCTCCCTCTGACTGATTAAGAAAGGGCAGAGATTTGCAGGAAGTCTTATTTATCCAGGGCTCTAAACTGTTTGACAGCCTTATCAGGACTAGAGTATGCTGCGATTATGACCCCTTGTTACTTTTGTCAACTGATCCATAATCCAGAGATTAGGAGTGAAGAGTTTCAAGAGAATCCCTAAAAGCAAAAGAGTTTTACATTCTTTTCAAATGCTGCCATTTGCCTTTAGAGATATTTGGACAAGGAAGATTCACTTTTGGTTTGAAACAATCATCAATAATGCAGAAATCAACTGGAATTTTATTTCCTCTCAATTCTAGCCTCTTTATATGACCAGATGGATGAACCTACATTTCCAAACTGATTTGAAATTGCTAACACACAGAAAAGGAAAGAGATCCATAGGGGGAAAAATACAGAAGAGATTAAAATAGGCTATTTTCTGAACCATTTATAAAGAAAATTCTGATTTCATCTTATTTTAGACATATCATTAGAAGTCAGTGAAATGGGGAACAACTGGAGAATTAGATTATAATACAGTAGTTCCCTTTATCCATAGGGGATGCATTCCAAGACCGCCAGGGGATTCCTGAAATTGTGGTTAGTACCAAACCCTGTATAAACACTATAATTTTTCTTATATATATATATCTATGATAAAGTTTAATTAGGCATAGTAAGAGATTAACAATAAAATATATCATAAAATATGCTACAACAAGAGTTATGTGAATGTGTCTCTCTTTCTTTGGAGTATGTAACAAGTATGAAATGGAGTTATGAATTTCCATGAAGATATTAAGAATATTTTAGTATTTTGAGACCACAGTTGATGGCGAGAAACTGAAACCATGGGAAGCAAAACTGAATAAGGAAAGACTACTGTGTATTAGATACTCAATTGCTACCCAAAACAGATGATGATGGGTAAGCCTATTCACAAAATGCAATTGCCTCACACTTTATAATGCTCTGTGAATCAGGACTGAAGCTTTCTTTTAAAAATATAAATAACCATTAAGAATTGTAAAACCTTATTTAAGAATACCTTTATTACGAGTTTAAAATCTGGGAAGGGAAGGCTTTTCTCCCTACCCCAACAGTTCATAAATATGGACAACAGAGCAGGTTTTTCATTTAAAAATATCACATTTGAAATGATAAAAGACAATATCCAGTGACTAGTCCAACTTCTAAAAGGCAATGAAATCCTCAAGCAGCCACAGTACCAGGTGAAGTAGGGTGGCCTCATCATCCAGAATGTATAGCTTTGTTCTTACACTTAGGAAGGGATACAATTAGGTAGCTCAACAAGGGAACACTGTTCCTGTAATGATGGAAAAGAAACAGTTACATTGTTGTACTGGTGGGAAACTACTATCTAACTATCCACTGAGGCTCAACAAAGTGGGAACATGGGAAAAAGATATCAATTTTAAACCCCAGGAACCATTATAATATTCTAATGATTCAAGTATCACAAATACTATATATACACATGTATACACACATACATATTATGTGTATATGTAGCTATTAGTTAACAAATGCTTAGTAAATGATTATAAGTTTTACATGAGGACACCCTCTCAAGTTTAGAATTATGAGGGTCAGTTGATACGTGGAATAAGGGCCTGTCCCTCTAGCATATTAAAGTACAAAGATTATAGCCTATTTGAATATTCTTATGGCCATTTGAGTTTTCTCTTGCTGACATTTAGTTCTTTTAGAACAAAAAGCTGGAATTAGAGTTAACAGAGATATCAATTACTATCTTTGTGGGAATCCATGATCCCATTCCATACTTATATGCACCAAAGATGGTTTATCTCTAGCTCAAGTAAATTAATACAAAAGAACTATTGAGGTTACAATTGCAAATATGTTTTATGTAAGGAAATAATGAGAAATGCCAAGATAAAATATATCCCTAATAAACATAAAAAATGCAGTATTCCAATGATCCTGAACTAAAATCGTATGGGCAATAGTACACAAAATGTGGCATATGCCACCACCTTACTAAACCCTGGCCTTTTTTATATAAATGTACTGTAAACATTTATGGTACTAATTCAAAATACTCTTACACATAGGACACTTTTGGACGGATTTCCAAGTCTTCAAGTTCATGTGATAGTGAGCGGTGCTGTCCCACTGACCTTCTGCATTCACGACGGCTATCATTCTCTCTCCCTCTCATCACTAAGATTATTGGAAACCTTCTGAAAAAGAGAAAAGAATAGATTTAAGCTTTGTATGTATGATGCTTTTGGAGGTGGAGAAAAAGTTGAAATGTGGAGAAAAACTAAATTAAACAGATCTCTTCCAGCTGTGAGAGAATGCCAAATCAGCTAGCTGAGACAAATATGAAAATGTGTTGTTTCACAGAATATGAGAAAAAATTCACAGATGGTTGAATACAACTTTTCATTATCCCAAAATGTACTATTGTGACCTGAAGCTAATTTCATAGGAATGCCAAATACCAAGAACTCTTAATAAGTGGCTGAAGCAGCTCTTATCTCTAATCATCTCAACAGACATCTACAGAGAATGATTAGGGGCATGCAGTTCTGAGTTCTTAGCCTATGACAGAGGGATAAGTGGGGTCACTAAAATTCTCCCTCCCTTAATGAAGCCAAATAAAGGTGTTTCTATCAGCTTCTCCAACACAGAGTTTCCTACAGCAAGAGGCTGATATTTTACTCCCAACTATCTGCCTATGCAGTAGAATGACACATGAGAGACATGGAGGTGTAGAAAAGGGGACAGAAAGGGCATATTCTCCCACCATGAATTGTAGTATGACTAAGTAATTTCCCCCGCAGGTACCAACATTTCAGCCGTATTTCCAGGATTTCACTCAAGAATACCTGTGAACTGGAGAGGGGACCTCAAGAAGTCAAGATACTGGAATAAAAAACAACCAAGACAGGAAATGAACAGGTTGCGTGGAAGCCTACGGTGGCAGTTGTACGGACGAAGAAGTAAGCCTTGTTTTAGATTGGTCCATCAGGAAATATGCAGTTGTGATGACCACCCCCTTTCTAAGAACTCCAAAAAACTCACACATCCATAATTCGAGATACAGTTCTGGGTGAAGGTATGATTATCTAGCCAGCATTGCTGGAAATGGACCACAATTGCACCATGTAACCATGAGAAAATTGTGATCCAATCTCTTTCATCCTGTCATATCAGCAAAACATGAAGATAAAAGCAGCGGAGGGAAATGTACTACTCAGATTATACTAAACCCTCTTCTTCTCCAAATCCTTTGTGTGCTCTGTAAAACTCTAGGAGTCTTAAAGAAAACCTAAATTTGATATAACATTGGAGATAGGGACCTGACTTGATTTTCACTAATGAGAAGGACCAAAGATGCGTTAATGAATAAGAAAAGCAGATATCACACAGTATAGTTGAAGTCAGTGGTTATAAGATAAATATGGCCATTAAATTCTGTGTCTCCAGAGGTCAGACTGTTCAAAATGGGTTGGAATGAACACTCTAGGGGCAGAGAGAACACACATGCAATTGGGCCTTGTGAACAGCTCACCCAGGGATTTGGCCACAAGCAGAATTGCCTTCACCTTCATCAACAAGCTCTCCTGCGTTATTCTCTCATTGCAGAAAAGTTTCTCCAACAAAGAGAGAATTTTGGTCATTAGCAAGTCTTGATTTTATATATATATATATATATATATATATAGCAGAAACTGACAAATCAGAGACTGACTCAATTCTAGTTTTAAAATTGAGAAAATACTGATTTTGAATCTCTTGGCTCCTCCCCACATCTGCAGAAAGGTGGTATGGTTTGTACAAAAACTTAAGAGCTCCTATAATAGCCATGGATGAGGCAGTATGGGTAGGTGCAGGCAAGGAACACCGCAATAAAGGAAAGCTTACTAACAAAAACTTTCTGATATAATCTCTTTAGTGACTGTAGAATTCAATTCTCATATAGCAACTGAGCCTCATCTACTCGTGCAGAAACTACATTGAGAGAATCAATTATTTTACACCTACTCACATGACCAAACAGAACACCATAGATCAAATTTGATCCAGTGTCCAACCTTAGCATAACATTCAGCAGTTTAACTAATCAGAACACCTAGAAGCCAAGGGTAATGTTAGATAGCCTTAATCTCAGTAGTGCACTGCACTTACCTTTGCACATAGCATGATACTGGGATGTGTAAATTGAAGTCAAAATTTGTTGGTTCATATACAATTAAACTTTCAATGAGAATACCCACTCCATGTTCCTAAAGGTGTAAAGGATATAAATTATCTTAATTATATCTCTTTCAAATGCTTTCAAATTCCATTTTAAAAATATAGATTAAATACAAAATAATTTTTACTTTTATTTTTTACTTTATGAAATAAAGTAGGTATGAGTGCACAGTATATAATAGAAGAGCAGAGCTAAGTGATAAAAATCCCTGGTTTTAGTAGACATTAATAGCCCCTGCCATAGTAGCAGGGACATTGTATTTGGCAGTTGAGACTGCATAGACAACTTTTGATCACTACATTTGTTTAAGAGTCAGGGTCTGGGCCAGGCACGTTGGCTCACACCTGTAATCCCAGCGCTTTGGAAGGCAGAGGTGGGCAGATCACTAGGTCAAGAGATCGAGACCATCCTGACCAACAAGGTGAAACCCCATCTCTACTAAAAATACAAAAATTGGCTAGGCGTGGTGGTGCATGCCTGTAGTCCCAGCTACTTAGAAGGCTGAGGCAGGAGAATTGCTTGAACACAGGAGGTGGAGGTTGCAGTGAGCCAAGATTGTGCCGCTTCACTCCAGCCTGGCGACAGAGCAAGACTCCATCTCAAAAAGAAAAAGAAAAAAAAAAAAAAGAGTCAGAGTCTGATTTAGGCAGACCTAAATTATTCAGTGTGAATTTTGGCTAGATATATGACAACTTCAGAAAAGCAGTTGAGTCAGCCTCATGCTAAATTGAGTACTTGCCAAATACTAGACTTCTTTTTATACTACAGATACAGCAGCAAACAAATGATAAAGTCATGCACTTGGATCCAAAAATAGAATCAGTTCACCTAAATAATCTTTACTAGAAACAGATGTGATTCCAAAAAGGAAAAACTAGGCTACAATTACAAAACACAGCAACAATTTAACATAAAGCAAAAAAAAAAAAAAAAAAAAGTTTTCTGGTGACAGGAAAGATTGATTTCTCTCTTATTAATACAGGAACTATATAAACTGATATGCCCCATTTGCATCAAAATTTTAGGTCAACAACAAGAGTTGGGTATTTGTGGTACTGTTTCAAAACGAAATGTTTCTCTCAAACTAAATTTAACACAGAGTATTTTAAAAAACAACAACAACAAAAAACCGCTGTCACAGGCAAAAGAGATTTGTTGCCAAAAAAAATAGTTTTTGAAGTAGGAATGCATAGTTTTTGGGATCCCAAATCCTATTTGTCTTTCCTACAGATAGAAGCAATATCCAAAAATGTTGAAGAGAATACTCAATATTACATGAACTATTAAATTGACAATTAAAATGTGAATACTGCAGTTTTAGTCATTGGTTTGTGAACCTGAAACAGTCAAAAGATATATTATCGGTTGAAATAATAACTGCTCTTACGCTCACTCTGATGCCACAAAAAGTTAGAAGATACAGGAACCCAAAGAAATCCACCTCGACCATGTTTACAGGACAGCCAATTCCTAGAGAGAGTTCGTTTTGCAAAGGTTGCAGGTCATTTAACAGCGGCGTTCGTCTAAGTTTGACCTGGAGCCAGGATTCAGAACAGGTTATAGACACTGTTGAAAGAAAATTTAAAAAGGGAAAACATCAAATAGTACGTCTGCCCCCAAACAAAGAGCTCAGGAAACTTTCAACCTCTTGAGCTGAATTCCCAACTGTAGAATGAAAATGTTTTGTTCCTATTTGTATATTTTTCCACTGGGAGATCTTGGGTCAATTAATCTCTATGTGTCTCAGTTTTTTTCATCAGAATGTGGAAAAACCATAGGAGTACTTCTTGAGCATTTTTTTTAAATTATACTTTAAGTTTTAGGGTACATGTGCACAACGTGCAGGTTTGTTACATATGTATACATGTGCCATGTTGGTGTGCTGCACCCATTAACTCGTCGTTTAACGTTAGGTGTATCTCCTAATGCTATCCCTTCCCCCTTCCTCCACCCCACAACAGGCCCCGGTGTGTGATGTTCCCCTTCCTGTGTCCATGTGTTCTCATTGTTCAATTCCCACCTGTGAATGAGAACATGTGGTGTTTGGATTTTTGTCCTTGCGATAGTTGAGAATTTCTAAGCTAAATAAGTCAAATATCCCAACATGCACACTTTGTTTGTAGGGATTGTTCAAATTTTACTAACAGGTCTCATGAACACATTTTCGAAATATATCTAGGTGTAAGTGATATCTATCTGAAATAGAGAAACAAGAAAAAGCTTTATGTTTGGTTGCACACAATGGAAAAATATATCATGTGCTTCCACTTAAAATTTTATTTTGCATCAAAATAGCTGAGCCAATAAATATTAATTGGTATGTGAAACTAAGGATTTGGAAACAAAATAATATTGCAGTTACTCCGATAATTTTGATTGCCAACTATGTTAAATTTTGGTTTGAGGTCTTACTTCATTTTCAGTACATTTCGATGGTCGATTTTATTATTATCCCATATTTACACATGGATAACTTTAAGGTCACACAGCTATTAAACGGCAGATCAGGATTAAAATCTATGCAAAATCTATTCAGAGCCTCAACTCTGAAAAGGAATCATATACAGTTGAATACAGCTGACTACTCTCTGTCCAAACTTCATACCCCATGGCCATGAATGCAGACCTAGGTAACCTCCTCTCTTAGGCACTGGGCAGGTCTCTCCTGATTTTGGCAGTCACTATAAGTATTTCACATTCAGCAAAGTAACAAGCTAGTCTCCAGCAGAGAAAGAACCTGGAAATATTTTGCATGTAAGAAAAAATAAAAAACAACAGCACCTTGAGATCAGCTTAGAAGAAAAATTCAAGAGGAAGTACAGGGATAAAGATAGAACTGTGTCTGGCTATAACTTTGCGATCATTAGTTATTAGCAGTTGATCACCAGGTTATAAAAAAACAAACTCCCAAAGTCAACAATATGTTAAAAAAAAAAAAAAAAGAAAGAAAGCCCTGCTGTTTGAAATTGCCACCTCCAAAAATTCCCTCTTTTTCTTACAATCTTGGAGACCATGAATCAACTCGAAAAGCATGAGGAGCTCTCCCAACACACACGAGATCTTCATTGCTTCAGATTCCAGCCCAAGGTATCACAGGAAACAGAAAACCTAGGGAAGTGGGCCTCCACAGGTGTTTATAAACCTCTTGCCTCCTCAGCTGTGGGTGATGGTTTACCATTCTGGAAAGCACTGAGAACCCCTTAGCATAGTTCTGGCTTTTCGTCCTCACAGCTGAAGTTATTAAGTTGGCACAAAAGTAATTGCGGGTTTTGCCATTGAAAGGTAAATCAGAAACTCAGGAAAGAACATGTGGAAAGTGGTTCTAGGCTGCATCCCCTACCACCATGTCTTTTTTCTCAAGCATGGAGATGTGTCTGAAATTGTGTCTGACATAATATTTGATATGTGTCTATTGAATTGTTAAAGTAGGACTTTGCAAGATGATTTGAGAAATTCAAGTGGTGATACAGAAGAATTATTTATGAACTGATTAACAATATTGCAATATTGCATATTATATTCACTCTGGGTTCTTGTGAAAAAAGAAAAAAAAAAAGCTATTGCTCTACCTCCCAACCAATGATTCAGATCCAGTAAACCTGGGACGAGATGCACTCACTGATCGGTGCTTGTAATTAGCTTCAGGAGGTTTTGATTCAGGTAAACAAATCCACACACCTGTGGTCTAAGCTTTGGCAAAACAATGCTTTCTGGTTTAATTTTGCTTTCCCTACAAGCATTTTATTATGAATGTGCAGATATCTAGAGATCTAAAGAAATATTCTCTAAGGGCATTTTTGGACAATTAAATCTAGTAATGAAAAATTGTGAGAAAAAGGGATAATAGATAAGAATAACAGCATCACCGGGTTCTACATTTTGGCAGAAATCAACCTCCAAAAAACTTCCTCTCAAAAAGTAAAAGTAAAAGCCTAATAAATTATTTTTAGAAATTGTGTAGTGTGTCACATAGATTGCCTCAGCTTCTAAGTACAAAATAATTGTTTTTAGCTATAGGAATCTCTAGGATTAAGAACTGATGTAACAGAGCAAGCAAAAAGTAACATCTGTGAACATCAGAAACCTCAAAGTCCTTTCTACTAAATGTTTTTATTATATTGCATGTTCTTTAAAATTAGTAGGATTTTATGTTAAGGTATCTATCACTTAAATTATATTTGGGAATGAGAGCCTTACAGTAGATTAAATTTATGAAGAATATTTCAGTGGTTTTTATTTGAAAATACTTATCTGTTTTCTTATTTAAGAGGTGAATAAATATATGGTTATTTTAAATAGGTAACTACATAGAAGTACATAAAATAATACTGGAATTTCTAATTCCAATAGCTTACATGTTTTCCTCCTCTGTTGAAATAACCACTAATTTTATAAGTGTTAAATTCACATAAAATTAACAATTTTGAAGTATATAATTCAGTGGCACTTGGTACATACACATGTGTGAAACCATCACCCCTATAGTTCCAAAATGTTTTCATCATCACCCCAAAGGAAAACGTATACTTCTTAAGCAACTCTCCACTCCTCCTTTCTCCCAGCCCCTGGCAAGCACCAAGCTACTTTCTGTCTCTTCGGATTTACCTATTCTGGACACTGTAAAAATTGAATCAAATCATACTCTTAACTTTAAAAATCATGCTATTTATTTATTTATTTACAAATAAAAGAGGCTTTATTTCTTATAAAGCGTTACAGACTGCAAGATGGCCATCCTAACAGGCTGGGATGCAGAGCCTCCAGCAGAGCCTGAAAGGCAGGCACGTTGCAGGGAGGGAGGAGTGAGATGGGAATTTATGCTGAATGGGTTGGCCAAGCATATGTATTAACATATGAATTTATATGAGGTTATAGGAAGAGCTATGAATATTCACTAAGGTGGTTCTAACACATAAATGCTGAATAAACATGCATGTTATATATGACCCATGTTCACTTTGGGGTGGAGACTTAACATTTAAATGTATTACAATTAGGCCCTATACATCTGAAGGTCTTTCCAGGACACAAAGTTATACAAGTGTGCAACTTCTGTAAACTGGCCAGAACCAGTTCTTGCTCAGTGGTCTCTTATCAGGAGAAAGTTGCTGAAATGAGTCCCTTGTCCAATCAAAGCTGTAGTTATGGCTTGTGGCACAGGAGGGTCAGTTAGCCTCTGGCAGTGGGCGAGCTGTCATTGTTTTAATATTGCTTATCTCAAGGCCAGTGCTTGTTTAGCTGCTGGAAAAGGAAAAGAAAAACCTTGCGGCAGTTAGAACAAAGTTTATTCTGTAAGTGTAGGGGTGCGTGACTTAACCATTACTTGGCATGGCCTTGGGTCCTGTTTATAAGTTGGTGTGTTATTGCCACAAGTGTCAGACTTATGATCTTTTTTTTTTGAGACAGAGTCTCACTCTGTTGCCCAGGCTGGAGTGCAGTGGCGCGATCTCGGCTCACTGCAACCTCCACCTCCCTGGTTCAAGCAGTTCCCCTGCTTCAGTCTCCAGAGTAGCTGGGATTATAGGCACACACCACCACGCCCGGCTAATTTTTTTTTGTATTTTTAGTAGAGACAGGGTTTAACATGTTGGCCAGACAGGTATCAAACTCCTGACCTCAGCCAATCTGCCCGCCTCAGCCTCCCAAAATGCTGGGATTTATAGGCATGAGCCACCACGCCCAGCCTGATCTCTTTTTTAACATTAATACTAGTCAGGTGTTGTGTCTAAACCACAGAAGGGAAGTGGTGTAACAAGGCATGTCCAACCCCCCACCCCATCATGGCTGGGAACATAGTTCTTAAGGTTTCTCTGGGGTCCTCTTGGCCAAGATGGGGGTTCAGTCAATCAGTTGAAGGCGCAGAATTTTATTTTTAGTTCACATGGTACCATGAATCAGTATTCATTTCTTTTTATGGCTGTATAGTATTCCGTTGTATGGGTATAGCACATTTTCTTTAGTCATTCATTCATTGATGAATTTTGGGTTGTTTCCATCTTTGAGAATAGTACTACTCTGAAAGCTCTTGTTCAACATTTGTTTGAATTCGTGTTTTCGATTATTTGGGGTATTTGACTCAGCTTTAATTGCCTCCTATTCACTGCCTTGCTGAGGGAGAGATTCCTATCCTAGGGCTATGGTGATAGCCAAACACACAACACCTGACACTGAGCAGAAGCACTCCAAAGCAATTCATTGGTGTGTACATTCACAGCCTTGCATAGGAGAACACCACATAGCACATAGGTCCACACGAGGACTGCACTTAGGAGCAGAGGGAACCACCAGGGGCTCTGGGACATAAGCTTTGTAATATCAAGAGGGTGAGGTGACCTCTAGATCCCACAGGAGCGTATGATTGGCTTGTCTGAATAATTCTGCAGGCTGCCAGGGAACTGAAACCCACTGTTCACAGAGATAAGCAGGAACTGTATCTGGTCTCCTTGATAAGCAGAGCTGTTTAGCGGGGACCTTATCTTCAGGAGCGGAGGAGGGAGATAAATATGCAGTTACGCCTTTATAGCCATTCCAGTTTTACCAGATGCTGAGATAGCACATGATACCAGGCCTTACTATTAGTCCTTACATGACAACCTAGGAGTGAAACTGCCAAACTCCCCCACAGTGGCTGTATTATTTTATATTTCATTTGTTGTGTTTTGTGTATGTTTTTTATTTTTTTGAGATGGAGTCTCATGCTGTCATCCAGGCTGGAGTGCAGTGGCGTGATCTCGACTCACTGCAACCTCTGCCTCCTGAGTTCAAGTGATTCTCATGCCTCAGCCTCCCAAATGGCTGGGACTACAGGCAAGGGCCACCATGCCCGGCTAATTTTTGTATTTTTTGTGGAGATGTGGTTTCACCATGTTGGCCAGGCTTGTCTCGAACTTCTGATCTCAGGTGATCCGCCCACCTCAGCCTCCCAAAGTGCTGGGATTGCAGGCATGAGCCACTGCACCTGGCCTTTTGTGTATTTTTAACTTTTAAGTTCAGGGGTACAAGTGCAGGTTTGTTACACAGGTAAACTTGTGTCATGGGGGTTTGCTGTTCTGATTATTTCATCACCCAAGCATTAAGCCTAGTACCCACTGGTTATTTTTCCTGACCCTCTTCCTCTTCCCACCCTCCACCCTCCAAAAGGCCCCAGTGTGTGTTGTTTCCCTGTACCTGTTCATGTGTTTTCATTATTCAGCTCCCACTTATAAGTGATAACATGTGGTATTTGGTTTTTTGTTTCTGCATTCATTTGCTAAGGATAATGGCCTCCAGCTCCATCCATGTCCATGCAAAGGACATGATCTTGTCCTTTTTTATGACTGCATAGTATTCCCTGGTGTATATGTACCACATTTTCTTTATCCAATCTATCATTGATGGACATTTAGGTTGAATCCATGTCTTTGCTATTGTGAATTGTACTGCAATGAACATACACATGCATGTTTTTATAATATAATATATATTATTCTATATTCCTTTGGGTATATACTTAGTAATGGGATTGCTGGATCAAATGGTTTCTCTGTCTTTAGGTCTTTGAGGAATCTCCAGACCATCTTCCACAACGGCTGAACTAATTTACACTCCCACCAACAGTGTATAAGCATTCCTTTCTCTCTACAACCTCACCAGCATTTGTATTTTTTGACTCTTTAATAGTAGCCATTCTGACTAGTGTTAGATGGTATCTCATTGTGGTTTTAATTTGCATTTCTCTAACAATCAGTGATGTTGAACTTTTTTCCATATGATTGTTGGCCGCATGTATGTCTTCTTTTTTTGTTTGTTTTTGAGACGAAATCTTGCTCTGTCACCCAGGCTCGAGTGCAGTGGTACTATCTTGGCTCACTGCAACCTCTGCCTCTCAGGTTCAAGTGATTCTCCTGCCTCAGCTTCGCAAGTAGCTGGGACTACAGGCACATGCCACCACGCCTGGCTAATTTTTGTATTTTTAGTAGAGATGGGGTTTTGCCATGTTGGCCAAGCTGGTCTCGAACTCCTGACCTCAGGTGATTCACCTGCTTCAGCTTCCTAAAGTGCTGGGCGCATGCCCTTTGCCCACTTTTTAGGGGGTTGGTTTTTTCTTGTAAATTTGTTTAAGCTTCTAACAATTTGTTTAAGTTTCACCGTGCTAACACGGTGAAACCCTGTCTCTACAAAAAATTAGCCAGGCGTGGTGGTCGGCACCTGTAGTCCCAGCTACTCGGGAGGCTGAGGCAGGAGAACAGCATGAACCTGGGAGGCGGAGCTTGCAATGAGCCGAGATCACGCCACTGCACTCCAGCTTGGGCAACAGAGTGAGACTCTGTCTCAAAAAAAAAAAAAAGAAAGTGCCCCTTCAGCTCATTTTCAGAATTTTATTTGGAAAATAGGTGGTTGAAGATCCAAAGAACATGTATGATGACACATTTTAAAACAGAAACCAGTATCATCATTAAACAGACATTCCAGGGTGACATTTAATGTTCTCTCCGAAGACAAGTACCTTGGATGGATAAATGAAATGGCAGGGTGTGATGAAGATCCATCTCGCTCAACAGCACATGAAATATGCATGAGTCCTCGCCTTGGTAATGTTCTTGAGATAAATATTAGCAGAGATCTAAAAGTAACCTTCATTTTTAAAACCTGAGGGTATAAAATAAATTTTAAGTAGATTTATCAATTACATTACAGTTAAATTTTTACAGAATTCAAAGAAGCATTCAAAGTTTTTAAAACGAACAAATTTAGGTTAAAGTGAACAGAAAGGCATATTTGTTTTTAAAATTAGATGATCTGTCATATGAAAAAGATACTTGCACACGCATATTTGTAGCCGCACAATTTGCAATTACAAAATCACAGAACAAACCCAAATGCCCATCAATCAATGAGTGGATAAAGAAACTGTTATATATATAATAGAATACTACTCAGCCATAAGAAGGAATGAATTAACACTACTCACAGTGACCTGGATGAGATTGGAAACTATTATTCTAAGTGAACCAACTTAGGAATGGCAAACCAAACATTGTATGTTCTCACTTATATGTGGGAGCTGAGCTATGAGGACGCAAAGGCATAAGAAAGACATGATGGACTCTGGGGACTCAGGGAAGAGTGGGAAAGGGGTGAGGGATAAAAGACTATAAATATAGTGCAGTGTATACTAAATAGGGCTCCTGAGATCTCAGGACTATCTTAGGGCTCTGATGAAAGAAGATGGGAGGGCCGGGCGCGGTGGCTCACGCTTGTAATCCCAGCACTTTGGAAGGCCGAGGCGGGCAGATCACGAGGTCAGGAGATCGAGACCACGGTGAAACCCCGTCTCTACTAAAAATACAAAAAATTAGCCGGGCGTGGTGGCGGGCACCTGTAGTCCCAGCTACTCGGGAGGCTGAGGCAGGAGAATGGCGTGAACCCAGGAGGCGGAGCTTGCAGTGAGCCGAGATTGCGCCACTGCACTCCAGCCTGGGCGACAGAGCGAGACTCCGTCTCAAAAAAATAAATAAATAAATAAATAAATAAATAAATAAATAAATAAATAAATAAAAAGAAAGAAGATGGGAGGGAAACAAGGGGAGACTGGCCGCCCTGCAAATCACGTGATTAATTTAGCCATGACTCCCTGAGGCAAATGTCCTCAGCCAAGGAAACTGCTATTGCTATCATGATTTTGGTCCACAACCCACCTTGAACTAATACATTTGACAATGAAAATGAATTACTTTAAAAAAAAAAGAAGAAAAAGAAGGAAGGGAGAGAGGAGAGGAAGGGAGGGAGGAAAGAAAACTGCAAGCCTAATGAGGGCATTCTTGGATATCCAATTGCTACAAAAGTAGTTCGCCTTCCATTTCTGTATCCGCTGGTCACAGATTGGTGTACTAGTCCATTAATCACATGTCATTCTTTGAGTGGCACTGTCTCACAGCACCTAGCACAGCTCCACATACTTTGTTCTATTCAATAAATGGAATAAATGAAAATAATAAATAAAAATAGACGATCTGGCCAGGCACAGTGGCCCATGCCTGTAATCCCCACTTTGGGAGGCCAAAAGAGGAGGATCAGTTGAGCCCAGGAGTCAAGACCAACCTGGGCAACACGGCATAAATCTACCTCTACAAAAAATACAAAGATTAGTCAGTTGTGGTAGCGTGAGCATGTAGTCCCAGCTACTCAGAGACTGAGAGGTGGGAGGATTGCTTGAGCCCACCGAGCACTGTTGAGATATTGAGGCTGCAGTGAGCCATGAGCATGCCTCTGCACTCCAGCCCAGGCAACAGAGCAAGACCTGTCTCAAAGAAAAAAAAAAAAAATAGATGATCTATTAAACTTGGCACACTGTGTAGGAAAGTAGGAACCCCTAGTAAGTTTTAATTTAATCTAAATCTATTGCTTCTATGATACAACATAATTATTCAAATACCATTATTTAAAAAGCAATTAAATCATTTATTGTATAATTGGGCTTATTCTTTGTTTAAATTTTGTATTTTCCCTGAATAGCTTACTATTTCTATCTTCCTAAAAGTCATGGTTTCCTATGAAATGAGACAATGCCAGATTCATAGGATTGTAGTATTAGACAAAAAAAATCATAAAGATATGAAAAATTCATGAAGATATTGGCCCTTAAGAAGTCAATATAAATAATATCCACAATTAGACTGAAAGGATTTAAAAAGATAGTTAACGGTTGATGAAATGCTTTAATAAGCACATTCACTGAAATATTTTATTTTCTATATAATATTGGGTCCTTGATTTCCTTTGGCCAGTTGATGAATTTTATCTCATTCTAATGTAAACCATAAAGTGTTTTTTTGTGCTTTCTTCCCAGAAGGTATGCAAATTCTACAGTATTAGGAAAAAATAGGTAAATCATAATAAAAAGTTCTCATGATACCACTACTAGATATAGGCTCAGTTTCATGTTTGTATAGCACCTCTATATGTTCTCTTTGTCTAACAAAATGATTCTTGATTTCTGAGATAAATTCTTACAATTTTTTTACACGTTAAAAAAAAGAAGAAGAAAACAAAAGGAGAGCCTGATTAAAGAAAAAAAGGCCCACATCTAAATTGGGCTTCAGAATTTGACAAGTATAGATGTATATTCAGATAATTCTATATGAGGATCATACATGAATCCTCAAAACTACAGTGTTCTCCCTCCAACCCTCGAGAAGCTTAGTATAAACTCAGGGAAAGAGTAAACTCAATGAAAGATGCTATTATTTTTATAGAAGAATATATAGATAGATGATTAGATAGATAATTAGATGATAGATAGATGATAGATAGATAGATAGATAGATAGATAGATAGATAGATAGATAGATAGATAGATAGATAGATAAAGTCCCTTCACTTTTCTCTGGTAGAAAATGGACTTAACTTCTACTATTTCAACAATTACATTGAATTTAAAACTACTAGATGAGTGATTTTGCTGTAAATAGAGAAATAAAAACGATACTCTCTGCAGAACTGTCAACATATTCAGAGCAAGTTCTGTGTTCAATTTAACTTAGATACCATGGAGCAGGGTTCAGCAAACTACAGCCCACAAGCCAAATCTAGCCCACTACCTATTTTGGTAAAAAAAAATTTATTAGAATACACGTGGCCATGCTTATTTGTTTACGTACTGCACATGTCTGCTTTCATGGAACAAGGGCAGAGCTGAGTAGTTGCAACAGAAACTTTATGATCTACAAAGCCTAAAATGCATACAGTCACATTGCACAATGATATTTTGGTCAAGAAGAGACCGCATATATGACTGTGTTCCCACGAGATTATAATGGAGCTTCTCTATACAAGTGTACCCTGTTTATCTTTTCTATGTTTACATATGTTTTGATACACAGATACCAATGTGATACAGTTGCCTACAATATCCAGCACAGTAACATGCTGTTCAGGTTTGTGTCCTAGTAGCAACAGGCTATACCATATAGCCTAGGTGTAAAGTGGGCTATGCCATCTAGGTTTGTGTAAGTACACTCTATGAAGTCTGCACAATGATGAAATCGCCTAGCAATGCATTTCTCAGAAAATATTCCCACTAGTAAGCAACTCATGACTATACTATGGAGACTTTTACAGAACAAGTTTGCCAATCCCTATCCTAGAGCTCAATATGCTTAAGAGGTTTAATTCATTGACTGACAGGCAAGGAACTATTATCTATATTACATGTTGATTTCCTATGTTCTGAAAAAATATATTTATAAAAATCAGATTAGCCTTGCTTTACAAGGACCATCTCTGAGGCAGCTGATTCCTGGGCTGCCCAAACAACCTAACCAAGAAAAATAGCAATTGCTCTTATCTGAGATTTGATGCCACCGTCAGTTGTAGGGTACGGAAACATACAAAAAGTCTTGCCATACATTGGTTACAGAACACCCACTTTCCAGAGACACCTCATTAGAAAGCACATACCAGTCATCAACTGTCAGTGCTTTAATTTTGACATGAAGTAAGTCAAGAGTACAGTATATGTCAAAGTCTGAAAGATCCAACAAGAACACGTCAGTGCATTTCTGTCTTAGGAAACAGTTTCTCTTCCTAGAGAGAAAAAATATATATGCATATATATGAGATCTGAGAGAAATTTTAGAAACAGAAGCAAGGCAGCAAAGTCAGGAGACCAGAGCCTGAGTAGCAGGAAACTGAGCAACAAGGAAGCCAACAAGGGAAAAGTTGCTCTGGACCCAATTCCTCTAGCAAAAGTCCTTTGTAAATACTAAAACTCACAACAGCAGGTAGGGAAGCTCAATCTGGGACTCCTGCTCTAAGCCAGAACAATCAAGGGGCTGAAGTAGTTCCTAAGAACAAGGACATTTTCTAGCCATAGGCAGAAGGAAAATTAAACTCACTGGAGGAAATGGTCATGCTTAAAGCATGAAGACAGAAAAATGTAAAAGTAAACCAATAGAAAAAGACAGCATACATGCTAACCAGAGGAAAATGTGTATTAATATAGCTACATTAGACATAATGGAAAATGGGAAGGGGCAAGTTCTAACTTATCTAAGAATGCCAACTAATAGAAGGAATGATTGAAGGGGGGCAAAGGTGGGGCGGAAATCAATATTTGCAGCCACCACATTAATAATTACTTGGAACAAAAATCAGTGGGTGCTAAAACTAGTAAAAATTTGACAAGAAACAGGATATTTTTGGTTTCAATAGCTTTGGGGGTACAATTGATTTTTTTGTTAGATAGATGAATTAGATAGTGGTGAATTCTGAGCTTTTAGTGCATCCGTGACCAAGTAGTGTACACTGTACCTAACATGTCATGTTTTATTCCTAGCACCCCTCCCAACTTCCCCGCCTTCTGAGTCTCTAAAGTCCATTATATCACTCTGCATGTCTTTGTGTACTAATAGCTTGGCTCCCACTTATAAGTGAGAACAGAGGGTTTTTAGTTTGCAACTCATGTGTTACTTGACTTAGAATAATTGCCTCCAGCTCCATCCAAGTTGCTGCAAAAGACATTATGCCATTCCTTTTAATGGCCAAGTTGTATTCCATGGTATATATATGCACCACATTTTTTTTTACCACTCATTTGTCAGTGGGCACTTAGGTTAGTTCCACATCTTTGCAATTGTGAATTGTGTGGCTGTAAGCATACATGTCTTCTTCATATAATGACTTATTTTCCTTTGGGTAGATACGAAGTAGTAAGATTGGTGGATCAAATAGATTTACTTTTAGCTCTTTAAGGAATCTCCATATTGAAGAAATAGGATATTTAAGCATCCTCCCAACAAAATACTATTTTTTGCCTCTGATAAATAACTTTATAATAAATAACAAATAACTTTACAACATGACAGGCACCACCTTAACCAAATGCTTTTATAATAGGTCTTGATATCTAGTGCTCCATTTTAAATATTGATTCATGTTATACTATTGATTCCATTCCATTGATTCATATTATACCAAATATAACATGAATCAATGGAATGTTAAAAATATTTTTTCTCACAGATATTGATTCAAATTAAAGTAAGAAATTACTTGGCTGACCAATCAATCCTCTGGAACTCGTCAGGCTGATTAATTTTTGCATTCTGACCAGTTAGGAAGTTTGACTCTTTTTAAATTATAAAGATGGAAGCATGATTTTGGAAACCTGTCCAAATAATGGTTGTCAGCTAAAAAAAAAAAATTGTGCCACTGCACTCTAGCCTGGCGACAGAGCAAGACTCCATCTCAAAAGAAAAAAAAAAATGCAGTTCATTCGTTCAACGTGCACATTGAGCCTGTCAACAAAAGCCACCTCTTTGAACAAATTTCTGAAATGTATGATTTATACTGCTTGGTTCTCCACACCCAGAAAAATCACAGCAACAAGAAGATGAACTAAAGCTATCTCCAAGAGAGCCTTCATGATGCCAGATCCAAAGCAACGACCTCTCAGGATGCAGACCACAAAATGAAGCCCGCCCGCTGCCTCGCGTGACTTTACAGCTCGCAATGAACTCAGGCGCTGCATATGCACACCTTCTAATGCTGTACCATGTACTCAGCCCAATTTTCTAAAAATCGTAGCCTTTCCTGATTACCTGGGCTCCAAAGTTCAAGAGAGTAGGTAAAGTAAGCATGAAAATTGTGCTCAGCGATCTCTCTCTTTTTTAGGTCTATGGTAGTGACAGAAAAGTAAGTATGTATAATTTCATGCCATTTTTTTTTTAATTTTAGGATCTGTTATTGTGAAGGTAATTTAAGCAATACGAGGTGACCCCACCTGACACTGATGTGCCTGAACCTTCTGCCCACCTTTTTTTATATTCAGCATTTCAGCAATCCATCTTATCCCTCCACCTGTACACTAGTTTGGATTTTTTTGCAATTTGATAATTTATCATAAATAGCTGTAGTGATTATTATAAATGTTTGGGACTTTTTGCTATCATGTGATAGTAATGCAGGCAGTTTTTATTCAAGGATACAACTCTGAAACCAAAATTTCTTAATCATTTCTTAAACATCTGGATCTCTTTAAAAAGTATTCAGAAATTCATGGTAATCTATAAAAAAAACTATTACCATGTGCAGGTACTTATCTGATACGCTAGTTTCTGTCTCCACTTTCCCCTACAATGACTCCATTTCTATTTTTCTCTTTACAGCCATACTCCTAGAAAAAGCCACTTGTACTCATACCTTTGGGTTTCTTTCTTCTCATACTTCCTTAAAGCTGATCCAACCAACTTTCACCCACACCTCTCCACCAAAACTGTCTTTTACCAAAGTCATCAATGCCCCTCACATTGCTAGATCTAATGGACAACCCTTAGTTCTCATCCCACTTAACTTTTCAGCAACAGAAGATATAGCTGACAGCTCCACCTGCACGGCTCCCAGGACCCCACTCTGCCCTGGTTTTACTTCCAGTTGACCTACTGTCTTCTCTTTGGCTCATTCAAAGATTCTGCCTTCTCTCAGCAACCTCTTAACATTGGATATGCCAAGACCCAAACCTTGGACTGATTATCTTCATTTTCCTCACTTCTTTGCTTTGAACTCATGCAATCTTACTGGCTTTAAGTATTAGTATGTGCTGATGAATCCTAATGTTCTACATCCAGTCTGGACCTTCTCCCTCTGAACTCCAGACCTCTATATTCAACTACTGACTTGCTCTCTCCTCTTGGAGATCTAAGCAGCATCTTAAACATGGCATTTTCAAAATAAGGTTCCAAACCAACATCTTCCACATTTTTATCCAAGATAGTAGCATCTCCCACTTTATAGTAGCTCATAAATCCTAAACTCTCCAGATTCCTCTAACATACTTCATCTCTAGCTGTCTGCAAATCCTTAGATCAATTGACTTGAACTCTTCCTATGAAATCCATGCTACATCTAAACCAGGGTTCTCATCCTCAGTACTATTGACTCTGGGCCCTGAAAACTTTGTCATCAGTGGCTGTCTAAGGCACTGTAGATGTTCAGCAGCATCCCTAGGTCTATACAGATGCCAGTAGCACACTAATACCATCACTGTAATGAACAAAGCTGCTTCCAGATACATTCCCCAGAGGGTAAAATTGCCCCTGGCTGAAGACCGTTGGCCTTGTAGTCACTACTACCTAATTCCTCTCCCTACTTCAGTCCCTGCTTCCTCTTGGTATCCATTCTCCATCCAGCAGCCAGGGTGATCCTGATCATAAAAATCCAAGTCAGATCACGTCATTCCTCCATTTAGAGCTTTCTAGGGGGTTCCCATCTTATTTCAAACAAAAGCCAAGTGTGTCCATCAACTTTGAGACATTAGATGAGGTACTCCACTCATTGTTTTAGGTGTTTCAGTTGTTGTTTTAAGACCTCATCTGTATGACTTTCCCTCTCCAATCATGCTGGCCTTGTTCTGCAAACACTCAGCGACTTTACATCAGCTGTTCCCATATTCTTTTTTTAATTTTAATATTATTATACTTTAAGTTTTAGGGTACATATGCAAACGGCCTTCCCTCCAGGATCTGCAGGGTTCATTCCCTCACTTCCTCCAGCTCTTTCCTCAATCATCACCTTCAAGGGATGCCTTCCCTGATGCCATATTAAGGACCACAACCCTCACCCAAGTATTCCCTATCTTCTTACTCTGCCTCTATTCCCTAAGGTGCATTTACTCTTTCTTAAAATACCATAGAGTATGTTTTTTGTGTATACTCTGCCTCCTCCTACTAAAGTGTGAACTCCATGAGGGATTCTTTGTGGAATAAATGAATGATTAGGCACTGTTACCAGGACCAACCACAACTAAGCCTTAGCTAAGGGCATGAATCAGCAACTGAGACGAGTTAGTAACTGTACCCTTAAAAACCTATTTCTAATGAGCATTGAAGCTTAAAATTACATACAAGTCAGTCTTGCAATAACTAGAAACAGATATATAATAGTATAAACTTTATTCATAAATAAAACTTCATAAAGTTAAAAGCAGTGGCAGTTCCTATTTTAAAAAGGGAATAGTGGAAGGCAGACTGCATTTTATTTAAAATCACAATTTAGGTTTTTCAGATGGATAACAGCTGAGAGCATTAAATCCCCTTCCTGCTTTTCAGATTTTCACAAAATAGCACATTAAATCCTCAGTCCTAAGTAATCATGGCAGAGATTCCAAATTGCCTCTCAATATCAGAGTGGACAGAACAGTTTCTTCTCTTGCAGTAAAGGTACTCATTTGATGAACAAGGGAGTGTAGCAGTCAGATTCTTACTGAAATGGAAGAAAGACAGTAAAATATATGTCCCAATGTAAACATTACTTCCCTACTTCCAAGAGCCTGTTATTCATAAGTGAAGCAATGTACATGTATGGAAATGAAGGAGAAGGTGTAAGTGGGAGGTAAGGGAGGAGAAGAAAGAAAGTATATGTTCTATCCTCGAGACTGTAATCCTTAAGTGTTTAATGATTCAAGTGCGATGTATGTATAAGTGAATAAGGATACTTTTGCCCTCTAAGCTATGAAGTACATCCCAAATGTTCTAGGTATCCTGTTTACTCTCTATTAAACACAGCTCCATCCTTTTATTAATAGCCAGATATTAATATGTGTGGATTTTTCATAATATACCTTCATATGGGGCTCAAGAATGAAAAACTATACTACCTTACAGTCATTTGGTACTTTCTGGAAAAAGTTGCAACACAGACTTATGACACTTCTGAGTTCACTTTCCCAGGGATCATCAACATATCTAAGCCACTTTGTAGGCTCAGTGTTAATACTCATTTATTACAATTCAGAACTTTATTGATATTGAAATTGATAGGTATTTTCTTTTTAAGTTAATTATAGTATTTCACATAATACCCAAAATGGATAGCTCTTAGTTATATGGGGTTCCCAGTTAGTAACAGATTATCAAGACCACCATGATCAATAAAATCTTCAACAAACATAGGAAATCATGAATTTGCATTCTTGAACCGGAAACCTTTTAGGCACAATGCACCTTAACACAAATGTGTGCCATTTCCTTGACAATTGTATTGACTGGTATCTAGGACATACCTGGACAAAAATCATAAGATGCCAGTTTTAAAGCATTCTTACCAAGATTGTGTTGCAGAAGTTACTGCCATGTCTTCATTCGCAATGTGTATTCTCACCTCTATCTCCCATGCATTAACATTGTCAGTTTCCCCATCTCTCATTTCAACTGCATTTAAAAGACGATGCTGACTAAAATAAGAGAAGATAGAAAAATATCACATAGTGGTTAAGATCTACTCAGATCCTAGCATTTACAAGGCTGAACTTGGGGCCAAATTCCTATTATTAGTAGATGTATTGATTTCTGCTTCCTGCCACCACTCCCCAACACACCCCGCCCCAGAACATCACAGGCAGTATTTGTGGTGCTAAGAAGCAAAGACTTAAAAAACAGACTTCTGGGTTCACTTCTTGATTCCACCATCTGCCAGCAAATGATGTTGACCAAGTAACTTAATTTCTCTGTTTCAATTTTCTCATCCTGAATTTGGCATAATAGTATCTACCACCACAGCTGGGTACCTATAGTCCCAGCTACATGGGAGGCTGAAAAGAGAGACTTCCTTGAACCCAGAAGTTCAAGATCAGCCTGAGCAAAATAAGGAGGCTCAACCACTTAAAAATAAAAAAAAATAAAAAAGAATAATATCTACCTCATTGAGTTAGCAGAAGGAACAAATACATTCATACAAGCACAGTGTAGGCATATAGTAAGTGATTAATAAATGTTAGCTGCTATTATAATTATCTGTGAGAAGAGCTCTATGTAATATGGCTCTTCTGTAATTACTCAGGGAAAAAAATTTTCAGTTCAGGATTTTAACCAGAAAAACCTAATTGAAAAATTGTCCAAAGTCCTGCCAAATATATCACACTTTTGCTAAGACCTAATCAAAATGGTTGTTAATTTTCTAAATTTTTTTATTTTTAGTTTCTGTGGGTACATGATTGATAGATAGATGATAGATAGATAGATAGATAGATAGATAGATAGATAGATAGATAGATAGATAGATATGGTACACGAGATATTTTGATACAGGCATCTAATATGAAATAAGCACTTAGACTTTCTCAAGATGTCAATAAAAAAAAAAAAAGACCCAATCTTAACCCACAAATCCTGTTTTAAGATGTCTCTCTCCCAACACTGTCAGCCCTGCGTAGTACATGCTGATCTTGACAACCTGATGAGTTCAGTATCTTTTAGACTTCATTATGCTTTCTCTATTGCCTTCAGGAAACTTGCATATGGGTTCAAGTTTAAATAACTTAAATAACTTGATTTGGTTGGTGAAAACCTATCAGGTTTTCAGGGACCCTGACACTTATATCAAAAAATAAGTCATCATTTCACTTTTCAATAATATTCCTACTATTCCTATGTTCTAGGGGACAGTTGTAACAACTTTTGAAGAATACAAGGCCAAGTGATGATATGGTTTGGAATCTGTGTCCCTACTCAAATCTCATGTTCATTGTAATCCCCAATATTGGTGGCAGAACCTGGTGGGAGGTGATGGGGTCATGGGGGTGGACCCTTCATGAATGGTTTAGCACAGCAGTCCCCAAACGTTTTGGCACCAGGGGCCAATTTTGTGGAAGACAATTTTTGCACTGATGGGGGTGATGGTTTGGGGATGCAAGTGTTCCGCCTCAGATCACCAGGCATTAGATTCTCATAAGGAATGCGCAACCTAGATCCCTCGCATGCGCAGTTCACAATAGGGTTCGTGCTCCTATGAGAATCCAATGCCGCCACTAATCTGACAGGAGATACAGCTCAAGTGGTAATGCTGGCTTGCTGCTCACCTCCTTCTGTGCTGCCAGGTTCCTGACAGGCAAGGGACCACTACATGTCCATGGCTCAGGGGTTATGGACCCCTAGTTTAGCACCATCCCTTTGGTGCTGGTCTCATGATAGAGTTCTCGGGAGATGTGGTTTTTTAAAAGTGTGTAGCACCTCCCCCGACCACTTCCTCCTGCTCCAGCCATGTCAGTGTGCCTGCTCCAGCTTTGCCTTCTGTTGCCTTCCACCATGAGTAAAAAACTCTGAGGTTTCCCCAGCCATGCTTCCTGTGCAGCTTGTAGAACAATGAGCCAATTAAACTTCTTTTCTTATAAATTACCCGGCATTTCTTTTTTTCTTTTTTTTTTTTTTTTTTGAGAAGGAGTCTCACTCTGTTGCCCAGGCTGGAGTGCAATGGCACGATTTCAGCTCACTGCAAGCTCCACCTCCTGGGTTCACACCATTCTGCTGCCTCAAGCTCCCTAGGAGCTGGGACTACAGGCACCCCCCACCACGCCCAGCTAATTTTTTTTTTTTTTTGTATTTTTAGTAGAGACGGGGTTTCACCGTGTTAGCCAGGATGGTCTCGATCTTCTGACCTCATGATCCTCCTGCCTCGGCCTCCCAAAGTGCTGGGATTACAGGTGTGAGCCACCGCGCCCAGCCGGCATTTCTTTATAGCCATACAACAGAGGACTAAGACACCAAGGATCAAAAGATCTGTGTTCCCATTAGGGTTTGGTGTCTCCCACACTCCCATCACTGGTTGTACCATTTAACCTTTCAGATTTGGGATTTTCATCTAGACAGTAAATGAAGCCAGGGGCTAGGGCAGGGGTCTGGCATTCCATACTCACTTGTGGACAACACACGACAGAGGCATTTCAGATCGGACAGTAGAGTCTCTTGAGATATACTTGATTTTAGTTTTAAGCAGAAGAACTCCCCGGAGAGGCTACAAGACAAAGAGAGGTTTTAAACCCATGTTTGTCTCAAGTATCTCAGGAAACTTACAGGCATCTAAATAAGAATTTATAGATACATCAAACTTTCTAAAAATGGTCACACTCTCACTAAACTATAAACAGCATCTCTTCACAGGAAACAGGACCAGTTTCCAAACTGACAGATGGGTTAAAATCTGGCACAGTGCTTGTACATAAAAGGCAAGCAATACTTGTTAGTTAAAAGAGAAAGGAGCTTTGTGATTCACATTCAAGAAAGCAATTGACATCTCTTTTTGAGACACACAGTTGTAGTGATGCATTGCTTATTCAAAGCGAGCATGGGCTTTGAGATCATGTGAATCACGTTTGGAATCTTGGAGCTGCCTCTATTCATCATGAATCTTGGAAATCGTGTTTAAACAATTAGGTCTGTTTTCTTATTTCTAAAAAAAAAAAAAGCAATAATTATGGTGGTAAAGAATAATAGTGATTAAGTTATCAGCATATAGTAAATACCTAACAGGAAGAATACCTGTTTTCAGGGGGGTGGGGCGGAATGGAGTTAATTTTTTTCTAAGAACATTTAGCATATGGTTCTCAATATAAGGCCCAGTCTTTGACAGCATAGGAGGATACGATGATTCAGGGATACCCATATTCATTACATAATTTTAAATGTTCCTATCTCAGATATATCCTGCTGTCTTTGGATAATTTGAAAATATAAGCATAGATAAAATGAAATTAACATACTACCACCACCCAGATTCTTAAGTTAACATTTGAATATTTCCCACCCCCCCAATTTATATCAAGGTTGATAGTGCCCCCCTAATACATGCTGTGGTATATTAGACCTCTAACGTGCTTCCCAGATCCCATAAGGGCTTGTTGACCCAGCTGCCGGATATGCTGTTACCAGATAGCCTTCAGCCTTCAGCTCTCACCCCATCCAGGCATTGTGTAGCTGCTGAGGGCTGTCTTACCCCTGGCCACACTCCTCTCCCTGGCCCACTTCTGATCACCTACCCAGCAAGAATGTGAAGCCCTGTGCAGGGACAGCCAAAGCTGTCTCTGAGCCAGCATCACAGCTCAGCTTTGCCCTTTGCCCAATCTTCTTTCTCCCAAAAGCACTTCTTAATATTCCGCACACTCAGCTCTACCTCAAATTTTGCTTTTGCTTTCTATGTTACCCAATCTGTGGAATTTATCTAAACCTAATCAAGTTCTATTACTTCTCTTAGCATTTTGTTTGAGATAATGAAAAAAATAAGTAATATCATAGCAAGATTTTACTAACTTTAAAAACTTTTTAAATTAAGTTAAAATTCCAGTTATACTTTTATCAGTGATATACACAATGACTTAGTATACCCAAAATATCTGGTGAGTAGGGGCTAGGGCTGGGAGATTACTGAGTATTTACTTTAAAAAGGCTTCTGATGCTTGATTAGTGTTACTCCCTCCTTTTGGTTGCAATTGACCAAACTTCATAAATTATAATAAATAATTAGTTAGAGAAACTGTTGAAAAACCTTGTGATGCATGGAAAATACTTCCTTCCTTCAAAAGGTTCAACTCTCCTGCTCTCCTGGATTCTCATAGGAGCACGAACCCTATTGTGAACTGCGCATGCAAGGGATCTAGGTTGCGCACTCCTTATGAGAATCTAATGCTTGGTGATCTGAGGTGGAACAGTTGCATCCCCAAACCATCACCCCCTATCAGTGCAAAAATTGTCTTCCACAAAATTGGCCCCTAGTGCCAAAACGTTTGGGGACTGCTGTGCTAAACCATTCATGAAGGGTCCACCCCCATGACCCCATCACCTCCCACCAGGTTCCACCTCCAATATTGGGGATTACAATGAACATGAGATTTGCGTAGGGACACAGATTCTAAACCATATCACTTGGCCTTGTATTCTTCATTAAACATTAATGAATAATTCGTGTCTGCAATTACCACCTAACAAGAAAAAAGTATTTAGCATCTCCTTTCTTAACTGCTTCTGTCCTAAATGTGATCATTAAAGAGTCTGGCCATATTACAAATAGACACTTAGTGACTTCTAGTTTGTAGGTATGCTGAAGGAACCATAAGACACTTGGGTTTTTTGTTTTTGTTTTCATACTTTAAGTTTTAGGGTACATGTGCACAACGTGCAGGTTTGTTACATATGTATACATGTGCCATGTTGGTGTGCTGCAACCATTAACTCATCATTTAACATTAGGTATATCTCCTAATGCTATCCCTCCCCCCTTCCCCCACCCCACAACAGGACCCATGAAGCTAGAAACCATCATTTTTTTTTTTTTTTTTTTTTTTTTTTTTGAGACGGAGTCTTGCTCTGTCGCCCAGGCTGGAGTGCAGTGGCGCGATCTCGGCTCACTGCAACCTCCGCCTCCCGGGCTCACGCCATTCTCCTGCCTCAGCCTCTCCGAGTAGCTGGGACTACAGGTGCCCGCCACCACGCCCGGCTAATTTTTTGTATTTTTGGTAGAGACGGGGTTTCACCGTGGTCTCGATCTCCTGACCTCGTGATCCGCCCGCCTCGGCCTCCCAAAGTGCTGGGATTACAAGCGTGAGCCACCGCGCCCGGCTGAAACCATCATTTTTAGCAAACTATCACAAGGACAAAAAAACCAAACACCGCATGTTCTCACTCACAGGTGGGAATTGAACAACGAGAACACATGGACACAGGAAGGGGAACATCACACACTGGGACACTTGGGTTTTAAGTAAGATAGCCATTTCTCTTACTTGAATTACAATACCACAGTCATGAGGATGGTAGAAAAACTCATAGTAGACATTTGGCAAAACATAAGTTACACCGCAGCCATCTCCTAGAAACACTTCATCGGGGTTCATATACAAATTGTAAAATATCGTGGGTTTAATCCTGGCAAAGAACCAAAACTGGGTGCAGTGTACTTGAACAGCTGAAAAGCAGAAAAGAGAAACTTTGTTAGTATGCAATTACATAGATCAGCTCAAAAAAATTTAGCATACCCTGTTAATACAAATGAAGAGATCATCCCTTACTAAAACAAAATGTCTTAAGAGGTGAACAAGTTTGCAAAAGATGGTCTCTGTATTATTACTTCATCCCCTAAAAATATTCACACATATACTCATCCTTCAAACACATTCTTTAGTGAATCTATATGTAGGGAGAAAAATCAATACAAAATACGATTTCATCTAACCCTCCAAAGTCACTTATTGTAGAGCTAGAATCACAAGACTATATCTATATTATAATGTTTATACTAAGTATAGAGCATTTTCTGTCTCCCTTGTTCAACTGAAGCTCTTTGAAGCAAGCTCTTCCATTTCTATGGAAGCAAGCAAGTTTCCATTTTTATACCCACAGTTTCATGATATATAAAGACCTGTCCAGAAAACTCATGCTAGAAACCAGGATTTACAGAAATTGAGTGAAAACAGTGCTATCCTTTCCCTTCTATCTTGAAATATCTGGACATTAAGTGTTTTTACTCTGAAAATGGAAATAAGTTTCTGATATAATCTGCTACTTGAATTAGGTCCCAGGCAAAGAGAATTAGAACAAACTAGAAATTGTGAGACTGGGTAGGCATGAGTTTTTTTGTTTTTGTTTTTTTTAAGAGTAAGTTTGGCTATTCTTCTAGACTACACTAAAGGAAAATTTTATCAGTTGCTCTTAAGATACTAGAAGGAGCCTGAGTTCTCAGGAGATACTGAAAACTCAGCAGAGAAACCGAAGCAATATAAATCTGCAATCGTTTCACAGAAGGGGCTATACATATTACAAATAACTATATGAAAAGATGTTTAATATCATCAGCCATTATGGAAATCCAAAGTCAAATCACAATATCACTACACACCTATCACAATGGCTAAGATGAATAATAGTGAAGACCCCAAATGCTGGTGAGGATGCCGAGAAACTGGGTCACTCATACATTGCTGGGACAATGTGAAATGTATCAACCACACCGGAAAACAGTTTGTCAATTTCTTTAAAAACTAAACATACAACAACCATATGACTCAACAATTAAACTCTTCGGCATTTATCCCAGGGAAATAAAAATGTATGTTCACATAAAATGTACATAAATGGGCCGGGCGAGGTGGCTCACTCCTGTAATCCCAACACTTTAGGAGGGCGAGGCGGGTGGATCACGAGGTCAGGAGTTCAAGACCAGTCTGACCAACATGGTGAAACCCCGTCTCTACAAAAAATACAAAAATTAGCCAGGCATGGTGGCACGTGCCTGTAATCCCAGCTACTCAGGAGGCTGAGGCGGGAGAATCACGTGAACCTGGGAGGCAGAGGTTGCAGTGAGGCGAGATGGCACCACTGCACTCCAGCCTGGGCGACAAAGCTAGACTCTGTCTCAAAAAAAAAAGTACATAAATGTTAACAATAGCTTTATTTGTAATAGTCAAAAACTGAAGACAGCCCAGATGTCTTTTGGTGGGTGAATAGTTAAACAAACCATGGTACAATCATGCCATGGAATTCCACTCAGCAATAAAAAGAATCAAGTATTGATACACGCAACATCTTGGATGAATCTTCAAGGAAGTACACTGAGGGAAAAAAAGCACCAATTCCAAAAGGTTACAAACGCTGAGCCCATTTATATAACACCCTTGAAATGACAAAATTGTAGAAACGGAGAACAGATCTGTGCTTGACAAAAATTAAGGAAAGCGGAGACAGAAGGTTTGGCATGAGTGGTCCAGGAGGAAAGTAGAAGTGGTTCTAAAAGTGGCATGCTGATTACAATAGAAATGTCTGTCCTTTGGCTGCATCAATATTAATATCCCAATGTAATACTGTATTATATTTCTGCAAGATGTTACCATTGTGTGAAGCTGAATAAATAGTATACTTGATCTCTGTATTATTTCTTACACTGCATGTGAATCTACAATTACCTAAAAATAAGACTTTCCTTAAATGTAAAAGCCCCAGTTATTCATACCCACATTAGCAAAAAGTAAGACATCTGTGAGCACCAATTAGAATTAAAGAACAATTGAGCAAGAGAGTTACTTTTCAGATCTGCACCTGTGGCCTCACAGTTCCATTCCTAGATATGCACAAAAAAAAAAAAGAAACCACTCAAATACAAACATTATTTTTAACAGCCCAACACTGGAAAAATTCTATCAACATGAGAACAGAAACAATTTGCAATGCATTTATTCATTGGAATGCTAAATAGTAATTAAAATAAACCAAAGCTACAAATGTAAATCTCCAAGTGATGGACAACAAAAAAACTGTAGAATTAAATAGAAATAGAAGATAAATGCCTGCAAAACATATTTACAGATCCACAAATTTGACATAAAATTGTAAAACACACAGGAAAATGAATAATTACCAAACTCACATATGGGCAAAGAGGGAAGAGAATAGGATCAGGAATGACCACAGGGACTTCAACTCTACGTGAACTTCTATTAGAAAATAAAATGTAAGCAAATGTAGCAAATTATGGATTTAATAAAGCTGAAGAGGGGGTCAGTGGATATTGATATGATTCCTTATAGTTACCTGCTTTTTTAAACTTAGTTATCTATTTTAAATAGTTCCTAAAAAAGAAAGCATAATGAATACACTAAGATTCTAACATGTACCCATGTCAGGTCTAGGTTGTCTTGTTGAACAGGTAGCTTGACAAGTATACACAACTTTTCATTGCAATTCTGAAATCTTAACCTTAGAAATTGACAGCCCAGGCAGGAAGCAGTGGCTCATGCCTTTAATCCTAAAGTTTGGGAAGCCAAGGTGGGAGGATTCCTTGAGGCCAAGAGTTGGAGACTAGCCTGGGCAACATAGCAAGTCTCTACAAAAAAATTTTTTTTAATTAGCAGTTCACAGCTGCAGTGAGCTATCATGGCACCACTGCACTCCAGCCTGGGTGACAAAGAAAGAAAGAAAACAAAAGAAAGAGAAAGAAGAGGAAGAGAAAGAAGAGAAACAGAAGAGAAAGGGAAAAAGAAAAGAAAGAGAAAGATGAGAAAGAAGGGGAAAGAAGAGAAAAAGAAAAAAGAGAAAAAGAGAAAGAGGAAGGGAAGAGCAAAGGACAAGGAAGGGAACAGGAAGAGAAGAGGAAGAGAAGGGGAAGAGGAATAGAAAGGGAAGAGGAAGAGAAAGGGAAGGGAAAAAAGAAAAAGAGAGGAGAGAAAGAAAGAAAAGAAAACAGAAAAAAGCATTCAGCACAGTGGCTCATGCCTGTTATACCAGCACTTTGGGAGACCGAGGTGGGCAGATCACTTGAGGCCAGGAGTTTGAGACCAGCCTGGCCAATATGGTAAAACCCCATCTCTACTAAAAATACTAAAAATTAGCTGGATGTGGTGGTGCACATCTGCAGTGCCAGCTACTTGGGAGGCTGAGGCACAAGAATCGCATGAACCCGGGAGGCAGAGGCTATAGTGAGCCCAGATCATACCACTGCACTCCAGCCTCGGTGACAGCAAGACTCTTGTCTCAAAAAAAGAGAAAGGAAGAAAAGAAGGAAAGGAGGAAGGAAGGGAAAGAAAAGAAAGAGGGAGGGAGGAGGGAATGAGGGAGAAAGAGAAAGAAAGGAAGAGAGAAAGAAGGGAGGAGAGAAAGAAAGGAAAAGAGAAAGAGAAGCAGCAAAACAGGAAGAGAGAAACTGACAGCCCAAGTTTATACTCAGGGCTACCAATCATTCTGGTTTGCTCCGAACAGGAGGTTTTTGGGGCTGACACAGGAAAAGTAATGGGAAAACCTGGACCACTGTTCACCGCACTTAGGGGGCACTGACTGCTCCCTCTGAAATGAAAAGGATCTGTGAAGTATAAGGTAAAGAAAGGCTAAGCCTTATAAGGCTTTCTTCCTGTATGTGACACACCACAGAGTCCCGAGTTCTTACCACCACCCATTCCTCTGCTTTCCAGGCCACTCCACACTCTTTATATTAAACCCACTTCAAGTACTTGAGCCCCAAGAATTGATATGGTCAGAATAAGATCAAAAGGAAAGGGGAGTTGGAGAAAAACAGTCTCAGGTTAGGGCACACTCCCCAGTCTCAGTGCCGGTATGCAAGAGAAAAACATGGTATCTCAAGATTGCACATCAAAAAGAGGCACCACCCCTCCATGTGTCCTTGGCTATTATTAAGATTCAACCAGACCACAATTGTAAAGAATCCAAAGCGACATCTTTCAGCCCTCTTTAAGAAACTTCTATTCCCCAAGTCATAAGTTATACCTGACCAGTCCCCAGCACAGGTCCATATCAAGGAATGCAGATAAAAGAGCCCTTTGAACCCCAGAATGGTCTTCATTTGCCCAGATTGAAAACCAAACCTCACTCAGGAAACAGGAAGTTGGGGAGAATAGATAGCCTTATATGCCAAAATGCCTGAAGCCACACACAGATGTGGGTAATTAACTACAACTTCGGACAGCACACACGTGCCATAAATATAATTTTGTTTCATTTTCTAAGATGTTACACATTTTACTCAAATGTCAAAAAACAAGAGCAAAGATAAAGCAAAATGTGCAATAGAAGTACAATAGAAGGCTTCACTTGCTTTAGAGTCCAAAGCATCAGATATAGTTATTTTTATGCACTAAGGTTTACTTTATTAAAACTTCCTCTCATCCTATAACATCTGTCTCCACAACTGAACATGAAAGAAATAACTGGATAATTTAATTGTTCTGTGCATCTCAGCAGGCAAAGCCCTGAGAACATGGGAATTGAAAGATTTCATCTACTTTCACCTGTTTTCACCAACTAAACAGTGGTACTCAAACTTAATAGATATCAGAATCACCAGGAGAGCTTATTGAAGCACAGCTGAGTGTCATTTAGTTTTCTGATTCACTAAGACTGGGCTGGGACCTGAGAATTGAGGTTTCTCACAAGTTCCCAGGCGATGCTTATACTGACCACCCAGGGACCACACTTTGAGAATCCCTGGTCTACAGGGTTTTGCCTTCAGAGTGCATGCTGTGTTGATGCCCATTAGCAGCGATGTTTGCTTCTCAAACTTTAAGGAGCATACACATCACCTGAGGCTCTCTTTATAGTGCAGATTCTAATTCGGAATGTCTGGGGTGAAGGCTAAGATTCTGTATTTTAAGATTGCAGGGATGTTGCTCTGGAGACTACGTTGTGAGTAGCAATGCGTGTAAATAGTTACTCACGTTTAGATTCCTTTTTTCAAAACAGAAGATGCCAACTTAAAAATGAGAAATTCAAAATCTCATTACCAAAACAAGCCTAAATGAATGTTTGGTTCAAATATATTCTGATTTTTTTCGCTAATAACCAGTTATTAGAGTTTAGCAACTGTGTCCTACGTTAATAGAACATGGAAAGTAGAAGCTTACCAAAGACAAATAGAAAAGACTATATAAATGCATTTAACTATCCTTGATATTATCTGAATTTTATCATTAAATTTAGTCTGTTCTAAAAGTTCTAAAATGCCATTAAATGATGAGCTCTTCAAAGGTTGAGACCATTCCCCTGTATTTTTGTGTGTCCCAAGTTTCACAAAATGGGTGCCCAATAAAAGATGGCAGGAGAAAGAAGAAAAAAATAGAAATAATTAGTTAGCATTTGTTCCTTTTAAAAATTTTTGTTTGTTTTTGTTTTTGTGAGATGGAGTTTAGCTCTTGTCACCCAGGCTAGAGGGCAATGGCATGATCTCAGCTCCCCGCACTCTCTGCCTCCTGGGTTCTAGCGATTCTCCTGCTTAGACTCCCAAGCAGCTAGGATTACAGGCGCCCGCCACTATGGCCAGCTAATTTTTGTATTTTTAGTAGAGATGTGGTTTCGCCAATTTGGCCAGGCTGGTCTTGAACTCCTGACCTCAAGTGATCTGCCTGCCTCAGCCTCCCAAAGTGCTGGGATTACTGGTGTGAGCCGCTGTGCCTGGCCTCTTTTTAAGTTTTTGAAATGTTTACATTTCACTTGTGTTAAAGACACAAATATATTTTAATTTTAATAATTATGCTTTTTAAATTTAACGTGTATTGAGATGAAAAGTACATTAAAACATCATTTCAGATATATTGCTATCTAGGTGGACAGTGCTAAGGTTCAGTCCAAATGAATGTCAAAACCTTGTCCACAGGTACCTAAGGATGCACAAGGCAATGTCTCCCACTTTCAGCCACTCTGTCTTAGCCTCCTGTATCTGACAATCTGCAAAACTACTATTGTTATCAAATTGTCAATAAACTAGTAAAGAATAGGTGGTTTGAATCTTAAAATTACCTGGTTAAATCACTGGAAGAGCAATACTTTCAAGGTGAGGATGGAAGCATTGAAGAGGCGGTTGCCCAAAGTTCTATTATCCTTTTTATTTCTACCCATGAGCCTTATAAGGAACATGACAGTGCTTTAGTCAAGGATAAGCCAAGGTAGGATATTAACACCCTTCGTGATTCAGCGAGTTTAGGGCACAGGTGTATAACTCCGTTGTTACCACAGCCATGTAGCCATAACATGGGAAGACCACCACTTGGCTCTAAGCCACTGTTGTCTGTAAAAGGTATAATTGCCCTGCTAACACTGTACATTTGCTCGTGCTGGCACCCAGAGAAAGAGAGAGAACCAAAGCTGTCCATCTTTGCAGATGGACAGAGGGGAGCCAGGACACAGCTCAGCTTGCTCGTGCCCAGACAAAGAGTTAAGCTGACCCTGAAGGCAAGGGAGAGCCAGTCGTGCGCCTTTGTGTGGAAGCCTCTGGACCAAGCAGCCGAGACAGGGCAGACAGTGTGAGAAAGCTCTTGATGAGAGCTGCTGCTAAATAAAATCATCTTTCACCTGCCTACAGCCCCCCTGAGTGTTCTGCTCATCCACCCACTCCTTTCAGACCTCAACGTGACATTTGGCGTAGTTGTGAACCTGACAAACCTCTGTCTTCAGGCTTTCATCTTTTTTTAATTTGTTTTATAATAAATCTATGATTGCTTTCATGTCCTGAAAAAAAGTCTTCTTTTTAAAATAAACTTTTTTAATGTTTTAAACTACATTTTAAATACTTACAAACACTAAATCCATTAATAATATATATTTTAATGAAAAAATATTTCAATTTTTGGAGCAAAATTGTTAAAAAAAAAAGAGGTAGCATAGGAAATAGCTGAAAGTCAAGATAGGACCTACCCCTCTTTTCCAACTTTGAAATGCTAGAAACCTCCAGATTTATTGGGGGGTGGTGATTATCTAATATAAAAACCAAATTTAAGGTTTTCCCGTTGTTCTCAATATGCCTTCTTTTTATTGTACATATTTAAGGTATATAACCTGATGTTTTGATATAAATATACATAGCAAAATGATTACTACAAGCAAATTGACATAACCATCCCCTTCCATAGTTACCTCGTCTGTCGGGAGGGCACCTAAAATCTTATCTGTTAGAAAATTTTTAGTACATATACAATGTTATTAATTATACTCCTCACTCTGTACATTGGATCTCTAGACTTATTCATCTTACATAATGGCAAGTTTGTAGCCTTTGACCTACCTGTCCCCATTTCCTCCCCCACCAGTCTTTTAATAACTATTTACTGTTATTTGTTTTATTCTGACTACAATAAAGATTCATGCGTTGTTTTCAGTTATTATATCACTTCAATTTTCAATAACATACTAAAATCTAACACCCGACTTCCTTTTCCAGTGTGAATTTTTATTCTTTTTACTTTTTTTAAAGTGAGGCATCATTTACAAACAATAAAATTCACTCTTTTTAAGTACACAGTTCCATGAATCTTGATAAATGTATACAGTCACCTAACCTCTGCAACAATCAAGATATAGAACATTTCCGTCACCCCAAAGTGTACCTACATGTCTCTTTGTAGTCACCTGTTCTCTAATCCTCAGCCCCAAGCAACTGCATGTTTTCTGTGTCTATAATTTTTCTTTTCCAAAATGTCATTGAGGTTAGATCATATAATGTGTAGACTTCTGTATCTGGCTTCTTTTGGTTTCATAATGCTTTTGAGATTCATCCAAGTTGTTAGGGGTAACTATAGGTTGTTCTTCATTATCATAGAGTATTTCATTGTGTGGCTGTACCACAAGTTGTATAATCTCTTATAAGTTTATGGCCATTTAGACTGTTTCCACTTTTTGGCCCTTAAGAATAAAGCTGCTATAAATATTTGTATATATATAGATCCTTGTATAGACATATGTGTTTATTTCTCTTAGGTAAATATTCAGGAGTGGAATTGCTGGGTTATATATACTTAATTTTAGTAGTTGCTAATCTGTTTTCTAAAGTGACTGCATTATTTTGGAATCTCACCAGAAACATGGCAATTTCCAGTTGCTTTATATCATCACCAGCACTTGGTGTTGTGGGCCATTTTAAGTTTTGCCATTCTAGGAGGTGCGTAGTGGTCTCCCTTTGTGGTTTAGATTTTCCTAATAATTAATGATATTGTACAACTTTTCATATGATTCTCTTTTTATTTTTATTTATTTTTTTTTTTGAGACAGAGACTCCCTCTGTCGCCCAGGCTGAAGTGTAGTGGTATAATCTCAGCTAACTGCAACCTCTGCCTCCTAGGTTAAAGCAATTCTCCTGCCTCAGTCTCCCAAGTAGCTGGGATTACAGGTGCCTGCCACCACACCTGGCTAATTTTTGTATTTTTAGTAGAGACGGGGTTTTGCCATGTTGGCCAAGCTTGTCTCAAACTCCTGACCTCAGGTGATCCGCCTGCCTCAGCCTCCCAAAGTGTTAGGATTATAGGCGTGAGCCACTGTGCACGGCCTGCCATGTGCATATCCTTTTAAGGAAGTATTTATTCAAACATTGTATTCATTTTTATTGAGTTATTTTTCATCTTATTGAGTTATACCTCATGACTTTTGTTTTGTATGGAAATGTCTTTTCAGAAGAGTCTCGGCTAGCTATCTTGAGTAAAGACTCTCATTCAGTATCTGATTATTTCCTCATAATTAGACTCAAACCTTTTTGGCAAGAATAAATGAAGTTAAAAATCTTATAATCTTAAGAACATTTCTACAGCTTTTCCATTGCCTACTTTTTTCTATGTTTTAGAGCTCTTTATAGGGAGATTATCCTTTTATCTGTGATATAAGTGCAAATATTTTCCTCCTAGGCAGTCATTTGTCTTTTGATTTTGCTTGTGGTATTTTTGCCATCAAAGTTTGTTTAATTTTTGCTTCAGATTCTATTTGGTCACATTTTACTTATTGCTTCTGGAACTTGAGTCATAATTACAACAGACTCGCTTACACCTATTTAATACAATAATTAATACAAGCAGGCTAAATACACATTGAGCATTTTACTTCGACTGGAGAATGACCAGTACAGGGCTGATAATTCACTACTAACTGTGTCATTTGTTTGTCTCTATCCAGGGGGATCCCCAGACACCTAACTGATTCAAATTAACTCTCAGTTAAATGGCTAGCAACACTAAAATATGGCAGTTATGTCCCCATTTACACATTTATTCAGACAGAAAAAAATAAGAAAGAATCCTCTCACTAGCTAAGGTGTTCAATGGTCTGGCCTACAGAAGTGTCTCCCTGACTAAGAGAAACAGGATACTTCAGTCTCACTCTCAATAAATCTCTGGACCGGGGCTCAACCAGCCTTCCCTTTCAGAGGCTGAAGATACTGGGTAATTCTCCTATACACATCTGCATTCTCTTTTCTTGCCTTAGGTTTAGAGAATTACACTTCTATCTTGCCAAATTTTCTTTTTTTACAAAAAGAAGTATTTCCCTTAGAAAATTTTTAGGGTATGTGACTAGTTATAGCAAAGGGTTCCAAACATTCACATAGTTCTCTTAATGATACAGTAACTTTTGTTGTTTGTTTGTTTTTTGTGGCATCCTTTCATCAAAAGAAATACATAACAGCTTCATTTATTATGTTGTTACATCAAAATAACTTAAGTATTTTTGTGCTGACAACTTAGTAGCCATTTGAAAACACTGAAACACATACATTGGAAGAAAATATTTTTATTTTATTCTTTAAATAACCACAATCACTAATAATATGTGTATGACTGTTTGACACTGCACAGCATCTCAGCTCTTGAAATCAGACTGGACATCACCATCTTCATTTCTTGTTCCACATGGATTTTTCCCACAGTGACTGCTTTGGCTTTTCATCACAGCAACCACTAGATCCCAAGCTGCACAAAGTTGTGGACTAATGGAAAATAATGTAGTGCCACCAAAGTGGAACTGTGGACTACCTTGAGCTGGTAATTTGCATCATGTCTGACAGTTATCAAGTATCACTCACTGTCTCCCCGAAATTTTTAAAATATCCCCTGGTACCCCTGTGCATTCACTGCAGTGCCTTTGGGATCTTCAGCACAGAGAATACAAACTGTGGTGATAAGATTCGTGTTTTTATAGAGAAATGTGACCTATTAATGACCTCTTTAATGGAACAGTAAATTCTCACAAACAGGTATTTTAGAAAATTAATAAAAATAACTACACGTGGTACACTTTGTTTTCTATTCTCTTCTCACAATTTATTAATTCAATTATTCAAAGATATCTATTATGCAAATGATATGTCAGGGGCACGTCTCAAATAAATGAAAATTTATTTTCACACAAAAACCTGTACACCAATGTTCCTAGCAGTTGTATTCATAGTCGCAAAATACTGGAAACAATCTAGATGCCCTTTTTTTTAATGAATGGCTAAACGAACTATAGTAATCTACACCATGGGATACTATTTAGCAAGAAAAAGAACAAATTATTGCTTTATTGGAACATTCTGCATGAATCTCCATGGAATTATGCTGAGTGAAAACAAACAATCCCAAAAGGTAATATGCTATACTATTCCGTTTATATAACATCCTTGAAATGAAAACGTGGAAACAGAGTAAATTAGTGGTTACCAGGGTTTAAGAGGGGATGGGGACAGGAGGGAAGTAGATGTAGCTCTTAAAAGGTCATATTACGGATCACTGTGGTGATGGAAATGTTCTGTGTCTTGACTGTATCAGTGTCAATATCTTGGTTGTGATATTGTGTTTTAGTTTTGCAAGATGTTACCATTGGGGAAAATTGGGTGAAAAGTACATAGGATCTCTCTGTGTTGTTTCTTACAACTGTGTATGAATTTACAGTTACCTCTAAATGATTTTTAATGTAACAAAAAAGACCTAAAAACAACCAATGACTATTTTAATAAATTAACTGGAGAAGAACATTTTCAATGACATGAAAATCAAACCCATAAGGAAAAAACAACTCAGGGATGGGTCTGCCTTTATGAAACGGATCTGTGCTACAAAAAAACTTGCTGAGCAAAAACAATAGGCAAAAAAATATCAAATTTAAATAAATAGGTATCATTTGCACCCTTCTGAGGAAAAATGTTTAAGAAGTTTGTTAACATTCAGTCATGACAGTTTTCTTAGAAAAGAAATAATATCATTTACTTCCTATGATGAAGTAAATTGATAAATTTCCAGGGACAGTTTAGCAATAAATACTGTTTTTAGTATGTTTATTCTTTCTCGCAATTCCTAATGTATTATTTTGTCCCATAGAAATACTGATATGAGATTGCAACAGTTTATCTTAAAAGATATAAATTACTGTACTCTTTGCAATATTAGCAAAATAGAATCAACTCAACAATCCATAATTTGATATGAGTTAAATCAATTGTGGTATATGAATACAATGCACTGATATTCAGCAATTAAAAATAGCAAAGTAAATCTATATACCTACAGTATATATATAACATATATAACATATATGCCTATCACACATACCTATAGTATACATATATATACAGTACACATACACAGATATATACAAAGTTTTCTACAGTATGTATACATATTTCTTAGCAAGAGCTATGTTGTTAATTTTATATATATTATATATTACATATAATTTATTATATATAATATAGTGAATATTAATATATTAAATGTTAACATAGAAGATATAATATAATTAATATATAAATTAGTCTATATAACTTATATATAAATTTATATTAATTTCATATATATGCATACATACACTATGAAAACATTTAGAAAAATTTATCACAATGGCTATCACCAAGGAATGTATTAGATGAGACTTTAATTTTTTATCTTTAACATTTTTGTCTTGTTTGCATTTTATATTATTTCATGAATTTTCTTAAAGCCACCTGTCTTCAATAGTACTTCCCCTGCCCCCAACTTCTGACTGAAATATACTTAAAACTTAGGTACTGGATTTGCTTCACCTGATATAGCTTTTAAATCATTTTCTAAAATTAAGGACATTTTCAGATCTACTTATCTGATGCTTTTTAACTATTTCTGAAATGAAAAAAGATAAACAACATAGTGTATAGGGTTATAGCTGGAAGCAGCAGGCTTAAAATACAGTTTTATTCTAATTATTCATCGGCATCTTCCTTTCCTTTCTACAACAGCATCCTTTTAATTTACCTTTTAAATAACATTTTAAATTGTCCAAATGAGTCATTAAGCAACTCTCTTAATAGACTCTCTGGGAAATTTTGCCATATCCATTCTTTGACTATATTGTGGTACAATTGATGGTGGCAGCCACTCCAGTTCACCTGCCATCATCCCGGCTACAGCAGGGAGGCACAACCAGGGCTGCATGCTCCACTCAGCAGGCAGGAGCCCTGCCCTCCTGGGTGGGACTGCAACTGCCCAAACTGTGGCTGCAGCCTCAGGCATGCCTGACTCTTGGGGTCTGAGAAAGGTCCCCCACTCTGCTCTCACAGGCTCGAAAGTGCCTGCCCCCACCATCTGGCTTATCCCTGCTGTTGGCACCTGCTCCAATCTCAGAGCAAAGTCAGGCCAAGCCCAGGCACCATGAACAGCAGGAGGCAGACGGAGTTCCAAGTGGAAGGGGGTGGGTTTCCAGTAAGGTCCCTCCTTCAGGCCAGGGAGGGCCTGAAGGTTGGGGGCCAGGCTGCCAGTCCCACAGACCCAAGAGGGAGCTGGTGCCTTTTCCAGTCCCACCCATAGCCACCCATGGGCCAACTGGCATGTACTTCCTCCCCTCTGAGGCCCATAAAAGCCCTGGGTTCAGCCAGAGTTGAACAGACACAGGATGACCAGCTGCAGAGAGGAGCTACCCTCTCTGCTGAGAGCTTCAGAGACCTGCAGAGACAACCAAACAACCTGCCTGTGAAGAGGAGCTACCCTCTCCAGGACCTCCTTTCTGCTGAGAGCAGTAGCCATCCAGAGGACCAGCTGCAGAGAGAAGCTACCCTCCCTGCTGAAAGAAGAATGCTCCACAAATGACCTGCCTGCCTACAGAGGGGAGCTACCTACTGTCGGTCTCCACTGAGCTGTTCTAACACTAAATAAAATTCCCTGTGGTCTTCCTCACCCTTCACTTGTCTGCACACCTCATTCTTCCTCAATATAGGACAAGAACCCAGGCAAAGGCACCACCGGCCACAGAAATTTCTGGAAATAAAATTGACACCCCAAAGATCCCCAAACACAGTGACAGCATATTCTTGAGCCTGTACAAATCTCAGTGTAGAAAAAGGAACACTACTGGAGGAATTAATAAATATTTTCACAGGAATCAACTTAAAGGAAACTTAAGCTTTTCATAGAATAGGAATTTTGAGAATCTTCAGATTAAACAGACTCTTCAGGAGATACACATTGTTCACCTAGAAGCATCCATCAGTGTCTCTCGCACACCACAGTGTCTCTTGGATGTGTAAATCCTTTTTAGAAAAGAAAAAGAAATCTAAGGGTTAGACTCGAGGAGGACATTCAGAAATCACTTAAGTGAATGGGACTCTTCAAGGAGGACTTTTGCAAATATTAGGTAAATTCTGCAGCTACTGGTGCAGCTACTACTAGCATTCTAAGTAAGTTCTTTTTTCTTTTTTTTTTTTTTTTGAGATGGAGTCTCGCTCTGTCGCCCAGGCTGGAGTGCAGTGGTGCAATCTCTGCTCACTGCCAGCTCCGCCTTCCAGGTTCACGCCATTCTCCTGCCTCAGCCTCCCAAGTAGCTGAGACTACAGGTGCCCGCCACCATGCTTGGCTAATTTTTTGTATTTTTAGTAGAGATGGGGTTTCACCGTGTTAGACAGGAGGTCTCGATCTCCTGACCTCATGATCCGCCTGCCTCAGCCTCCCAAAGTGCTGGGATTACAGGCGTAAGCCACCATGCCCAGCCTCTAAGTAAGTTCTTAATCTTACAGGGGAGGTGTTTATGTAAGATTAATATATATTATCATTATAGAGATAGATACAATATAATTCAGAGACTGCGAAAAATGGCTCTAGCAGTGGGTAGTGAAGTACAAGTACATCATCAGGTCAAAGTTTTGTTGCATCTCTGAATGAGCTTATATAGTATTAAAAATTGGCCAGCAAATGACATCTATTTAGGCATTTCAAAAGTGCTTAAATAACAGTTCTATGGGCACTACATAATGCTTTGTTGTGTCCCCTTATTATAACACTATGGATTCCTATACCAAAGTGATCAAGAAAAGGTTAGGGGGTGGAGTTGACAATATGTGAAAGATTTTCTCTCTTGTCTCTGAATTAGATTAATTGAATACATCTGAGTGTGGCACTGGCTCTAAAAACACTTCAGGCTTTCTAGCACCTTCCAACTGCTGTTGCCTCAAGAGGTCTTAGCCCATGATCCAGCATAATGAAGACTCTGGCGGTATTAGGAGGACTGCTATTTCTACTTGTTTCCTTGACTTGGATGTGTTCTGGGCAGGGTATAAGAGTGGATCTTGACTTATGGTGCCTTGAAGGGGTAGTTTCTCAGTGACCATGAGTCATGGGGCTTGTAGTTGCTAGAACCTGATGGCTCCATCCTAAAGGTTTGGAACTCAATTATTCTTCTTAGTCCTATGCTTTTTTTCCCCTTGGGGTCCAGCTAATACCATTGAGTGAAAGAGAGTGTTCCACTCAAGTTTCTCTTATTTTCTCTGAGGTTTCTCAGAACTGGTATTTCCTCTTCTCCTCCTACTTTTTCCTACTTGTCAGCTACTAAAATTTCCTACCAAGTCATCCTTGGACTATCTGCTCTTCCACATGACACTCTCTTGCCATTGCTGGTATCTCAACCACACATTCTTAACTGGGCTCCCTTAACCAATTGCCTCTCTTCCCCTCCAAAACATCGTTGCATATTTTTTTAAGATACAACTCTGACCAAATCGTACCTTGACACCAATTTCCATCACTGCTTAAGGATTATGCATCAGATGAGCTACTTAGTCATTTTCAGGAAGCTGGGACTAATTATTCCATAGGCTGTCTTCCACTTGAGAAAATAATTTACTTTTAAATTAGATGGCCAGGTGCCAAGACCAGCTCAGTTGGGGAGACCCTAACCCAGTGGTGCTAGAGGAATTAAAGACACAAACACAGAAATATAGAGGTGTGAAGTGGGAAATCAGGGGTCTCACAGCCTTTAGAGCTGAGAGCCCTGAACAGAGATTTACTCACATAATTATTAACAGCAAACCAGTCATTAGCATTGTTTCTATAGATATTAAATTAACTAAAAGTTCCCTTATAGGAAATGAAGGGATGGGCCGAATTAATTGCAGCAGGAACACACTCTTAAGACACAGATTGCTCATGCTTTTGTTTGTGGTTGAAGAATGCCTTTAAGTGGTTTTCTGCCCTGGGTGGGCCAGGTGTTCCTTGCCCTCATTCCTGTAAACCCACAACCTTCCAGCTTGGGCATTAGGGCCATTATGGACATGTTACAGTGCTGCAGAGATTTTATTTATGGCCAGTTTTGGAGCCAGTTTATGGCCAGATTTTGGGGGGCTTGCTCCCAACATGTCTCCCTTCTTTGATTTGCAAAGAGATAAAGGCAAGGGCGCTTTGTCATGGTGAGCTACTTCTCACAGGAGTCGGAATCCGCATCTGCCGACTATATAAAGACAAACAACATAGATTAAAAGCACCATTATCATTGTAATCACAGAGCTTTTAAGTGTTTTTATCCATTTTAATGGGTTACTAGCTGCTAATTTTTCTGCAGCTCCTTTAAGCACTCCAGTTCCTGGCATTAAGGTCAGGTGTGCCTGGGATGCTTTAAATATTTGTTTTTTTTTAAATTTTGTTATACCCAAAAACAAATTTGTAGAGTGTCCTTCTAGGTGCTTTTTTATTCTTTCCCAAATTTTGATCTTATTAAGAGCATTTAATAGTTTCCACAAATCCTTATGTTTAGCTCCTAGAGCAGGCCATATCATTTGAGGTTGAGATGCCACTATATTGCCATGGTTCCAGATAATAGGAACTTTTGCTGTACTTTTTATTACAGCTATCATCTGACCATTTTGTTCAGATCATCTGAACATAGTGTGACCGTGGCATGCAGACTGAGAGGTGCAATTCAAGCTAAACATCCCCTTAGGGAACGAATTAATAATGATTCCATAGGAATCATTGTGCAGCACCTCTGCCTGTTCTGCAAAGCAATCTTCCTAAATGAGTACATTCATTTTTTTTTACTGGGTCCAATCCTGTTTACAAGTGGGTTTTTGAGGGTGGTATGCCTCAATTATAGGAGCAGATTTATTATGGTAAATACTGAGATCAGAAAGCGTGTGTAACTGTGTCATAGAGTGATTGCATCCAGGCATTATTGCCAGTGCTTAATGAAGGAATACTTAACGGCAGTGGTGATAACAACTATCATAGCTACCATTAAATTATTCATTGTGACTGGTTGTCCTGCTTTCCTCAGGTTTTCTTCTGTCATCTGTACAGCTTCTTGATCTGTGCCCAGGTGGGTGGCTGTGTTCGACGGGTGTTGCTCTTGACAGCTGGGGTCCTCCTCAGCATCAGTCTCAACATGGCTGCAACCGGGAGGTCCTTGGGAACCTCCTGGAATCTCTTCTTTGGCATCTGGCTCATGATAAGGTTTGAGGTGTCTTGATGGTATCAAAATCGGCTGTTGATTTTGGCCTGGAGAAATACAAGCATAACCTTTACCCTAAGTTATTATTTTACCTATTTCCCAACTTTTTGTTATTGGATCTTTTCACCAAATAATGCTGATTCAATTGTGTATGGGCTGTCCTGTAATCCCTATTCTTCCTCCTCTTTTGTTTTCATCATTAGTTGTTTATCTGTATGAAATCGTAACTGAGCATTTTCAATTAACTGTGTGGAATGAACCACATATGAAGAACCAGAAATCACATTAATAGGCGTATCAAAAGCAGTCAATACCTCAATTACAGCTGCAAGCTCTGCTTTTTGAGCTGAAGTGTAGGACGTCTGAAAAACTTTATTTTTTGAGCCAGAATAAGAAGCTTTACCATTACTAGACCTACCTGTAAAAACATTCTCAGCACCTTCAGTTTGTTTAAATTTAGTTATTTTAGGGAGAATCCAATTAGTTAATTTCAAAAACTGAAACGATTTCGTTTTAGGACAATGTTTATTGAGAATACCCAAAAAGTCAGCTATTTTTTGCCAAGTAAGACTATTTATAAAGTTTGCTGTATTTGTGCTTTCATGAGAGGGACAATAATTTTTCTAGGATCATATCCATGTAATTTAACAATCCGAGTTCTCCCAATCCCTATCACAGTAGCGATTTGATCTAAATAAGGAGTTAGAGTCCGTGAATTAGTATGTGGAAGAAAAAGCCACTCAGTATACTAAGTCCTGTTCTTGGACAGTAACACCAGTAGGTGAATGCTGAGTTGAAAAAATGAGCAAATCTAGAGTCTTCTCTGGATCTATTCTATTTATCTGAGCTTTATGGACTTGCTTCTCAATCAGTTGTTTAACTCTGCCTCCGCCTCCTTTGTTAATTGCTGAGGGCTAGTGAGACTAGGATTTCCTCTAAGGATAGAAAACAGATTACTGATGGCATAGGTAGGAATGCCTAGAGCAGGTCATATCCAATTAATATTCTCTAGTAATTTCTGAAAGTCATTTAATGTTTTTAGTTGATCCCTACTTATGGTCACTTTCTGTGGCACAATGGTAGTGTCATATACTAAGGTCCCCAAGTAGGAGTAAGGAGTAGTAGTCTCAATTTTGTCAGGAGCTATAATTAAATCAGCATGAGAAATCAAATTTTGCAAGTAATCATAACATTGGCGTAATATTTCTCGAGTGGGGGCAGCACAAAGTATATCATCCATGTAGTGAATAATGTAACACTGTGAAAATTTTTTACGAGTAGGTTCAATTGCTTGCCCCACATATGTCTGGCAAATTGTTGGGCTGTTTGACATGCCCTGTGGCAACACTTTCCAATGATAACACTTAGCAGGCTGCAGGTTGTTTACTGCAGGAATTGTAAATGCAAACCATTCACAGTCTTGCTCAGCCAAGGGGATAGTAAAGAAACAGTCTTTTAAATCTATGACTATTAAAGGCCAACTTTTTGGAATCATAGCAGGAGAAGGCAATCCTGGCTGTGATGCTCCCATAGGTTGTATAACTGAATTGATGGCTCTTAAGTTAGTTAACATTTTCCATTTACCTGATTTTTTTCTTAATTACGAAAACTGGAGAATTCCAAGGGGAAAATGTTGGAGCTATGTGCCCATTTTCTAATTGTTCAGCAACTAATTTCTCTAAAGCCTCCAGTTTCTCTTTACTTAGTAGCCATTATTCTATCCAAATTGGCTTATCTGTTAACCATTTTAAAGGTATAGGTTCTGGAGGCTTAACAATGGCCACCATCAAAAATTATTTCCTAATCTTTGGTGGGAACTTTGTTTTTCCACTTGAAGCAGTTCTTTTAAACCTTGCAAATTTTTTTCTAGTCCCGTACCAGGGACATACCTCATTTCATGCATTGTATTTTGACTTTAAGGGCTATATAATCATTCTGAAATTAGAACTTGTGCTCCCCATTGTTGTAATAAATCTCTTCCCCATAAATTTATAGGTACAGAAGTTATAATTGGTTGAATAGTCCCAGGTTGTCCATTGGGCCCCTCACAATGCAAAATATAACTACTTTGATATACTTCAGCAGCTTTACCAACTCCAACTATGTTAAATTGAGTGGGCTGAATTGGCCACGTGGACGGCCTGTGTTGTAGAGAAATGATTGAAATGTCCACTCCTGTATCTACCAAACCTTTAAATTTCTTTCCTTGAATAGTTATTTCACAGGTAGGACATTTATCAGTAATTGATTTACCCAATAAGCTGCTTTGCCTTGTTTATTTGTGCTTCCAAATCTTCCTATCTGTTTAATTTCACTTTTTCCCATTCCCACATACAGCACAATCAGGAGCTGTGCTATGGGCTCTCCTGGCTCTGCTTTCCAGGGAACAGAAGTAGATATGACAATTTGAATTTCACTATTGTAATCCGAATCAATGACTCCTGTATGTATTTGTACGCCTTTTAAACTTAAACTAGACCTTCCTAAAAGTAATCCTATTGTCCCCACTGGCGAGGGTTCACAGTCTCCTGTTGGGACCTTTGCCGGGGTTCCCCAGGCAGAAGGCTTACAGCTTTTGTGCAGCGTAAATCTATTGTGGCACTGCCGGCTGTGGCAGGTGACAGATACTGCATGGGTTGAGGGAATGGCCTGAGCTGGAAATGCCCCGGTTTAGAATGGGGCCCGGGACGGGCCCCTCATGGCGTTTCCCGAAATTGGGTTCCCTTCTTTATCAAACTTAGAGTGATACTGACTAGCCCAATGTTTTCCTTTTTTACATTTTGGACATATTTCAGGCTCAAAAGTTTTCTTTTTTCACCTATCTGGAAGCCTGACTTGCTGATTTTTTCTACATTATTTTTAGTATGACCATGATTCCCACAGTTAAAACAAGCTCCAGGAAATGGAGCATTTCCTTTATCCACTCTCAGTCCTGCCATTGCCTGTGCCAACAAAGTAGCTTTATGCAGATTACCTCCGATACCATCACAGGCGTTGATATAATCAACTAAATGTGCTTTCCCTCTAATACGTCACAGAGCAGCCTGACGATCGGGATTAGCATTGTCAAAAGCTAATAACTGCAACACTATATCCTGAGCAGCCAAATCTCCAATCATCTTTTCAAGAGACTCCTGTAACCAAGCTATAAAATCAACATATGGTTCCCCAGGTCCCTGTTTTATAGCACTAAAGGAAGGGTATTGTTCCCCACCTGAAGTGATTTTTTCCCAAGCTCTAATGCACACTCTGTTCTATGGCTATGTTCTATCTATATCTGTTCTATGGCATCATCCTGCATGACGAGTTGTGCATCTAAACCAGCCCAGCCGCCAACCCCCAAAAGTTGGTCTGCAGTTATATTAATTTGAGGTTGGTCCTGAGCATTACAAGCAGCCTGAATGGAAGCTTCATCTGCCCACCAAGTTTTAAATTGTAAGAACTGAGCAGGAGTTAGACAAGCTTGAGTAAAAGCATCCCAGTCAGTAGGAATCATCCGACTGGAAATAGTAACATTCTTTAACAGTCCCATTACAAAAGGAGAACCTGGTCCATACTCATTTTAGCTTGTTTTAATTCTTTGATTAATTTAAAAGGAAAAGGTTCAAATGTAGCTGTAATATTTCTCTCTTGATCGGGGGGGTGTATTCTAACAGGGAACTGCCAAGCCTCTAAGTCACCCTCTTGTCTAGCTTGCTGAATTCCTGCCTGAATAGAACTAAGAGCCGTTGCTTGAGGCGCTGCTCAAACAGTCACCGGGGCAACTACTTTTCACCCAGTGTCCTCCAGAAAAGAAAGATCTCGGGGGTCATTTTCTTCAAAATAATAATGAGGGGGTGCAGAAGGGTAGGGATGAACCTCTCCGTCCTTTGCCACTTTAGCTTTAGCTGGCAAATAAACATGCTCTGTAACCTCTTCTGTTACTGCACTATACTCTTGTTCTTTCTCCTCATCACTGTGAAAAAGTTCCAAGGTGGAACAAACCAGACCCCAAACCTGTCCCATTGTTACCCTGATGCTTCCGAGCTCCCCTTATTACTCACTATGGGGATTGCTTTAAGAGTACTTGGGTGTCTTCCGTTCCAACCGTCACTCAGGTGACCCTTTGACCTGGATTCGAGCCCCATGTTAGATGCCACTTGCTGAGACCAGCTCAGTCAGGGAGACCCTAACCCAGCGGCGCTAGAGGAATTAAAGACACACACACAGAAATATAGATGTGTGAAGTGGGAAATCAGGGGTCTCACAGCCTTCATAGCTGAGAGCTTTGAACAGAGATTTACCCACATATTTATTAACAGCAAACCAGTCATTAGCATTGTTTCTATAGCTTTAAATTAACTAAAGCTATCGCGTATGGGAAATGAAGGGATGGGCTGAATTAATTGCAGCAGGAACACGCCCTTAAGACACAGATTGCTCATGCTTTTGTTTGTGGCTTAAAAATGCCTTTAAGTAGTTTTCCACCCTGGACAGGCCAGGTGTTCCTTGCCCTCATTCCTGTAAACCCACAACCTTCCAGCTTGTGTGTTAGGATCATTATGGACATGTTACAGTGCTGCAGAGATTTTATTTATGGCCAGTTTTGGGGCCAGTTTATGGCCAGATTTTGGGGGCTTGCTCCCAATAGCCAGGTATCTTTTCACAATCCCTTTTTAGTAGGCACTTTCTTCATTTTTAACTTTATATAAGACAATGTTTATGAATAAAGTTTATTTTATCTCATTAGATGTCTATCATTACTGTCTATAATTTAGTAAAAGTTGGATTAAGTGTCAAAGGCTGAGCTCTGGGGCCTTCTAATATTAGGGGTCAGGGAGATGAAGAGGAACCAGCAAACACTAAGAAGAAGTCAGTGAGGTTATACTGGAGGAAATTAAGAAAGTGTGGCAGCCTGGAAGTCAAGATAGAATACTAGTAGTGAAAATAGACAAGTGCTACTGATAGATAAAGCAAGATGAGGACTGCAAAGCAATTCCTGGACTTAGCAAATGTGGAGGGTAATTGGTGAAGCAATGTGGAGAGCAATTGGTGATTTTAATAAAAAGCAGTTTGGGTCCAGGGTGGGAGTGAAAGTCCAATTGAAATGAGTTTGAGAGAGAAGGGGAAGAAAGGAATTGGAAAGAGCATTGGCAACATTCAGAGTAGTGTAGCTATAACAGGAGGAAAGAAAATATTGTGGCAGCTACAGAGAGAAGTAGGCATAAGAGATAAAATTGCAAAGGGGAAAGAATAAAACGAGGCTGGTAAAATATTGATATACTTTAACTTTGAAGCTTGGTGATAAGTATACGGGGATTCAATACATAAATGTAGGCTATTATAAGGTTGAAAGTGTCCATAATAAAAAAACGTAAGAGTTCCCCATTTCAAAGTCACTAAAGGGGACACACATCATATGAAAGAGCAAAGACTTTATAGGCCAGGCCAAAGTTTCCAACTTAGAACTGGCACATACCTGTCACATTTGCAAGGGAGAACCCCTTGGGGTATATTTGGGAAGGCTTGGAGTCATAGCATAGGCAACCAAATTCTACCTGTCTCTCTAACATCTGTCTCCTTGTGTTAAGAAACCTGAGCAATCTTTTTCCTTTTAGAGCCCAAGTAAAAGCTCACTCTCTCTCTACCCGCTCTCCCTCCTCTTCCACTGCCTCTCCAAACAAATCTGCCTGGTGGAAACTTTTAGGTTGGGATGTTGGTATGAAATAGAAATTTGCATGCTCACAAAAAACTTTTATTAGTTTAGTTACTGTCCCTGATTCTAATTGAGTGATACTTTGGTTACCCATTTGCTCAGTTCCCAGTGCTAAGGCAAGAATTAAACCTTTCTGGAGCCATAGCTCTAACACTCACAAGTTCCCACCTGAAAACTGCAGTCCTTCTTAAAAGTGACCTTGTACATCTGAAGATTGGAAATAATACCACCTTCAATACATACTGCAGCTCTGTGCCAAGGGTGGTATATCTGCTAGAGATGATACCCCAAACTCAATGACATAGTATGCAGCTGCTGCCTGGATCTGGTCAATCAGAAACTGTTTGCATTTACTTGGAACAGACAACACTATACATGTATAGTGTTATCTCAAAGATATATTAACACTCCTACCCCCTCCCATAATATATTCCAAAGATTCCTGGGCCATGTGAACATATCAAGGAATATCACAGTGGCACACTATACTGACAATATTGTACTAACTGAGCTGGATAATCAAGAAGTAGCTGGCACATTGGAAGAATTGGTAAGACACCTGAGTTCCAAAGAGAGGAGATAAACCCTATAAAGTTTCAGAGGTGCAAACAGATGGAAATTTTTGTGTCCAGTGGTCTGGAACATGCTGGGACATTTCCTGTAAAGGACAAATAATTGTGTCTTGCATCTCCCACCATGAAGATGAAAGCATAACCCTTGTTAATATCCACCAGGGAGCATCCACCATGGAAGAATTTCTATACAAATAGGTGGACAAAATGACTTGGCCAGTTGACATTGGCCAGTTTCTGTCATTAGCCATGCCACCGTTAGCACAAGAGAACACGAACAGAATAGGACAGAGGCTATATCTGGCTTAATAGCATGGGCTCTGACTTAAAACTAATCGAGCTACTGCTGCTACCAAATGTCCAACCTGACAATAACCCTAAGGCCCTGAGATCACATATCACTGGAAGAGACCAATCAGCAACTTGGTGACAATTTGACCACATCATATGCCTACCAGTTATAGGTTTGCCTGCAGGGCCTTAGTCAACACTACTATCCAAGGGTTTAGAGTATTTAATTCACCACCAGCATGGATCCCAGATAACATCATGCTAGACCAATGGACTCATTTATAACAAGAACTGCAGGGCAGGACACGTGATCAAGAGTTCCACAGGTCATATCATAAACCATACCATCCAGAAGCTGCCCACCTGATGGAGAAATGCAATGCCTACACAAGGTGCAACTAAAGTGCCAGTACAAAGACAATTTTCCTGCTGCAAGCAAGAAATATATAAAGATTCCCGAGCTTTTTTTAAAAAGACACTGATATGGCTTTGATTTGTGGCCCCTCCCAAACTCATGTCAAATTGTTATCCCCAGGGCTGGAGGAGGGGCCTGGTGGGGAGGTGATTCAATCATGCTAATGTATTTCCCCCTTGCTGCTCTCATGATAGTGAGTGAGTTCTCACAAGATCTGGTTGTTTAAAGGTGTGTAGCACCTCCCACTTCACTCTTTCTTTCTCCTGCTCCCACCACATAAGACATGCTTGCATCCCCTTCACCTTCTGTCATGATCGTAAGTTTCCAGAGGCCTCTCAGTCATGTTTCCTGTACTGCCTGCAGAGCCTCTTTTCTTTATAAGTAACCCAGTTTCAGATACTTATTTATAGCAGTGTGAGAACAGACTAATACAGACACATTACAAATAGTAGAGTAATAAGAATGAAGGCTGATGTATCAGAAGGAAATAGGGAGAACAGTAGAAAAAAATTCATGTTCAAAATGCTGACTTAAAAAATAACAATCTAGGCCTCAATATCGAGTGAAAATTATGACAATTTCTAGTGACTATAAATAGAATAAAAAAGAATAATCATAGCCGGGCGCGGTGGCTCAAGCCTGTAATCCCAGCACTTTGGGAGGCTGAGGCGGGCGGATCACGAGGTCAGGAGATCGAGACCATCCTGGCTAACACGGTGAAACCCCGTCTCTACTAAAAACACAAAAAATTAGCCGGGCGTGTTGGCGGGCGCCTGTATTCCCAGCTACTCGGGAGGCTGAGGCAGGAGAATGGCGTGAACCCAGGAGGTGGAGGTTGCGGTGAGCCGAGATCGTGCCACTGCACTCCAGCCTGGGGGACAGAGAAAGACTCCGTCTCAAAAAAAAAAAAAAAAAAGAATAATCATACGGCCACCTCAGTAGACGCCTTTTCCCAAAGGCATCGTAAGATACCCATCATTTTTTGAGAAGGTGTTCCTAGCTATCAATGTCCTGTTTCCATACTCAGGATGTATTAATCCTTTATTCCTTCATGAAGCTATTACCTTTTAGACAAACATTTTCTCCAAGATAGCACAGGCTGGTTAAGAAACTGCAGTTTCCCAGATCACATATTTCTATGAAACTAAATTTTAAGTATGTGATATTTGTTACTGACATTTTACTATCTTAAAGGCATTTCTGTGCATGAAAAATTTAATTTTATTTTGTTCTAATAAGTATTATTTTGATTAAACATATGTAAAACTTTTTAAAGTATCTCAACCTATAAATCCTACTTTTTCAAGTATTAAAATCATTACGTTTTTTGACTTTTTCTTTGATTAATGTACAATTAATCCAAGTTTACAAATGATATCTTCCCTACTCATTTGATGTGATTTAATGTCAATATCCTTAGATATTTTAAGTATAGTTACATATTTAATATATCTGATTCTCTCAAATGTTTCAAATTTCTAACAAAGCAGACTTACTAATTAGAATAAACTCTCCCAATGACTTAAATCACACTCATAAATACAAACTGAAACTTAGATATTTAGTAGCTCAAATCCCCTTAAGCATCTTAAGTCACAGCACCAATAAAGCAGCATAATGACTGGAAAATGTTTCACCACATCCCTATAAACACAACATGCACACTTTATACCTATTTTTTTCCACATGTTCCTGGGGTTACAAGTTTACTCAACCAAACAAGGAAAGCAAAATCATCACCTAAGTTCCAGCCAAGGTTGCATTGTCAGAAACCAGGACTGGCAGTCAAAGAAGGAAGAATGCAGCAGAGGGCACCAGGGGAAGGAAGAAAGTCCATGACAGACACAAAAGAGAGAGATGCAATTCCTTTATTGCATGTAGAGATTACTAAACAAAGCTCTTGAAAAGAGATGTACTGCAGGAATCTAGGCATCACTTTAATTATAAAACTGATTTTATGGTCATAAGAGCATCTATATGGAAATGAAAAAAATACCTTTTCAACACCCTCACCATCTAAAAGGTAAAGTACAGTATCTACAACAACTGCATGAGCATTCAGACAGCACTTAGGCCTGAGATTCTATCAGTAGTAAAATCAGCATTTCTGATGCCCAAATTCACTCTTGTTCCATTATGACTGGGGGGCATATAAAATGCCATTAATATGGAACTAAAAATTAAAATTACAAATAAGCATTATATGGGTTTTAGGCTAGTTGAGATGCTAGTGACCTGGAACTGACCCAGAGACCAAAACGTAATTACAGGGCTAGATTTAGCAGCAGCAGCCTTTTCCATTTATTAACCCCTAATACTCATATGGAGCTGTCATGCCATCCCCCATCCCCAACACTCACGTGCTAATTTAGGATAATGGATTGTGGCAGAGACCTTGTTCTCTGCTAAACTGCTGTGGTTACTGGAGAGTCCAGGCCTCAAAAATAGCTTTGCCATCATACCGTATCATTATAATTTCTTCCTAGATAGAAACAGTTGGTTTAAACAGGATACTCTTAGGCTTTGCCCAAAAGTGTAGTTACTAGAACACAAGAAAATTAATGTAGGTCTTTCTCAATCCAGCTTTTCCTAGTGGCTGTTAGCCAGAAAAATGCAGGCTGGACAAATATTTTAACTCTTTCTCTCTCTTTCCTTTATCTATCTGATGTGCCGACTCAGTCTTGCCTAAGGATAATAACTGCTCATCTTAGATCTGACTCATGGATGGGTCAGAATAAACTTCTAGTTTTAAGCGACACAGAGAGTTGAATGGTGGCATTGCCAATTTTTTTACCTTGTTAATGTTCTAATATTTAAACATGATGTCATGAGCTGCCTTCCCTGCAGATGGCACTGTTTAATGGGTTTAGAGGAAGGAAGCCACAGAGCCCTTTGGAAGGAAAAAAAGAGTCTGGGGTGAATTTCACTCATCTAACAAATATTTGAGCATCTCCTCCGATTTTTCATTGAATCTAAGCTTTAACTATACCACTATTTTTCATACGAAGATTAAGGAAACTTTATATCTTTAAGATTAAAGAAATCACGAGGTCAGGAGATCGAGACCACAGTGAAACCCCGTCTCTACTAAAAATACAAAAAAATTAGCCGGGCGTGGTGGCGGGCGCCTGTAGTCCCAGCTACTCGGAGAGGCTGAGGCAGGAGAATGGCGTGAACCCGGGAGGCGGAGCTTGCAGTGAGCCGAGATTGTGCCACTGCACTCCAGCCTGGGCGACAGAGCGAGACTCTGTCTCAAAAAAAAAAAAAAAAAAAGATTAAAGAAACTACCAATGAATCAGGCACAATTTACTACTTAGGCTTTGAATCATTTTATAAAAATTGAGAGAGTTCTTATGGACATTTTTAATCATATCAGTCTTGTGCTGTATACAAAAGCAAGTATAAACAAAATTAATTGGTTAAAGTAACCCTAAAATATTTTTACAGTAAGTCTCACTCTTCTAAATCACTTCTTGGATCACAGTCATCAATGTTCCTGTTTCCCCACAAATATCCACAAATATATCTCTCTTTGAGCCATCACCACCATTGGTGATGCAATATCTCTTGAAAGAATGCTTCATTCTTCTCTCCAGGTTGTATGCCAATTGGTGGTACTTATTTCTCAAATTTTCATGCCAGCACTCTCTGACCTTACCAAAAGGGGCCAACAGAAAGTTTCAGACCAAGTTCTCCATGTGCAAATGATGACAGCTACAGCATTCCTGTCCACTGACCAATCATTATATATAGCTGACTATAAACTTTCTAGAATTATGATTTTTTTTTTTACTGTGTAAAAAACTGTCCATGTTAGAATGGATGAAATATATCATTTGCCAGTTCTGTTCTATGCACTGGAAATCTCATGTAGGTGACATTATAATGAAAGAATACAGACAATAAAAAATAAGGAAATTATATATCACATTAGATGGTGATAAATACTATGAAAAAATAAGGTAGGTGAAAAGTTTAATGTGGTACAGAGGATAGGATTTTAAGTAATTTTTTTAGTCAGGGAAGGTCTCACTAAGAAGCTGCAATTTAAGCAGAGTTCTTTAATTGTCAAGGGAACTGATCATTTGGCTGTGTCCCCACCCAAATCTCATCTTGAACTGTAACTCCCACAATTCCCACATGTTGTGAGAGGAAACTGGTGAGATGTAAGTGAATCATGGGGGCAAGTCTTTCCTGTGCTGTTCTCGTGATAGTGAATAAGTCTCACAAGATTTGATGGTTTTAAAAATGGGAGTTTCCCTGCACAAGCTCTCTTCTCTTGCCTGCCACCATGTGAGACCTGCCTTTCACCTTCCACAATGATTGTGAGGCCTCCCCAGCCATGTGGAACTATAAGTCTATTAAACCTCTTTCTTTTGTACATTGCCCAGTCTTGGAGTATGTCTTTATCAGCAGCATGAAAATGGGCTAATACAGTTAATTGGTACCAGTAGAGTGGGGCACTGCTGAAAAGATACCTGAAGATGTGGAAGCAACTTTGGAACTGGGCAACAGGCAGAGGTTGGAATAGCTTGGAGGGCTCAGAAGAAGACAGGAAAATGTGGGAACATTTGGAACTCCCTAGAAACTTGCTGAATGGCTTTGACCAAAATACTGATAATGATATGGACAAGGAATTCCAGGCTGAGGTGATCTCAGATGGAGATGAGGAACTTGTTGAGAACTGGAGCAAAGGTGACTCTTAACATTTTAGCGAAGAGACTGGCAGCATTTTGCCCCTGCTCTAGAGCTTTGTGGAATTTTGAACTTGAAAGAGATGATTTAGGGTATCTGGCAGAAGAAATTTCTAAGCAGCAAAGCATTCAGGAGATGACTTGCATACTGTTAAAGGCATTCAGTTTTATAACAGAAACACAGCATAAAAGTTTGGAAAATTTGCAGCCTTACAATGTGATAGAAAAGAAAATCCCATTTTCTGGGGAGAAATTCAAGCTGGCTGCAGAAATATGCATAATTAATGAGGAGCCAAATGTTAATCCCTAAGACAATGGGGAAAATGTCTCCAGGGCACATCAGAGGACTTCATGGCAGCCCCTGCCATTACAGGCCCAGTGGCCTAGGAGGAAAAAGTGGATTTGTGGGCTGGGGGCCCAGGGCCCCATGCTGTGTGCAGTGTAGGGACTTGGTGCCCTGCATCCCAGCCACTCCAGCCATGGCTGAATGCAGAGTTTGGGCATGGCTTCAGAGGATGCAAGCCCCAAGCCTTGGCAGCTTCCATGTGGTGTTGAGCCTGTGAGTGCACAGAAGCCAAGAACTGGGATTTGGAAACTTCCACCTACATTTCAGAAGATGTGTGGAAACATCTAGTTACCCAGGCAAAAGTTTGCTGCAGGAGCAGGGCCTTCATAGAGAACCTCTGCTGGGGCAGTGCAGAAGGGAAATGTGGGGTCAGAGCCCCCACACAGAGTCCCTACTGGGGCACCACCTAGTGGAGCTGTGAGAAGAAGGCCACCATTCTCCAGACCCCAGAATGTTAGATCCACAAACAGCTTGCACTGTGTACCTGGAAAAGCCACAGACACTCAACGCCAGCCCATGAAAGCAGCCAGGAGGGAGGCTGTACCCTGCAAAGCCACAGAGGCAGAGCTGCCCAACACTGTGGGAGCCCACCTCTTGCATCAGTGTGACCTGGATTTGAGACATAGAGTCAAAGGAGATCATTTTGGAGCTTTAAGATTTGACTGCCCTGCTGGATTTGGGATTTGCATGGGGCCTATAGCTCCTTTGTCTTGGCCAATTTCTCCCATTTGGAATGACTGTATTTACCCAATGCCTGTACCCCCATTGTATCTGGGAAGCAACTAACTTGCTTTAGATTTTACAGGATCATAGGCAGAAGGGGCTTGCCTTGTCTCAAATGAGACTTTGGACTGTGGACCTTTGAGTTAATACTGAAATGAGATAAGACTTTGGGGGACTGTAGGGAAGGCATGATTGGTTTTGAAATGTGAGGACATGAGATTTGGGAGGGCCCAGGGGTGGAATGATATCGTTTGGCCGTGTCCCCACCCAAATCTCATCTTGAATTGTAACTCCCAAAATTTCCAAGTGTCATGGGAGGAACCTGGTGGGAGGTAAGTGAATCACGGGGGAGGGTCTTTCTCATGCTGTTCTCATTATAGTAAATAAGACTCACGAGATCTGATGGTTTTAGAAACGGGAGTTTCCCACACAAACTCTCTTGTCTGCTGCCATGTGAGATGTGCCTTTCACATTCTGACATGATTGTGAGGCCTCCCCACACACGTGGAACTGTAAGTCTATTAAACCTCTTTCTTTTGTAGATTGCCCAGTCTCAGGTATGTATTTATCAGCAGCATGAAAATAGACTAATACAGAGGGCCAAGGAGAATTCCAGGCAGAAGGAACATCAGATGCAAAGGTTCTAAGGCAGGAGCATGCATTCAATGAATGGCAAGGACATCAGGTAATTAAAGTTGAGTTAGGAGGATGGAGCAGCAAGGTAGATAAGGGATGGCACTTTCTAGCCCTCTTCCCTGGGAGACAATACAGAGTGCTAGGGCTTTGTGGGCCATAATAAAGACTATATGACTTTTACTGTGAGCTGGATAGATATAGAATGAGGGGTATTCTGCAGAGGATGCCATGATCTAACTTGGTGTTATAGATTGAATTATGTCTCCCAAAAAGATATATTGAAGTCCTAACCCCTAGTACTTTAGAATATGACCTTGTTTGGAAATACGGTCATTGCCTATGTGATTAGTTAAGATGAGGTCATACAGGAGTAGGGTGGGCCCTTAATCCAATGTAACTGATGCCCTTATAAGAAGAAGGAGCACAGCCTCGTGAAGACACAGACACACAAAGGAAAGCACCATGTGGTAAGTGGCAGAGATTGCAGTGATATGGCTGCAGGGTAAGGAAGCCAAGGATTGGAGGAACCGTCGGAAATTAGGAAGAAGCAAGAAAGGACTCTTCTAAGATTCTCAGGGGAATCATGGCCCTGCTGACACCTTTATTTTGGACTTCTAGCCTTCAGAACTGTGAAAGAATAAGCCCCCCAGTTTTTTTAAGTACCCTGTGTTGTTTTAAGCCCCCCAGTTTGTGGTGCTTTGTTACAGCAGTTTTGGAAAATAAATACACTGGGTATTAACAGAATGGCTCTGGCTGCTGTTTTGAGAATATTTAATAGATTCTCAAGGACCAAGGAAAAAATACCAGTTAGGCGGCAGCTGCAATTAGCTGAGAAATACAGCAGCCTGTCGCAAGTTAGTAGTGGTAGAAGCCACAGAACTTTCTGACAGACTGAATATGGTGTAGAGATGAACACAGCTGCCATGTACTGAGATACAGGAGAGGAGCCAGGAGGGGATCAGGCTGGGGCTGGGGACAAAATTACAAATTCAGTTCTGAACTTTTTTTTTTGAGACAGAGTCTCGCTCTGATGTCAGGCTGAAGTGCAGTGGAGTGATGTCAGTTCACTGCAACCTCCACCTCCTGGGTTCAAGTGATTCTCCTGCCTCAGCCTCCTGAGTACTGGGACTACAGGCGTGTGCCACCACACCTGGTTAATTTTTGTGTTTTTAGTAGAGACAGGGTTTCACCACGTTGACCAGGATTGTCTCGATCTCTTGACCTTGAGTGATCTGCCCGCCTCGGCCTCCCAAAATGCTGGGATTACAGGCGTGAGCCACCGCACCTGGCCTCAGTTCTCAGCTTCTTAAGATGCCTGCTACTTCTCAGTGGAGATGCCGATTAGGCAATTCTTTTAGAGTTTATCTTATTATTTCTCCTGGTTCTACAACCTGAATTGGTTTTTTTTTTCTCTCCTTTTTATGGCCTGTAAGTATTCTCTGCCACCACTCAAATTAGATGCTCCACTGACCACACTTTGAGAAACACTAGCAATAGGATCACAAAATCACAATCAGTGGGCCAGGCACTAGGCAAATGTGTCGTTATTGACAAGGTGTACCATTGTCAAAAGCTAAAGATGCCTGTCAAGGTGGCTCACGCTTGTAATCCTAGCACTTTGGGAGGCTGAGGCAGATGGATCACCTGAGGCAGGAGTTCGAGACCAGCCTGGCCAACATGGTGAAACCCCTTCTCTACTAAAAGTACAAAAAAATTAGCCAAGCATGGTGGCAGGCACCTGTAATCTCACTCAGGAGGCTGAGGCAGAAGAATCGCTTGAACCCAGAAGGCAGAGGTTGCAGTGAGCCAAGATGGCATCACTGCACTCCAGCCTGGGCGTGACAGAGCAAGACTCTATCTCAAAAAAAGAAAAAGAAAAAGTAAGCTAAAGGAGAATGGTCTGTCTTTGTGCCACTGCCGCCTCCAGCCATCTCTGCACTGCCTACAAAGCAAGTCTCATCTCATGGCAGCTCCCCTTTCTCTCCATGATCCCACCATACTTTTTATCTTGCACCACCTCACATACATCCCCAACTCAGGGCTCCTGTACCTTCTGTTCCCACTGCCTGGCACTTGCCTCCCATCCACTCCCCTGCACGTCAACCAACTCAACTCCCACTTTTGCTGAAGATCTTAACTCATCATTTCCCAAGGAGAATGGTCCTTCCAGAGTGAGTCAAGCCTCCTGTTGAAGTGTCCACATTTCCCTGTACTCTGATCCTTAGCAGTTTACATATGGACGATTCAATTAAGTCTGTCTCCCCTACTAGACTGCAAACTCCCCTAAGACAGGAGCCACACCCTTTTGAATTCCAAGCACTGAGCATGGTACCTGACATGTCACGAGTACTCAAGTATTTTCTGAATGAGTGTGAGAGTGAAAAAAGCAATTAATTAATAAATCCTCCAATTAGTCCATGGCAGCCTCCCAAAAAAATAATTCTCCAGGTTCAAAGAAAGGGTTGAAAACATGCTGATGGCACCTGAGTTCTCTCTTTAGCTAGAGTTTCTTTAGCTACCTGAGAGAGATCACTCACACTTCACCAGATCACAAAATATTGTGACAGCCTTAGAGGAACAGTCAGACGTTTGGTGTCAAAGGGAGGAAGATTTAAAGTAGAAGTTTGATCAGAGCATTAAAATGGAAAACCAAGGAAAGGAGATGGGCTAAGAAGATCGTTCAAAAGAATTCAGGAAGGCATAAACCAAATAGAGTGATGAACTTGAAAAAAACACTGTTTTCCAAAGACATTAACCAGTTACCTGGTCAGATTGAGACCCTCTGGCCTTGGATATTAGCAACAGATGATCCGGTCAATAATACCAGACTAGAAACCCCATCCCTTGGCAGTTACGCAATCAAACCACCATAAAGCCAAGTTTCTCACCTACCTGACAATAGCCCAGAAGTAGTAAAAACCAAGGAAAGAAAAAGAATCCACCCTTTTAACCACATAGAGGTCTTCATCTTGCTAAAGCTCACAGCAAGGGCTGTTCAGAAAACAGAAGGAGGTTAAGGTTTGGGACGCCTCACATGATTTGATGCCTGTCACATTGTTCAAGTATGAGAAATTACCTCCTACAGCAAGCACACACCAAAAGAAAACTTTTACACCACTATCGCTTAGCCTCTAGAAAATAACATTGTGTGACAACTTTGGTACTAAAAAGTCAATGTGCGTCCCATACAATTAAATAGCAAGAGTGGGGAAGGGAGGGGAAGAGTGTTTGCGGTAAAGAGAAGTGAGTGTAGGAAATCATGAAAGTGAAAATGTTGGTGAAAATACTCTTGAAAAGGGCCTCTCTAATTCCTCTTTCTCCTGAGTAATTTTTCCATTTGCTATAGCCTACAGCACTTAATATGCAATGTTTAGGCCATAAAGTCTCTGAAGACAAAACTTACACAGAGTACTTGGTAAATACGAAGACAGCTTCAGAGGATAACGAGGCTGTGTATGTGTCAATGCAAAATGAAAGCTTAAAACATTAAAACATTTTAGGTAAGAGGTGGACTAGACCATAAGGCCTTCAAAATGACAGGGAATAGTACCACCTGTCTAGGTGACTACAGAGACCAAAGCAGCAGGGAGGACTGATTCATAAAGTTCTGTAGGAAGTACAAAGTAATTATAGTTCCAATCCTCAGATGTTACTTTAAAGTCTATTTCAGGAAGCATAATGAAAACTTGGTACCCATCAGAAAGAAAATAGCTACTCACTTTTGTTTGCATAATCTTTTAAGTTTCTTGGTTTAAGCTGCTCTTTGTATATGCCAGGGTTCTGGATTAATGTGGAGAGGACCCTATTAGACCTGACAGACTACCTGTAAAATCAAATGTCCATGCTACAAGCCAGGTTTTTACCATTTTATTTTAGATGCATGTTCTACCCGCACATGACTGGGAGAGGAACCAGAAGGAAGTAAATTTTGATAGAGATGGTTTGAGGATATAGCTGTTGTCCTGATAGGCCAGAATAGATGATATTTTAAGAACTGTGGTTCTTCCCTGTAATTTATTCTAGGTCAGCAATTCATCCCTGGGCCTGAGAAGGCACTTTTTCGATCCTGTCATTTCTATAGCTAAGCAAATAACTCCCCAATAATGAGAAAATGTACATAAATGTTTTTGTGAATGATACAAGATACTATACACAAATGTAAGGACATTTTTTATTATTCACTTAGAAAAGTTTTTTTTTTTTTTTTTAAGACAGGGACTTGTTCTGTCGCCCAGATTTCAGTGCAGTGGTGCCATACTTCAGCCTCCAACTCCTGGAATCAAGCAATCCTTCTGGTTCAGGCTCCTGAGTAGCTGGAACTACAGGAGCACACCACGACATTCGGCTAATTATTTTATTTTTTGTAGAGATAGTGTCTTGCTTTGTTGCCCAGCCTGGTCTCGAACTCCTGGGCTCAAGCCATTCTACCGCCTCGGCCTCCCAAAGTGCTGGGATTACAGACATGAGCCACCACGCCCAGCCGCTTTATGGATTTTTTTTTTTTTTTTTGAGACAGAGTCTCGCTCTTGTTGCCCAGACTGGAGTGCAATGGTGTGACCTTGGCTCACTGCAACCTCAGCCTCCCGGGTTCAAGCGATTCTCCGGCCTCAGCCTCCCAAGTAGCTGGGATTACAGGCACCCGCCACCACACCACGTTAATTTTTTGTATTTTTAGTAGAGATGGGGTTTCATCATGTTGGCCAAGGCTGGTCTGGAACTCCTGACGTCAGGTGATCCACCCAACTCAGCCTTTCAAAGTGCTGGGATTACAGGGATGAGCCACCACGCCCGGCTTTTGTTGTTGTTGTTGTTGTTGTGATGGAGTCTCGCTCTGTCGCCAGGCTGGAGTGCAGTGGTGTGATCTTGGCTCACTGCAACCTCTGCCTCCCGGGTTCAAGCGATTCTCCTGCCTCAGCCTCCCGAGTAGCTGGGACTACAGGCGCGCGCCACCACGCCCAGCTAATTTTTGCATTTTTAGTAGAGACAGGGTTTCACCATGTTGGCCAGGATGGTCTGGATCTCTTGACCTCGTGATCCACTCGCCTCCACCTCCCAAAGTGCTGGGATTACAGCCGTGGGCCACCGCGCCCAGCCCGCTTTATGGATTTTGCAAGTCATTTACTCCCTCTAGGCTTCAGTTTCCTCATCTGCAAAATTGGGAGGCCATGATTCTGACAGTTATAAAATTCCTGGGAGCAATGGAAGAGAATGTTATTTAGTAAGATAGCTGTGAGGAATTATGATGAGAGGATGGAGAAGGTAGGGTGTGTGCACTGGTGAAGAACGGATCTGAAGACTGTGAGGCACGGCTGAGGGCTCAGGAAAGAGGCTCCTATTACAAATTTTAAGGCTATAGGACCCCACCCACACTTTTTGGGGGATCATATTCCACCTTTGTCCCGGCCCCGCCTCCGCCCCACCCTTCTCCCCCTCCCCTTTCTTTCCTTCCCCTCCCCTCCCCTCAGGCTGAGAAGCGCCACACTTCGTATGGCCGCCACAGTGCTCCGCTTTCCACTGCTCGAGGGCTGCGCGCGCTCTCACCGCGCCACCTCACTCGCGTGTGCGCTCGCCCTCAGCCCCTTCCGATTGGCTCATTATGTAAGTGACGTAGGGCTCCAGCCTCCCAGTAACTTATCCCTGGCTTGCCCCGCCTCCTCCTGGCTTCTTTTGACGCCAGTGGAAACCTAACCTGCCCCGTCTCCGCCGTGCGGGAGGAGCCGGTAGAGCTGTCCAAACCAGGAAGGCGATGGCGATGGCGGTGGCGCGCACGCACGCACGCACGCCAGCGGCCGGCGGAGCCGCAGGCTCGCGCCCGGGCTCGCCCCGCGCCACGCCAGAGGCTCGCGCACTCAGTAGGTTGGGCTGCGGCGGCGGCAGCCGTGGAAGCTGAGGCGTTGCGCGTGAGAAGTCCCGAATACGCCTGCAGTTCCGACTCCGCCACCCTCGGCTTCTCTCCCCCAGGTCTGGGAGCCGAGTGCGGAAGGAGGGAACGGCCCTAGCTTTGGGAATCCAGAGGACACCCCTGGCTCCTGCCGACACCGCCCTCCTTCCCTTCCCAGCCGCGGGCCTCGCTCGGTGTTAGGCTACTCTGCCGGGAGGCGCCGGCGGCTGCCAGTCTGTGGAGAGTCCTGCTGCCCTCCAGCCGGGCTCCTCCACCGGGCCTTGCAGGGGCCGAGAGAGCTCGGTGCCCGCCCTTCCGCTCGCCTTTTTCCTCAGCCGGCTGGAGCAGCATCGGTCCGGGAGGTCTCTGGGCTGAGGCGGCGGCAGTTCCTCTAGTTCCGCCATGTCCGCGGGCGGACACTTCGGGAATCCGCTGAGGAAATTCAGGCTGGTGTTCCTGGGGGAGCAAAGCGGTGAGTGCGTGGCTCCCCTACTCCTGGCAGCTGGCCGCAGCGTCCCTGCACCGCCCCCGGTGCGGCCCTTCCGTCCGCGGAGGCTCCCTGCCCGCCTCGCGTCCGCGCTCGTTGCCACCGCAGCCCTTCCCGATGTGCCCCCCGATGCCACTGGTTCTCCGCCTGGATCTGTCGGCCGAGTTTTTACTCTGTTCCCCGGGTTCTTCAATCCTCGACTCGCCGGCTCCGTTCCCCGCAGTCCAGCCGCATCTCCGGTCGATCTGCCCTCCCTCCCCAGCCTTCACCCCGCCCAGCGTCTTGTCCATCCCTTTCTTCCTCCGGTCTCGGTCATTGCCCCTACCCCGGCCCCCTTTCTTGAGCCCCACCCTTATTCCTTGCTCTTTTCCCAGTTCCTCAGCTCTGTGAGGCCCACTCAGGGAAGCCCCACTCCCGAGAGCGGGCCCTCTTCAACCTTGGCCAAGGAGGGTGGAATCTGGGCGTTGTTTTCCCCAGAGGCTTGGCCCTGAGAAGTGCTGATGTCGTGGAAGGTGGGAAGGAGTGGTCGTAGAAAAAATTATTAAATGGTTTTCACGTGGGTGGGAAACTAGTCTGGGCCATAGAGGAAACATCTGAATTGGAGACGACTTGAGCATGGGGTGTTGGGGGTGAAAGGGGTAGCGTCGGCAGTGGAGATTTTTGCCCCTTAGGTTAGATGGGGCTGTGGCTTGTCGGAAAACCTCATTTTGTTCTCTTGACTTTCATCACTGACAATTCTTTTGGCAATATTGATGATTTTTCAGTCTCTGCCAGATGCTATGTCATGATCATTTTACTTGGAATTTTTCTCGTCTCACCTCCCCTTTTTCTCTTTTCAACATGAAGCAGCGTCTGAGTCTCATGGTGGTACAAAAGGGAATTACTGGGGAAATGTTAATTATTCATATCTTCTTGAGTATTTTCCAATGATATATTGAGGATTCATGTGAGAGAAGGCTTGGAATAACCAACATCTTTGTTTTGTCGGATTTCCTTTGGAAAATGGAGTAGAGTAGGAATAGACTCATCATCTAGTTACCTAAATTAGATTTAAATACCATTTGGGCTAAATAATTCTTTTATGCTTAATATTCCGTACTATCTGATGAGTGAAATTGTTATGTCATTTACCTGGTCAGGTTCTGCTGTTACTGTACTTTTGTATTAGATACTAGATCCTAATTTTGTGATGGTTGTTTCTACGATTGTAGTAATTCCAGTTTTATGCTGTATTATACAAACTTGACACTCGACAATTCAGAGATGATTACCCTCCTTTGTTTTTCTCATACTTTGCATGACCATCTTTAAAATTCAGACATTGAGAGATTAGTTCTGAGTCATCAAACATTGAGTACCTACTAGGTGTTTTAGGTGAGGTTATAGAAAACATTAGTTATTTGTTTTGACTGGAAGGCATGTAAGCGATATAAATTCATAGCTTTTATTACTACTTTGAACTATTTATACTAATTTGTATGCCATCACAGAGGTTAATACTCTTGCAAAATTGCCTCCAGTTGGAACTGGGAAATCATTTTTCTCCTTTCATATGTAGATTATCTTCCCCTCCCTTTTGGGGAGAAAAATATAATCTCCCTCCTTTTTGCTTGTATATTTTCCTGAAGTAAGTATAAACTTGTGTCTTTACGTGAGTAACTTGGTAGAACCTATGGAGTTGATTCTAGTCCAGCTTTCATATGTCAATATCCGGATAGTTCCCAAACATAAAATATAGTTTATTGGTTATTATTGATAAAAAGGATCCAAAGTGCTTATTGTGCATTCTAAGGATATTATTGCCTTCCTTATGTTGTGATGCACAGCTATTTAGTTTGCATGAAAAAACCTATTCATCTCCCTGTCTAAAAAGATTTTAGCATGAATGGAGTGCTTAACTTCCTAAGTATCTTCAGGTTTCCTTTGAATTTCTTGAGTATTTGTATATGTTCTAATGCATAATGGAGAGTTTCATGGCTTCTAATTTCGTACCTTGTTTAAGCCTCTACTACCCTCCCCCCTCCATTACTGAAGCCTGGTTAGATTTTTTTTTAATAGACTTCATTTTTTAGAACAGTTTTAGACTTACAGAAAAATTGAAAAGATAGTGCAGAGTTCCCATATACCCACACATCTAGTTTCCCCTGTTACCAACATCTTGCATTAGTATGACACATTTGTTACAATTAATGAACTAATATTGATGTTATTATTAAGTCCATAGTTTATTTAGATTTTTAGTTTTAACCTAATGTCCTTTTTCTGTTTCAGCATTCAATTCAGGATGTGAAGTTAATTATCTTTTGAGGTTACTGTATTGTCAAGTAATGCCATTCATTAGCTTTGACAATGAAAGATTGATCTCTGTTTTCATGGTCAGTGTCTATAGTTTTCTTATGCGTTAGTAGAGGTCTGTAGACTCCATGTCGTTTTGATGTAACTCTTCATGAATTATTTATTTTTAGGTCTGTTAGAATTCCACAATACAGCTTTCAAAGACTGTAATCTATGGCAAAGCCTTGTTTTTTCTTAATAGCATTTACCATATTTACAATTATCTTACTTTTTGTGTGTTTGTTTTTATTTCTCACAGAAGAATGCAACTCCCATGAAGATAAAAACTATTCTTTTTTGTTCAGTGTATCCCCATTGCCTAGCATAGAGCCAGGCTCATAGTAGCTGCTCAGACATGTTGGGTGAATGAACGATGGCTGAATCTAATAGTAACGGAAGCCAGTAGCCTATATTACACTCTTTGACATGGTGAAGTTCACATTTTTTCCTTATGCAATTGATAGTTTAACAATAACACTTAAAACTTACATCGTTTGATTGTATACAGGAATATATCAGATACTTAAGGGGGTAGAGAAACCAGTCGTTTAGAGGCCCAACTATTTCATTCAAAAAATAGGACTGACCTGAATTTTGTACTTTTTTTTTTGAGTTGAGCAAAATTAGTCTTCCTTTGTTAAAGTTGTGGTTAAATTATTTGCTATTAATATAACACATGAAAAGTATTCAAATTATACCAATGATGTGCTTTGAAATTAGTTTTTATTTGGCTTATCAAAAATGTTAAAATACTAGGCTGGGCACAGTGGTTCATGCCTGTAATCCCAGCACTTTGGGAGGCTGTGATAGGTGGATCATCTGAGGTCAGCAGTTCAAGACCAGCCTGGCTAACATGGTGGAGTCCCCGGCCCCCCCGCCCCATGGCCCGGTCTCTACAAAAATACAAAAATTATCCAGGTATGATGGCAGGTGGGGGCCTGTAATCCCACCTACTCAGGAGGCTGAGGCAGGAGAATCATTTGAACCTGAGAGGCAGAGGGTGCAGTGAGCCGAGATTATGCCATTGCACTCCAGCCTGGGCGACAGAGTGAGACTCCGTCTCAAGAAAAAAAAAAAAAAATATATATATATATATATATATGTGTGTGTGTATATGTATATTTAAGATACTGTGCTCTATAATGAAAATGAATTGTGTCAGTACATGAAGCAGACTGAGTTAATGACATCAATCTTAACCTTGGATAAATTCTTAAGGTTTAATAAAGGAATGTTTGGCCGGGCGTGGTGGCTCACGCCTGTAATCCCAGCACTTTAGGAAGCTGAGGCAGGCAAATCACCTGAGGTCAGGAGTTCGAGACCAGCCTGGCCAACATGGCGAAATCCCATCTCTACTAAAAATACAAAAACTAGCTGGGCGTGGTGGCGTGTGCCTGTAATCCCAGCTACTCAGGAGGCTGAGGCAGGAGAATTGCTCAACCCAGGAGGTGGAGGTTGCAGTGAACTGAGATCGCCCCACTGCACTCCAGCCTGGGCCTCAGGAGCGAGACTTCGTCTCCTTCGTCTCTAAATAAATAAATAAATAAAGGAATGTTGAAATACACAATTGTACGTTTCCTTGAGGAGTCTGTTTTGTTACTACCTCTGGCTATTGTCTTGAGATGCAGAGGCAGTTTTAGTAATGTCACTCAGTGGTTTACAGTAGAAGATTTTACTGTATATACATGTTACCAATTATAAATTAGGAGATGTAATGGCAGAGAGAAGCACATACTCAGCCTACTACTGTTTTTTTCACTTTATATTGCCTTTTCTTTTTTTCCATCAATGCTGATCAAATTGCAATATGTTAGATAAAGAAAAAATGTCTTACTGTCAGAGACTAGCAGTACTGACCAGTTGTTTTTCTTTTGAGACAGGGTCTACCTCTGTCACTCAGGCTGAAGTGCAGTAGTGTGATCTCAGCTCACTGCACCCTCCATCTCCCAGACTCAAGTGATCCTCCCACCTCAGTCTCCCAAGTAGCTGGGACAACAGGCATGTACCACCACGCCTGGCTAATTTTTATATTTTTTTGTAGAGATGGGGTTTTACCATGTTGCCCAGGCTGGTCTCAAACTTTTGAGCTGGCGAGATCCTCCGGCCTCAGCCTCCCAAAGTGCTGGGATTACCGGTGTGAGCCACCACACCTGGCCAGTACTGAACATTTTATATTGGCTAGATCAGTGGTTTTTAAACTTTTTTTCCCCAAGACCTCTTTCTGCTCTTACAAATTTTTGAGGATCCTGAAGAGCTCTGTTAATGTAGTTGTTATTGTTATTCTTCGTCCTCCTCCTCTTCTTCCTCCTCCTCTTCTTTCTCCTCCACCTCTTCCTTCTCCTCCTCTTGTTCTTCTTCTTCCTCCTTCTCTTCTTTCTCTTCCTTCCCCCTTCTCCCTTCCTTCCCCCTTTCCACTTCCCCCTTCTCCCTTCCTTCCCTCTTTCCACCTTCCCCTTCCTTTCCCTTTCTCCCTTCCTTCCTCCTTTCCTCTTCCCCTTTCCTTCCTGCTTCTTGGATGCAGTGACTGTTCACAGGGGCTATCATGGCCAACTGCAGCCTTGTCTCAAGCTCTTCTGCCTCAGCCTCCCTAGCAGCTGGGACTGTAGGCACATGCCACTGTGCCTGGCTTTTATTTATGTAGTTTATATCAACATTTAGGCCAGGCGCGGTGGCTTACGCCTGTAATCCCAGCACTTTGGGAGGCCGAAGTGGGTGGATCACCTGAGGTCAGGGGTTCAAGACCAGCCTGGGCAACATGATGAAACCCTGTTTCTACTGAAAATACAAAATTAGTCGGGCATGGTGGTACGTGCCTGTAGTCCCAGCTCTTCGAGAGGCGGAGGCAGGAGAATTGCTTGAACTCGGGAGGTGGAGGTTGCAGTGAGCCAAGATCGTGCCACTGTGCTCCAGCTTGGGCAACAGAGTGAGGCTCCGTCTCAAAATAAATGAATAAATATATCAACATTTACTGTACTGAAAAAGAAAATTTCAAAATATTTAATATGTTAAAAAATAATAGGGCCGAGCGTGGTGGCTCATGCTTGTAATCCCAGCATTTTGAGAGGCCAAGGCAGGCGGATCACTTGAGGCCAGAAGTTTGAGACCAACCTGGCCAATATGGTGAAACCCTGTCTCTACTAAAAATACAAAGAAATTAGCCTGGCATAGTGGTGGACGGTCCCAGTAGTAGTCCCAGCTACTCACGAGACTGAGGCAGGAGAATCGCTTGAACCCGGGAGGCGGAGGTTGCAGTGAGCCAAGATCACGTCATTGCACTCCAGCCTGGGCAACAAGAGCAAAACTCTGTCTCAAAAAAAAAAAAAAAAGATAATAATAATAATAAACCCATTGCATGTTAATACCTTTTTTTGTTTTGACTGCGTCCCTCTGTCGCCCAGGATGGAGTGAGTGCCTCCTGGGTTTGTGATTCTCATGCCTCAGCCTCCTGAGTAGCTGGGACCACAGGCACACGCCACCATGCCTGGCTAATTTTTTGACTTTTTAGTAGAGATAGGGTTTTGCTATATTGGCCAGGCTGGTCTCAAACTCCTGGCCTCAAGTAACCTGCTTGCCTTGGTCTCCCAAAGTCCTGGGATTACAGGCATGAGCCACCGTGCCCAGCCTTCATGTTAACATCATTTCTGAAATGAAAAAGAACTATTTTCCAAACAGATATTTAGTGAGAGTGACATTGTTTTACATATTTGCAAATCTCTTTAATGTCTGACTTAATAGAGGACAATCGGATTTGCATAGCTGCTTATGCATTCAATCCTGTAATATTACACGTCATATAGGCACTGGGAAACTCCACAATACATTTCAAGGAGTAAGAGTGAAAAATTCAAATAACATCTTAATCTTTTGAAAATGGCTTTGACATCCAGGAGTTTGTGGACCTCCCCAAGGGTCTTGGGAGATCCTAAGGGGTCAGTGGACCACTCTTTGTAAACTGCTGGGTTAGGTAATATCAAGTCAATTGTATCTCCTGTTATAATGTTGCCAGTTTTTCATATCTTGTTCTGAAGCCTTAAAACTAAATGATACATACAGTTAATGATTTAGAGCACTAGAGGACTGGTAGAGATGGAGAGTAAGAGTCTAGGTTTCATGTTTTAGCAGTGGCTACTGACCTTTGGCAGATTACTCAACATGTCTTTATGCCCCATTTTTCCTTATCTATAACATAAAGATAATAGACCTATCATGGAGTTATTGTGACATTTAAACTAGTCAAATAATACAAAACATTTAGAAGAGTGCTGGGCACATGAGAAGTGCTCAGAAAGTGTTTTAATTTAATAAATGTTTATTGAAAATTGCTACAGTGTCAGGTGGTTTGGTAGTGTTGACTTTTAAGGAATTTACATTTTATCAGGGAAGAAATACACAATACCTAATACAATATAGCATGATGAGTACAGCTGCTTTTAAAAGTAGAGCTAAGGCTGGGCGTGGTGGCTCACGCCTGTAATCCCAGCACTTTGGGAGGCCTAGGTGGGCAGATCACTTGAGGTCTGGGGTTTTTGTTTGTTTGTTTGTTTTGTTTTGTTTTGAGACGAAGTCTCGCTCAGTCGCCCAGGCTGGAGTGCAGTGGTGCAATCTTGGCTCACTGCAAGCTCCGCCTCCCGGGTTCACGCCATTCTCCTGCCTCAGCCTCCGGAGTAGCTGGGACTACAGGTGCCCGCCACCATGCCCGGCTAATTTTTTGTACTTTTATTAGAGACAGGGTTTCACTGTGTTAGCCAGGATGGTCTCGATCTCCTGACCTCGTGATCCGCCTGACTCGGCCTCCCAAAGTGCTGGGATTGCAGGCAAGAGCCACCGCGCCTGGCGAGGTCTGGAGTTGGAGACTAGCCTGGCCAACATGGTGAAACCCTGTCTCTACTAAAATACAAAAAAATTAGCTGGGCATGATGGCATGCATCTGTAATCCCATCTACTCAGGAGGCTGAGGTAGGAGAGTCACTTGAACCCAGGAGGCGGAGGCTGCAGTGAGTGGCCATGTTGGCCAGGTCAGTATTGAGCTCCTTGCTCTCTCACCCAGGCTGTAGTACAGGGGTGCCATTATAGCTCACTGCAGCCACGAGCTCCTGGGCTCAAGTGATCCTCCCACCTCAGCCTCTGGAGCTGTTGGGATTAGAGGCATTCGCCATTGCGCTTGGCTGATTAAAAAAATTTTTTTTTTTTTTAGCAAACGAGGTCTTGCTGTGTTGCCAGGCTGCTTTCTAACTCCTGGCCTCAAGTGATTCTCCCGCCTCAAGCTCCTGACTCTGGAATTACAGGCATGCACCACCTCACCTGGCTTGGACTTTTTATTAGACTTCCTGATTTTATTTCATCTGGTCTCTTCCATTTCATTATGCTTCTGTTTTAATTCTCATAACATTTTTCTCAGCTTTCTTCCATTCTATTATTTTTTTCTGCTATCATTTTAATTTTTTTTCTTTTTTCTTTTTTTTTTTTTTTGAGCTGGAGTCTTACTCTGTCACCCAGGCTTGAGTGCAGTGGTGCAATCTCAGCTCACTGCAACCTGTGCCTTCCAGGCTCAAGTGTTCCTCCCACCTCAGCCTCTTGAGTAGCTGGAACCACAAGCATGCACTACCAAGCCCGGCTATTTTTTGTATTTTTGGTAGAGATGGCGTTTCGCCATGTTGCCCAGGCTCGTCTCGAATTCCTGAGCTCATGCAATCTGCCCGGCCTCGGCCTCCCAGAGTGCTAAGATTACAGGCGTGAGCCACCGTGCCAGTTCTTATCATTTTAATTTCAAAGAGTGTTTTTGTTCATCTTCTGAATGTTCCTTTTCTGTAGCATCTGTTTTTTGTTTTTTTGAGAGAGAATCTTGCCCTGTCACCCCGGCTGGAGTGCAATGGTGCAATCTTTGCTTACTGCAACCTCTGCCTCCCTGGTTCAAATGATTCTCATACCTCAGTCTCCTGAGTAGCTGAGATTACAGGCATCCGCCACCATGCCTGGCTAATTTTTATATTTTTAGTAGAGACGTGATTTCACTTTGTTTGTCAGACTGGTCTCAAACTCCTGACCTTCAGTGATCTGCCCCCTTGGCCTCCCAAAGTGCTGGGATTACAGATGGGAGTCACCACACCCAGTCTTCTGTAGCGTCTTTTCAATTCCCCATTTTTACCTTTTCTTGTCATTTTGAAGATGTTAATAAGATACATGACTTTTTTCTTCCTGCATATTTAGTTTTTGTAAATTGTTTTTCATCTCTGCTTGTTTTAGTTTCTCTATTTCCTGTTTGTGGTCCTCAAAAAACTAGTGTTTCTTGGCTATTTGCTTCTATTTAAGAGTTGAGCACTGACAGTTGTGTTTTTTTTTTTTAAGCTCTTGTGTGGGTTTGTGGGTATTTACTGCAGAATGATCTTGCTGAGTTCCTTTTTGGGAGTCTCTGATGTTAGGTCTTTAAGTCTTTTTGCTGGTCAGATTCCCTGAAGAAGAATTACTCAGTGTACTGCTGGAGAGAATCTTGGTTGTCAGTGTTCTTAGAGGTGAATGGAGAGAGGGTTTGAAGTCACAACACAGTAAATGCATTTAGTCTAATTGCTTTTAATATTTTTGTACCCTATCCCTCAGCTGTACCTTGTAATCCCTAGTACAGAAACCCTGTTTTTCTTTCTCAGCAGCATTATCTTCTAATTTTCAGCTGTGTTGAACAGAAGAGGAAATAGAAGAGAGTGTTAATCTACTTGTTAAATAGGCTTTCATCCCTTCCTTCTGTTTTTAGCTCCATCTTCACCTTTATTTCTAGATGTACTTGGCCCAGACAATTCCTAAGTCAGTGGGGGTTCTGTGATCCAAATCAGCTTTCTCAGCTTTTCATTGTCGGTTTAAAGTTGATCATTATTGAGTCTGTTAGGTCAGTTACTACTTTTCCATTTGCTTTCTACCTTCTAACTTGGATGATTCAGATTTTCTGAGACAAACACTTAATACTTGCTTAGGGTTGGTTGATTGGTTTGTTTTTTGAGACAGGGTCTCTCTGTGTTGCCCAGGCTGGAGAGCAGTCCATTCACAGGCATGATTATAGCATACTACAGCCCTGAACTCCTGGGCTCAAGTGATCCTCCTGCCTTAGCCTCCTGAGTAGCTGGGACTATAGACTCAGGCCACTGAGCCTGACTCTCTTCTTTTTTAAAAGTACATTTTGGCCTGGGGGCATGGTGACTCACACCTGTAATCCCAGCACTTTGGGACACTAAGGCGGGAGGATTGCTTGAGGCCAGGAGTTCAAGACCAGCCTGGGCAACATAGTGAGACCCTATCTTTAAAAAAAATTTAAAAAATTAACGAGGTGTGGTGGCACATGCCTGTAGTCCCAGCTACTTGGGAAGCTGGCTTGAGCATAGGAGGTTGAGGCTACTGTGAGTCTTGATTGTGTCACCTCACTCTAGCCTGGGAGACAGAGCAAGACCCTGCCTCAGAAAAAAAAGTATATTTTATAAAATTAAAACCAACTTATTTACCCCATACTCATAGTAGCATTATTCATAGTAGCCAAAAGGTAGAGGCAAACAAGTATCCATCCACAGATGAATGAATAAACAATATGTGACACATGCATACAATGGAATATTAGCCTTAAAAAGGAAGGAAGTCTTGGGCTGGTGTGGGGGCTCATGCCTGTAATCCCAACAGTTTGGGAGGCCAAGGCATGAGGATCACTTGAGGCCAGGAGTTCAAGACCAGCTTGGCCAACATGGAGAAACCCTGCCTGTACTAAAAATACAAAAATTTGCTGGGTGCAGTGGCACATGCCTATAATCCCAGCTACCCTGGAGACTGAGGCACGAGAATTGCTTGAACCTTGAACCTGGGAGGTGGAGGTTGCAGTGAGCTGACATCATGCCACTGCACTCCAGCCTGGGCAACAGAGTGTGACTGTCACATGCTACAACGTGGATGAACTTTGAGGACATTATGCTAAGTGAAATAAGGCAATCACAAAAGGACAAATATTTTATGATTTTTAAAATTAATAAGTACTAAATAAACCTGCTTTTTATCCTGTCCATTGTGAGATTGACTAAACCTTGCCAAAACATCCCAACAAACTTTACTTTTGAGATGAAATCCAAACTCTCTTGTCTAAGTTAAAGCCTTTCATGGTCTGACTTCTACCTTCGTATCTCTCACTTACTTCTAACACTCATCTTTACCTGTTATTATAAGGCAGATTTTTAAAAAAATTGTTTTTTAAAATTTGTGTTAAAAATGTTGTAATTAGAGATAAGATCTCGCTATGTTGCCCAGGCTGGCCTTGAACTCCTGAGCTCAAGTGATTCTCCTGCCTCAGCCTCCCAAGTAGCTGGGACTACAGGCATATGACACCACACCCTGCCAGTTTGTTTTTTTCTTACAGTCAGGGTCTTGCTCTGTTACCCAGGCTGGAGTGTAGTGGTGTGGTCATAGCTCACTGCACCCTCAAACTCCTGGGCTTAAGCAGTCTTCCTGGCTTAGCCTCCCGAGTAGCTAGGACTATAGGCACATACCACCACACCTGGCTAATTTTTAAGTTTTTTCATAGAGATAGATCTTGCTTTGTTGACCAGAGTGGTCTCAAACTCCTGGCCTTGAGCAATGCTCTGGCCTCGAGCGATCCTCTGGCCTCAGCCTCCCAAAAGGCTGAGATTACAGTCAGTGAGCCACTGAGCCCAGCCTAGTTTGGTTTCTTAAATTGTCATTAAGTTGTATACTGTACAGAACATGTCTCTGCCTTTTATTTTTCAGTAGTGTTCGGGGAACAGGTGGTAGGTGTTTGGTTGCATGGAAGAGTTCTTTAGTGGTGATTTATGAGATTTTGGTGCACCCATCACCCGAGCAGTGTACACTCTACCCAGTGTGTATGTAGTCTTTTATCCCTCTCCCACTTCCCCGTGAGTCCCCAAAGTCCATTATGTCATTGTTTTGCCTTTGTGTTCTCATAGCTTAGCTCCCGCTTATATAAATGAGAACACACGATGTTTGGTTTTCCATTCCTGAGTTACTTCACTTAGAATAATGGTCTCCAACTCGCTGCAAATGCCATTACTTCATTCCTTTTTATGGCTGAGTAGTATTCCATGGTAGATATATACCACATTTCTTTTTTTTCTTTTTTTAAGATAGAGTCTTTGTCTGTTGTCCAGGCTGGAGTGCAGTGTCGCGATCTCGGCTCACTGCAAGCTTTGCCTTCTGAGTTCAAGAGATTCTCGTGCCTCAGTCTCCCAAGTAGTTAGGATTACAGGCGTGTGCTGCCACGCCTGGTTAATTTTTTTATTTTTAGTAGAGACGGGGTGTCATCATATTGGCCAGGCTGGTCTCGAACTCCTGACCTCAATTGATCTGCCCACCTCGGCCTTCCAAAGTGTTGGAATTACAGGTGTGAGCCACCACGCCCAGCCTAATCCATAATTCTGTAAAGTTAGTTTTGGTAGAATTTTGGGGGGATGAAGGAGGATTCAGAAATAGACAACAGGTGTAAATGGCATATTTGAAAAGTGGACTTGTGATTTAACTAAATACTGTGTTTTCGGGTCCTTAGAATATTTTTTGACTCTTCATTATGGAAAAATTTAAACGTGTAAAAAAGAGACTAGCATCAGGAGCCCGTTAGCTGTTACACAGCTTTAATAATTATTAACTCGTATCTTAATCTTTTTTCATCTATATAGCATTCCCAACGTCTGTACCAAAGTGGGTTATTTTATGTATCTATTTATTTTTTAGAGACAAGGTCTCACTCTGTCACCTAGGCTGACCTCCTTATTGAAATATACTTGACATTTATGTATATAATTGCTCATAGAGGCCTTTATTTTTGGGATACTGTTCATTCCTTTACGTGTTTTTGAGCTTAATATTTCAGGATCTCTATATTAGAGAATTAAAATATCCATGAGTTCATAATATAAAGAAGTGACAGCTCTTCCTTTAAAAGAATTCCAATTAACAAATACAGACAGAATGAGGTAAATTTAAAAATCACCATTAGAATACCACAGTAATAACTGCTGCAGGTAAGATCCCTTTGATGAATTTTAAAATTGGTGGGCAAAAGTTTGAGAACACAATGTTTGCATCGTCTCAAAGTATCTTCCCCAATAGTTATTATTTACAAAGGGAAAAACATTAACTTTAGGGTGAAGAAACACTGTAGACACCACCAATAACCAAGTGATTAAGGTTAACGTCGTTAGGAGTAAGATAATGAGCCATTATGTATCCTCTGTTATAATGCACTGAGAAAAGCACATCAGTTCTGTGGTAGTTTTGCCAAGAATGCATGGCCTCTGTCTAATCATGAGAAAACATCAGACAAATCCAAATTGAGGAACATTACATGAAACAACTGACCAGTATTATTTGAAAGTGTCCATGTCATGAAAACAAGGGAAAATGGCAAAAATCTCACAAATCAGAGGAGACCAAGGAGACATGACAACTAAATGCAATGTGGGATCCTGGATGACGTCTTGGAACAGAAAAAGGGCATTGGTAGAAAAACGGGTGAAATTCTAAATAAGTTACATAGTTTAGTTAATAACATTTTATCACTGTTAATTTCTTAGTTTTGATAATTGTGCTGTGGTTATGTAAGATTTTATCTTAGAGGCTGGCCAGGCATGGTGTCTCACAGCTGTAATTCCCGGCACTTTGGGAGGCCGAGGCAGGCCGATCACAGGGTCAGGAGTTTGAGACCAGCCTGGCCAACATGGTCTCTACTAAAAATGCAAAAAATAGCTGGGCATACTTGTGGGCGCCTGTAGTCCCAGCTACTCGGGAGGCTGAGGCAGGAGAATTGCTTGAACCCGGGAGGTGGAGATTGCAGTGAGCCGAGATTGCACCGAGCCGAGATTGCACCACTGCACTCCATGCAGTGAGCCGAGATTGCACCACTGCACTCCAGCCTGGGTGACAGCAAGACTCCATCTCAGAAAAAAAAAAAAGAAAGATTTTATCTTACAGGAAGCCAGGTAAAAGGTGTACTGAAATTCTCTGTACTATTTTTATAACTTTTCTATAAGCCAAAAAAATTTCCAAATAGAATGTTAAAACAGTCCTATGGCTGGTTGCAGTGGCTCACACCTGTAATCCCAGCACTTTGGGAGGCCGAAACGTTTGAACCCGGGAGGCGGAGGTTGCAGTGCACCGAGATTGCACTACCACACTCCAGCCTGAGTGATAGAGCGAGACTCCATCTCGCTCGCTCAACAACAAAAAACAGTCCTACTACATGTACTACTGTTACTCTGATTTTACTGTGAGGAAATTGAGGCACAGAGAGATTAACTAACTTGTCTCATGGTTGCATGGTTAGTAAGTAGGCAAGCTGGGATTTCAACCCAGTAGTCTGGTTCTACAACTCAATTTTTTTTTTTTTTTTTTTTTAATTTATTTTGAGGCAGAGTTTTGCTACGTCTCCCTGGTTGGAGTGTGATGGTAGTGTGATCACTGCTCACTGCAGCCTCAGTCTCCTGGGCTTAGGCAATCCTCTCACCGTAGCTGGGAATACAGGTGTGTACCACCATCCCCAGCTAAATTTTTTTATGTTTAGCAGAGATGAGGTCTTTTTGTGTTGCCAGGCTGGTTTTGAACTCCTGTGCTCAATTGATCCTCCTGCCTTGGCCTCCCAAAGTGCTGGGTTTTTTTAAGAGACAGAGTCTCGCTCTGTCACCTAGGCTGGAGTATAATGGCACAATCATAGCACACTGACTTTGAACCCCTGGGCTCAAGTGTTTCTTCTGCCTCAGTTTCCCTAGTAGTTGGGACTACAGGCATGTGCCACCATGCCTGGCTATTTTTTGTGTGTGTGTATAGAGAAAATGTTTGATTGATGTACAGTATACATAGAAGCATATAAATCATAAATATACAGTTTGAATGAGAAAAATTGATGAATATTCTCATTCTTAGAAAAGTTATTTCTTACTATAAATTAGAAAATTTGACTCTTTTTTTTTTTTTCTTTTCTCTCTTTAGCTTACAACAGCTTTTCTTTTTTTTCTTTTAAATTGATGGGGCCTCTGTTGGCCAGGCCGCTCTTGAACTCCCTGGGCTCAAGTGATCCTCTCACCTCAGCCTCCTGAGTAGTTAGCTGGGACTTACTGGTGCGACCTCTGCACTTGACTGATCTTCGTTGTTTTGTATTTCTATTTCTTTCTTTCTTTTTTTTTTTTTTTTGAGACGGAGTCTCACTCTTGCCCAGGCTGGAGTGCAGTGGCACAGTCTCGGCTCACTGCAATCTCTGCCTCCAGGGTTTAAGCGATTCTTGTGCCTCAGCCTGCTGAGTAGCTGGAGCTACAGGCGCGTGCCACCATGCCCTGTTAATTTTTTAATTTTTTTTGAGATGGAGTTTCGCTCTGTCACCCAGGCTGGAGTCCAGTGGAATGATCTTGGCTCACTGCAACTTCCGCTTCCCGGGTTCGAGCAGTTTTCCTGCCTCAGCCTCCTGCGTAGCTGGGATTACGGGCACACGCCACCATGCCTGACTAAGTTTTTATATTTTTAGTAGAGACAGGGTTTCACCATGTTGGCCAGCCTGGTCTCAAACTCGTGACCTCAGATGATCCACCCATCTCATTTTTGTATTTTTAATAGTGACAAGGTTTCACCGTGTTGGTTAGGCTGGTCTCGAACTCCTGACCTCAAGTGATCCACCTGCTTCAGCCTCCCAAAGTACTGGGATTATAGGCGTTAGTCACTGCGCCCGGCCTGTATCTCTATTTCTTAAGGCTAATTTTATGTCTCTGTGAGTTGTATCCACTTTCATTTTTCTAAGAATTTAAAGTTGTTTTAGGCCAAACTCTGGACCACATTAACTGCCTAAAGTACTGAATGAAGTCTACTTGGTGAAGTTTCTCTCCATTGGTTAATTAATTCATTCAGTGCCAGGCAGAAACTGACTCTCTGAGTATACAGCTGTGAACAAGAAAAATACAGTTCTTGTTTCTTATTTTATCGTGTGTAGTTGAGAGAGGTAAACTAGTAAATAAATGCATTAACAAGATACTGTGAGATAGTGTTAATGTGTTTATTATATTACCATTTTTTCTTATTTTTTCCCATAAGAAAAGATGGATCATGCTTTATTTAAAATTTCTACACTAAAGTGTTTGAGTGAAATAATGCTGATAAAGTGAGTCTTGTGCTAGTAGTGTCTTATGCCAGTACTCTTTACTCTTTTTATTTTTTTTTCTTTTGAGATGGATTCCCGCTCTGTCGCCAGGCTGGAGTGCAGTGGCGCGGTCTCGGCTCACTGCAACCACCACCTCCCGGGTTCAAGCGATTCTCCTGCTTCAGCCTCCC
>NW_026652280.1:78664543-78666200 GCF_009828535.3 Hylobates moloch | reverse complement strand
AGTCTTAGATTCTGTTAATCCTAGGTATCCTTCAAGAGTATATTATGTGAGGACTTACTTTACCACCTACAAAACTTATCTTCTAAATTAATATCTCTTGGTTTTCTTGAGGCCCCAATAATTAGTTTATCTAACTTTTAATAATCAACCTTAGAGGTGGCAGGATTTCTTGAGCCCAGGGACTTGACACTGCAGTCAGCCATGATTGGTGTCACTGCACTCCAGCCTGAGACAGAACAAGACCCTGATTCAAAAAAATAAAAAATAAAAAATCAGGCTGAGTGCATTGGTGGCTCATGACTCATCCCAGCATTTGGGAGGCTGAGGCGGGAAGATCACTTGAGCCCAGGAGTTCGAGACCAACCTGGGCAATATAGTGAGACCCCATCTCTTAAAAAATTTTTTTAATCAACCTTTTTTTTAGTTTACTTTTTAGTTATCTTTGGTATTCCAGTATTTTTATATATTTTTTTGAAATTATTATTATTTTTTTGCAGAGTCTCACTCTGTCTCCCAGGCCAGAGTGCAGTGCTGTGATCTTGGCTCCCTGCAGCCTCCACTTCCCAGGTTCAAGTGATTCTCGTGCCTCAGCCTCCTGAGTACTAGAATTACAGGCATGCGCCACCACACCTGGCTAATTTTTGTATTTTTAGTAGAGACAGGATTTCACCATGTTGGCCAGGCTGATCTTGAACTCCTGACCTCAAGTGATCTGCCCACCTCAGCCTCCCAAAGTGCTGGGATTACAGGCATGAGCCACCGTGCCCAGCCCCAATATTAGTTTAGTTTTGTTTTGTTTTGTTTTGTTTTGTTTCGTTTTTTGAGACAGGAGTCTCACTCTGTTGCCCAAGCTGGAGTGCAGTGGCACAGTCTTAGCTCACTGCAGCCTCTGACTCCCAGGCTCAAGCAACCATCTGGGCTCAGCCTCTCAAGTAACTGGGACTACAGGTGTGTGCCACTACACCGGCTAATTTTTGTATTTTTAGTAGAGACGGAGTTTTGCCATGTTGCCCAGGCTGGCCTCAAACTCCTGAGCTCAAGTGATCTGCCTGCCTCGGCCTACCAAAGTGCCACCACACCTGGCCTCAATATTGGATATTTATTTTATTTTTTACTTTGAGACAGGATCTTACCCTGTTGCCAGGGCTGGAGTGCAGTGGCACTATCACAGTTTATAGTAGCTGCAAACTCCTGGACTTGAATCTTCCTGCCTCAACCTCCCAAATAGCTGGGGCTACAGGTCTACTCCACCATGCTTGGCTAAATTTCTTTTTAAATGTTTTTAGAGATGGAGTTTTGCTGTGTTGCCCGGCTAGCCTTGGACTCCTTGCCTCAAGCATCCTCCAGTTTCAGCTTCCCGAGTATCTGGGATTACAGGCAAGAGCCACTGTCCCTGACCATTTTAGCCATTTTTAAGTGTGTAGTTCAGTGGCATTAAGAACATTCACATTGTAGTACCGGCTAGGCGTGGTGGCTCACGACTGTAATCCTAGTACTTTGGGAGGCCGCGATGGGAGGATTGCTTGAGCTCAGGAGTTCAAAACCAGCTTGGGCAACTTAGTGAGACCTTGTCTCTATTAAAAATAAATAAATAAGTAAAAAATAACATTCATTTAGTACAACCATCACCTGCATAAATTTTTATAACAACTTTATT
>NW_026652280.1:78658222-78664533 GCF_009828535.3 Hylobates moloch | reverse complement strand
AACCTCCACCTCCCAAGTTCACGCCATTCTCCTGCCTCAGCCTCCCGAGTAGCTGGGACTACAGGTGCCCACCTCCATGCCCGGCTAATTTTTTGTATTTTTAGTAGAGACAGGGTTTCACTGTGTTAGCCAGGATGGTCTCCATCTCTTGACCTCGTGATCCACCTGCCTCAGCCTCCCAAAGTGCTGAGATTACAGGCGTGAGCCACTGCGCCCGTCCAGTTTAAAATTTTTTGTAGAGATAGGGTCTTGCCATGTTGTCCATGTTGAACTTTTGGGCTCAAGTGATCACCCTGCCTCAGCCTCTCAAAGTGCTGGGATTGCAGGCATGAGCCACGGCACCTGGCTGATCTAAAATTCTTAGAGAGATGCAATCTTAGGCTGAAAGTAATTTAGAAAGATAATTTAGTTTTTTTTCCTTCAGGCAGAACCGTATCTGATATCAATTTTATGAGCTAATAATGTAACCAGGAAAGAAAAGTTTCACAAAATTGTGTTACATGAGCAAGGGCGCAGAGCGTCTAAAGTACATGGTATGCTTGGAGAATAATGAATAGCCTTCTGTAATTGGCAGATGAGGTTTATGTTTGTCAAAGGTGTGAGATGAGACTGGAGGCTAGGCTCAGAATTAAGTGTTTTTTTTTAGTTGGTTGTTTTTTTCTGAGATAGGATCTCGCCATGTTGCCCAGGCTGCAGTGATTATGGCTCACTGAAGCGTTAGTCTCCCGGGCTCAAGTGATCCTCCCACCTGATATTCTTGAGTAGCTGGGACTACAGGCACACACCACCACACCTGGCTTCAAATGCAAGTTTGACATAAAGGTCCTTGATGACCTGCTAAAAGTTTAACATTATCTTACGGATACTGGGGACCCCTGCAATGTTTTATAAATTGAAGAAGGATACCTCTGCTAGTATGGAGGTTGGACACTGCACAGTGCTTTCTTTCTTTCTTTTTGCTTTTTTTTTTTGAGACAGAGTTTTGCTCTGTTGCTCAGGCTGGAGTGCGGTGGCACAATCTTGGGTCATTGCAACCTCCACCTCCCAGGTTCAAGTAGTTCTCCTGCCTCAGCCCCTGGAGTAGCTGGGATTACAGGTGCCCACCACAACACCTGGCTAATTTTTTTTTTTTTTTTTTTTTTTTTTTTTTTTTTTTTTTTTTTTTTTTTTTTTTTGTATTTTTAGTAGAGATGGGCTTTCACTATGCTGCCCAGGCTGGTCTCAAACTCCTGAGTGATCTGCCCACCTTGGCCTCGCAAAGTGCTGGGATTACAGGCGTGAGCCACCGCGCTCGGCCTTACAGTGCTTTCTTATCTTGTTCACTCTCTTGTATATGTGCATATTTGTTTTCTTCAGTGGATTGTAAGCTCCTTTCAGGTCAGGGCTTTACTTGCATTTGTTTTTGCATTCTTATCCCCCAACCTCCTTATTTCCTAGCATTTAATAGTTTTGGAATGAAGTAAGAAATAAACAGCCATTTGAGCATTGATGTATTTGTTTACTTTTTTTTTTGAGACGGATTTTCACTCTTGTTGCCCAGGCTGGAGCCAATGGGGCGATCTCGGTTCACTGCAACCTCCACCTCCGGAGTTCAAGCGATTCTCCTGCCTCAGCCTCCCAAGTGCTGGGATTATAGGCATGTGCTACCACACCCAGCTAATTTTGTATTTTTAGTAGCGACGGGGTTTCTCCATGTTGGTCAGGCTGGTCTTGAACTCCTGACCTCAGGTGATCCACCTGCCTCAGTCTCCCAGTGTGCTGGGATTACAGGCATGAGCCACCGCGCCTGGCCCATTTTTCTTTGGTAAGAGTAATCAGTAGTCTGTCTTTACCATTATGTATCTTTCTTGTCTGCAGCTTTTATGTAGTTAAACAAGTTTTTTTGTCTACGTGTGATGGTTCACGCCTGTAATCCCAGCACTTTGGGAAGCTTAGGCGAGAGGATCACTTGAATCCAGGAGTTTGAGACAAGGCTGGGCAGCCATAGCCAGACCCTGTTTCTATTTTATTTATTTATTTATTTATTTATTTATTTATTTATTTATTTATTTATTTATTTTTGAGACAGAGTCTCGCTTTGTTGCCCAGGCTGGAGTGCAGTGGCACAATCTTGGCTCACTGCAACCTCTGCCTCCTGGGTTCAAGCAATTCTGCCTCAGCCTCCCAAGTAGCTGGGATTACAGGTGCCCACCACCACACCGAGCTAATTTTATATTTTTAGTAGAGACGAGGTTTCACCATATTGACCAGGCTGGTCTTGAACCTCTGACCTCAAGTAATCCACCTGCCTCAGCCTCCCAACGTGCTGGAATTACAGGCATGAGCCACCATGCCCAGCCTATTTTATTTTTTTCTTTTTTAATTTTGTTTTTCTTTTAAAATCACATTCCCTTCTTGTCTAAAAGAAATAAAAAATTAAAATGAAATGAAATTTTTTAAGATTTAATTTTTTAGATCAGTTTTAGGTTCACAGCAAAATTGAGAGGAACTTACTGATATTTCCTGTATATCTCCTGCCTCCACACATGTATTAATCTCCCCCGTAATCAACATCCCCTGCTAGAATGGTACATTAGTCAGTCAATGAGCTGACACTGACACATCATTAATTACCCAAAGTTCATTGCTTGCATTAGAATTTATTCTTGGTGTTGTATATTCTTTGGGTTTGGACAAATACATAATGACATGTATCTACCATTGTAGTAATATGGAATATTTTCACTTCTCTTTTTTTTTTTTTTTTGAGACGGAGTCTCGCTCTGTCCCCCAGGCTGGAGTGCAGTGGCGCCATCTCAGCTCACTGCAAGCTCCGCCTCCCGGGTTCCCGCCATTCTCCTGCCTCAGCCTCTCCAAGTAGCTGAGACTACAGGCATCCGCCACCACACCCGGCTAATTTTTTGTATTTTTAGTAGAGACGGGGTTTCACCGTGGTCTCGATCTCCTGACCTCGTGATCCGCCCGCCTCGGCCTCCCAAAGTGCTGGGATTATAAGCGTGAGCCACCGCGCCCGGTCTATATTTTCACTTCTCTAAACATCCTCTGCTCTGTCTACTTCTCCCCACTCCCAACCTCTAGCAAACACTGATGTTTTACTGTCTCTTCGGTTTTGTCTTTTCCAGAATATTATGTAGTTGGATCATGTATGCATTCCGTTTGAGATAGGATATTTTCATTTAATAGTTCACATTAGGTTGTGGCATGTTTTTCTATGATTTGATAGCTTATTTCCTTTTGGTGCGGAATAATATTCAATTGTGTGGATATACCGCAGTTTGTTTATCCATTCACCTACTGAAGGACATTTTGATTGCTCTCAAGTTTTGCCAGTTACTAATAAAAAGCAGCTGTAAACATCCATGTACATCCTTTTTTTTCTTGTGCAGATTTTTGTGTGGACATGTTTTCAGTTCTTTTGGGTAAATACCAAGGAGCATGGTCACTGGATCATATGGTAAGAGTATATTTTGGGCCGGGCACGGTGGCTCACGCCTGTAATCTCAGCACTTTGGGAGGCCGAGGTGGGTGGATCACCTTAGGTCAGGAGTTCAAGAGCAGCCTGGCCAACATGGTGAAACCCCGTCTCTACTAAAAATACAAAAACTCAGCCAGGCGTGGTGGCGTGCACCTGTAATCCCAGCTACTTGGGAGGCTGACACTGGAGAATCGCTTGAACCCGGGAGTCGGAGGTTGCAGTGGGCCAAGATGGCACCATTGCACTCCAGAAAATAAAAAAAGGAGGGTCGGGTGCAGTAGCTCACGCCTGTAATCCCAGAGCACTTTGGGAGGCTGAGGCGGGTGGATCACGAGGTCAGGAGATTGGGAACATCCTGGCTAACACAGTGAAACCCTGTCTCTACTAAAAATACAAAAAATTAGCCCGGCGTGGTGGCAGGTGCTTGTAGTCCCAGCTACTCCGGAGGCTGAGGCAGGAGAATGGCGTGAACCCGGGAGGTGGAGCTTGCAGTGAGCCAAGATTGCGCCACTGCATTGCAGCCTGGGTGACAGAGCAACACTCCATTGGGCGGGTGGGGGGAGAAGGAGTATATTTTGTTTTGTCAGGTAAATATTTTTTGTTTTTACTTTGGATGTCTCTATTTCATCATGCTGGAAACTCATACTGTAGATCTAATAAATATTATTGTGGAGAAACCACTTCTATTAAAAACAACTTTTTTTTTTTTTTTTGAGACGGAGTCTCGCTCTCTCACCCAGACTGGAGTGCAGTGGCGCGATCTCGGCTCGCCGCAAGCTCCGCCTCCCGGGTTCACGCCATTCTCCTGCCTCAGCCTCTCCGAGTAGCTGGAACTACAGGCGCCCGCCACCACGCCCGGCTAATTTTTTGTATTTTTAGTAGAGACGGGGTTTCACCGTGGTCTCGATCTCCTGACCTCGTGATCCGCCCGCCTCGGCCTCCTAAAGTGCTGGGATTACAAGCGTGAGCCACCGCGCCCGGCCAACTTTTGAGCCATAGATGTGAAATTACTTATTTTAACAAATTTTCTATGCAACCACATTCATTCTCTCCATTTTTAAATACGACTGTACAGGTGTGGTGTAGTGGTTTTTTTTGTTTCTTTTTTAAAGACAGAGTCTCACTCTGTCGCCCAGGCTGGAGTGCAGTGGCATGATCTCGGCTCACTGCAACCTCCGGTCCTGCCTCAGCCCCCCAAGTAGTGTTACAGGGGTGTCATTTTTTAGTAGAGACAGGGTTTCACCATGTTGGCCAGGTTAGTCTCAAACTCCTGACCTCAGGTGATCCGCCTGCCTTGGCTTCCCAAAGTGCTGGGATTACCAGCGTGAGCCGCCGCTCCTGGCCAGCTAGTTTTTTTTAAAAAATTAACTTTAGGAGAAGCAAAAAAAATTGATTCAATTTAAGTCTTTTAGAGAAAGGCTACTAGATTTTTAAACTTTAGTTTTATTGACTAGGTAAGTTACACTGAAGTAGCATTAGCTTGGTTTATTTGATTTGGTTTTCCTCTAGAATTGCATCACCTAGGTGAGACGCCCTTGGATATGATATTGCAGTGAGGTTTGCTTGCAGCTGAGCTTTTCTGTTGTGATCCCTAGGTACTTTTCTCAACTGTCTTTGTTACCAGGATGGAACAATGACTAGATAGTGTCTTTTGCTTAGCTTTGTTACTACAATCATAGCATATGATTTAAGCTACCATTATCATAGCGGATTAATTTTTATAGTGTTTTTTTGTGGGAAAAAGTAAAAAATATAAATATCTAATTGGTCTAGTTCAATACTATCTGGCCGATGTTATTGACCAAGAATTATGAAGCAAGTCAGAATTTATCATAGTTATAGGTTGTAGACTAATTGAGGCCTCTCTTTTTTTTGAGATGGAGTCTCGCTCTGTTGCCCAGGCTGGACTGCAGTGGCACAATCTCGGCTCACTGCAACCTCTGCCTCCCAGGTTCAAGCGATTCTCCTGCCTCAGCCTCCTGAGTAGCTGGGACTACAGGCGTGTGCCACCAAGCCCGGCTAATTTTTTGTATTTTTAGTAGAGATGAGGTTTCACTGTGTTAGCCAGGGTGGTGGTCTCCATCTCCTGACTTTGTGATCTGCCCGCCTGGGCCTCCCAAAGTGCTGGGATTACAGGCATGAGCCACCAAGCCAGGCCTGAGACTTCTCTTTTTTATGCAAATACCAGTCTTAGATTCTGTTAATCCTAGGTATCCTTCAAGAGTATATTATGTGAGGACTTACTTTACCACCTACAAAACTTATCTTCTAAATTAATATCTCTTGGTTTTCTTGAGGCCCCAATAATTAGTTTATCTAACTTTTAATAATCAACCTTAGAGGTGGCAGGATTTCTTGAGCCCAGGGACTTGACACTGCAGTCAGCCATGATTGGTGTCACTGCACTCCAGCCTGAGACAGAACAAGACCCTGATTCAAAAAAATAAAAAATAAAAAATCAGGCTGAGTGCATTGGTGGCTCATGACTCATCCCAGCATTTGGGAGGCTGAGGCGGGAAGATCACTTGAGCCCAGGAGTTCGAGACCAACCTGGGCAATATAGTGAGACCCCATCTCTTAAAAAATTTTTTTAATCAACCTTTTTTTTAGTTTACTTTTTAGTTATCTTTGGTATTCCAGTATTTTTATATATTTTTTTGAAATTATTATTATTTTTTTGCAGAGTCTCACTCTGTCTCCCAGGCCAGAGTGCAGTGCTGTGATCTTGGCTCCCTGCAGCCTCCACTTCCCAGGTTCAAGTGATTCTCGTGCCTCAGCCTCCTGAGTACTAGAATTACAGGCATGCGCCACCACACCTGGCTAATTTTTGTATTTT
>NW_026652280.1:78647791-78658212 GCF_009828535.3 Hylobates moloch | reverse complement strand
AAAAAAATCTTAAGTGGCCAGAAAGGTAAACGGATCTCACAAGGTGTCATCCAGGAGAAGGGAAGGGAGATTGGACCTATTATGATTTTCCTTGTGACTTATTGGAAATAATATCAGCTTGGGAACAAGGTCTTTCTACTCTCCTGACATTGTCTCCCTCTCATTTTATCCCTCTCTTCTACCTATCTCCAAAATCACTTGTCTCTCAAAGATTTTCTTTCCATTCAGATGCCAGAAAAGAGGAAATCATGTCTGGAATTCCTGAAAATTGAAAGGCATTGGAGACTGAAGCAGAGATCTGAAGTTTCTTTCCTCCTGAAAAGCTTGGCTTACAAATCAGAGAGGAGTGAAAACACATGCAGACGGGAGAATCCACAAAAAAACTGAAATGAGCTAAGTAACTGGCAGGCATCTATATTGAAGATACAGACCGGCCTGTGGTTATCAAGCCCTGGGCTGGTTTGCACTTGACTAGAGAGGGGAATTGTATGCTTCTGAGTGACAATCTCTGATCTCTCCTTTCCGTTCTACCTTTCCCACCTACCAGTAGTCCTGCACAAACTTAAGGTGGCTGCCTAGCTGGTCAAGACCAATGTTGGATTCTGAAGAGACTCACCTCTGAATGATGATAAAAATCTCAGGAAGTTACTGGTTTCTAGACCCAGTGGCTTTCCTTATCCTTAGCAGAGTTGCAGGTGCAGACTCAGCAGCGCTTAGGTATTTTTCAGATTAAACTCTTTCTCCAGCTTCGGAGTTAATAGAATCACGGTGCTGAGCTCACCTGGGACATTCGGGTCCTTCTCATCCCTTTGGGATAATATCCCTCAAGTGTTTTCCTCAAGATGAACAGTAATTTTTACAACCCAATCTTGGTGAGATCAATGGCGAATAGACTGACAGCTCTGCTTTTTTTCCTTTGTTTTGTCTTCACATGCTCTTCCCACTTCTGATGTCCTGTCTGTAACTTAGTTGATTATTGCTCTTCACAGGGAGGGAGTTGTTTGTGCTGTCTGCCTTCTTCTCCCAGAGAAATGGTCAGCATTTTCAGAGCTCTTTTCTGTGTCTTCTCTAGTGCCTAATGGTGGGAAACACTTAGGAAATACCTAGAGAATTAGTTGAATTTTTTGACTAGAGGTTATGAATCCAAAGGGATGTCATCTCTAGTGGAAGGAAATAGGATGTGATCTTGGCATCAGTTGAATAAATGTTAGCATTGGAAATTGGAGATCCAGTGATTCAGCATTCAGGGCTTTTAATTGCAAACTGAAGACAAATGCTGGGTTTCTAATTTTACAGATAAACATATTCAAATGATATTGAGTGCTTTACAATACAATGGGAAGGATGGAAAAAGACATCCAGAAATGGACAGAAGCAAGAGAGGCTGCCCAGCCAGGGACTCAAGAAAAATTAATATATCCCTTCTTCCAATGCTTAGAGGTGCCTCACAATGTAGTACACTTATTTCTCACCCAAACTAAGAAAGTTGATCCCCTCTTCAATAAGAAAAAACTCAACCTATGGATTAAGTGTATCAATGAATAATATTTAAAATAATGGTGTAACAGAGAAGGAAAAAGGCAAGTTATTCTATTTATGCACTAACATACAAAAATCAGTAGCACTTATATATGCTAGTAGTGAATTATCTGCAAAGGAAATAAGGCAAAAAATTCCATTTACAATAGCTACAAATGAAAAATAACTAAGAATAAACTTAACCAAGGAGGTGAAAGATTTCTACCCTGAAAACTATATAAGTTTGATGAAAGATACTGAGGAAGACACAAATAAATGGGAAGATATCTTGTGTTCAAGGATTAGAAGAATGGATATTGTTAAAATAACCATACTACCCAAAGAGATCTACAGATTTATTACAATCCTTATAAAAATTCCAATGACATTCTTCACAGAAATAGAAAAAAATCCTAAAATTCATATGGAACCATAAAAGACCCCAAGTTGACAAAGCAGTCCTGAACAAAATGAATAAAGCTGAAGGCACCACACTACGTGACTTCAAAATATGCTGTAAAGCTGTAGTAACCAAAACAGCATGGGGCTGGCATAAAACAGATACAGAGATCAGTGAAATAAAATAGAAAGTGTAGAAATAAATTCAAGCACCTAAAGTCAATGGATTTTCAATAAAGATGCCAAGAACAACACATCGGGGCAAAGACAATAAATAGTGTTCGTAAAACTGGATATTCACATGCAGAAGAATGACACTAGACTCCTATCTCTCACCATACACAAACATTAACTTAAAATAGATGGAAGACATAAATGTAAAACCATAACCTATGAAACCAACAGAAGAAAACATAGAGAAACACTTTGTAACATTGGGCTGGGCAAAAATTTTTAAAATAAGACCTCAAAACCTCAGGCATTAAAAGCAAAAATAGACAAATGGAGTTAAATTAAACTAAAAATATTTTGCACAGCAAGGAAAACTATTAACAAATTGAAGAGATAACTTACAAAATTTCAAAAAATATTTGCAAAATATGCATCTGACAAGGGGTTATAATATAGACTATATAAGGAACTTAACAGCAAAAAAAATCCAATTGAAAATGGGCAGATCTTAATATACATTTCTCAAAAGAAAACATGGCCAAACGGATGTATAAAAAATGCTTAACATCATTAATCATCAGAGAATTCCAAATCGAAATTATCTTGGGATATCTCCTTACTCTTATTAGAATGGCTATGTGTCAGAAGACAAAAGTAAACAAATGTTAGCGAGGATGTGGAGGAAAGGGAACACATACATTTACAACTGTTGGTGGAATTGTAAATTAGTGCAGCCGCTACGAAAAACAGAAAGGGGTTTCCTCAAGAAATTAACAATAGAACTACCATATGATCCAGCAATCCCACTACTAGGTATACATCCAAAGGAAATGAAATTTTTATGTTGAAAAACATATCTGCATTCTCATGTTTATTGCCACACTATATACAATAGGCAAGATATGGAATCAACCTAAGTATTTCATAATGCATAAAAGGATAAAGAAAATGTGATATATATACACAGTGGAATACCATTCAGCCATAAGAAAGAATGAAATTCCGTCATTTGTGACAACATGGATGAACCTGGAGAACATCATGTTGAGTGAAATAGGCCAGACATAGAAAGATATATAGCACATGATCTCACTTATATGTGAAATTCAAAAAAAGTTGGCATTATAAAAGCAGAGAGTAGAACAGTTGTTACCAGAGACTGGAGAGGAAATGGGGGAGGAAAGGATGGGGAGGAGTTGGTCAATGGTTACAAAGCTACAATGAGATAGGAGGAATACATTCTAGTGTTCTATTGCACAGTAGGTTGACTCTAGTTAATAGTAAAATATTGTATATTACAAAATGGCTAGAAGAAATGCTTTTGAATGTTCTTATAACAAAGAAATGATAATTGCATGAAGTGATAGATACACTAACTACACTGATTGGATCATTATACAACATAGCTATGTATCAAAACATCATTGTACCCCATAAATATGGACAAATGCAATGTGCCAATTAAAAAATAAATAAAAATTTTAAAAATAATGCGGTAATAGAGAAGAGAAGGCAAGTTATTATTTTTACCTATTAATTATCTATCTATATCTGTCACCTATTTATATATCAATCTAGTCACAGCTAGAAAGGAAATATGGGTGGAATTGGAATCCTCATTTCTGCAACTTGTTCATGAGGAATATTTATGATTTCCTTAGTTTATTACTGTTGTGGCATGGGTCTTCTAGAAAGCAGAGCCTGAGCTGAGAATTTAAGTCTTGATGTTCTGTTTGGCAGGTAAAACCCCAGGAAGATTTAGAGGAGGAGTAGAGGGACTTGAATCCAGAATAAGTGCAAAGGAATGCAATGAAATGCATTTCTGTGTCATTGTTCACAATGAAAGAGTCAGGGAACATTACTTATTAGGTATGTTCACTCAGCATGTGGGATTCATATGGAAGGAGAAATTATACCTGGGAGGAGTCCATGGAGGGGAGAAAGGAAGGTATATTGATTTTCTCTGTTTCTTCTCATCTGATTTCCCATCGACTTTCCTGAACTCTCATATTGCATTAACTGGCCCATTGATGGCCACATAGGAAGTCAGAAACCATGTTCCTCAATATGGTTATTACTGTTAGTCCAGGAGTCATCTCATTTCCCATCGACTTTCCTGAACTCCCAGATTGCATTAACTGGCCCATTGATGGCCACATAGGAAGTCAGAAACCATGTCCTCAATATGGTTATTACTGTTAGTCCAGGAGAGGAGGAAAATTTTGTGTAGAAAGGGTTGGTACATAGGCTCAATGTCAGCTAGCTCAGAGAGTTTGGAAAGAAGTAGCAGAGTTTGGGAGGTGCTTGGTGTCACTAGAAGAAGAGACAGTATAGGGTTTGTATTGAATACAGTCCATTTCTTGTGTCACTCAGATCTACTCCTGCTCTCCCATTATTCCTAGATTCTGTGGTACAAGATGGTGACTGCTTTCCATGGTGATATGGTTTGGCTGTGTCACCACCCAACTCTCATCTTGAATTGTAACTTCTGTAATTCTCACGGGTCGTGGGAAACTTCTCCCCATCCTTCCCTCCCCCATTTCCTCTCCAGTCTCTGGTAACCACTCTTCTACTCTCTGCTTCTATAATGCCAACTTTTTTTTTTTTAATTCCACATATAAGTGAGATCATGGGCTATATATCTTTCTGTGTCAGGCTTTTTTCACTTAACATAATGTTCCCCAGGTTCATCCACATTGTCACAAATGACAGAATTTTATTCTTTCTTATGGCTGAATGGTATTCTACTGTGTATATATACCACATCTTCTTTATCTGTTTATGCATTATTAAATACTTAAGTTGATTCCATATCTTGCCTATTGTATATAGTGCGGCAATAAACATGGGAATGCAGAAATTTCTTTAACGTACAGATTTCATTTCCTTTGGATATATACCTAGTAGTGGGATTTCTGGATCATATGGTAGTTCTATTTTTAATTTCTTGAGGAAACCCCATTCTGTTTTTCATAGAGCGGCTGTACTATTTTACAATTCCACCAACAGTGTGTAAGCATATGTGTTCCCTTTCCTCCATATCCTTACTAACACTTGTTTTCTCCTGTCTTCTGACAAATAGCCATCCTAATAAGAGTGAGGAGATATCCCAAGTTAATTTTGATTTGGAATCCTCCAATGATTAATGATGTTGAGCATTTTTTATATATCTGTTGGCCATGTTATCTTTTGGGAAATGTGTATTAAGATCTGCCCATTTTCAATTGGATTTTTTTTGCTGTTAAGTTCCTTATATAGTCTATATTTTAACCCCTTGTCAGATGCATAGCTTGCAAATATTTTTTGAAATTTTGTGGATTATCTCTTCAATCTGTTAATAGTTTTCCTTGCTGTGCAAAATCCTTTTAGTTTGATTTAACCTCATTTGTCTATTTTTGCTTGTAATGCCTGAGCTTTTGAGGTCTTATTTTAAAAATTTTTGCCCCACCCAATGTTATGAAGTGTTTCTCTATGTTTTCTTCTGTTGGTTTCATAGACTGTGGTTTTACAGTTATGTCTTCCATCTATTTTAAGTTTATGTTTGTGTATGGTGAGAGATATGAGTCTAGTGTCATTCTTCTGCATGTGAATATCTCATTTTACCAACACCAGTTATTGTCTTCACCCCAATGTGTTGTTCTTGGCATCTTTATTGAAAATCCATTGGCTTTAGGTGGTTGAATTTATTTCTACGCTTTCTATTTTGTTTCACTGCTCTATGTGTCCATTTTTATGCCAGCCCCATGCTGTTTTGGTTACTATAGTTTTATAGTATGTTTTGACATCAGGTAGTGTGATGCCTTCAGCTTTTTTTCTTTTTGTTCAGGACTGCTTTCTCAATTTGGGGTCTTTTATGGTTCTGTATGAATTTTAGGATTTTTTTCTATTTCTGTGAAGAATGTCATTGGAATTTTTATAAGGATTTTAATAAAAATCTGTAGATCTCTTTGGGTAGTATGGTTATTTTAACAATATCAATTCTTCTAATCCTTGAACACAAGATATCATTCCATATATTTGTGTCTTCTTCAGTTTATTTCATCAAAGTTGTACAGTTTTTTGGGATAGAAATCTTTCCCTTCCTTGGTTAAGTTTATTCCTAGTTACTTTTTATTTGTAGCTATTGTAAATGTAATTGTTTGCCTTAATTTTTTTACAGATAATTCACTACTAGCATATATAAATGTTACTGATTTTTGTATGTTAGTGCATAAATAAATAGAATAACTTGCCTTCTTCCTTCTCTATTACCCCATTATTTTAAATATTATTCATTGATACACTTAATCCATAGGTTGAGTTTTTTCCTATTGAAGAGGGAATCAACATTCTTAGCTACAGTGAGAAATCAGTGTACTATACTGTGAGGCACCTCTAAGCATTGGAAGAAAGGATATATTAATTTTGCTGGAGTCCCTGACAGGGCAGTCTCTCTTGCTTCTGTCCATTTCCAGATGTCTTTTTCCATCCTTCCCATTGTATTGTGAATCACTCAATATAATTTCAGTATGTTTATTTGTAAAATCAGAAAGCCAGCATTTGTCTTTAGTTTGCAATTAAGAGCCCTGAATGCCAAGTCACTGGGCCTCCAAGTTTTTTTCCAATGTTAACATTCATTCAACCGATGCCAAGGCCATACCCTATCTCCTTCCACTAGATATGACATCCCTTTGGATTCATAATCTCTAGTCCAAAAATTCAACCCGATTCTCTAGGTATTTCCTAAGTGTTTCCCACTACTAGGCACTAGAGAAGGCACAGAAAAGAACTCTGAAATTGCTGACCATCTCTCTGGGAGAAGAAGACACACGGCACAAACAACCCCCTCTCTGTGAAGAGCAATAATCGACTAAGTTACAGATAGGACATCAGAAGTGGGAAGAGCATGTGAAGACAAAACAAAGGAAAAAAGCAGAGCTGTCTGTCTATTCCCCATTTACCTCATCAAGACTGGGAATGTAAAAGTTACTGTGCCTTGAGGAAAACACTTGAGGGATATTATCCCAAAGGGATGAGAAGGACCCGAATGTCCCAGGTGAGCCCAGCACCGTGATTCTATTAACTCCGAAGCTGGAGAAAGAGTTTAATCTGGAAAATACCTAAGAGCTGCTGAGTCTGCACCTGCAACTCTGCTAAGGATAAGGAAAGCCACTGGGTCTAGAAACCAGTAACTTCCTGAGATTTTTACCATCATTCAGAGGTGAATCTCTTCAGAATCCAGCATTGGTCTTGACCAGCTAGGCAGCCACCTTAAGAATTCAGAACAATTTGTGCAGGACTACTGGTAAGTGGAAAGGTAGAACAGAAAGGAGAGATCAGAGATTGTTACTCAGAAACATACAGTTCCCTCTCTAGTCAAGCCCAAACCAGCTCAGGGCTTGATAACCACAGGCTGGTCTGTATCTTCAGTATAGATGCCTGCCAGTTATTTAGCTCATTTCAGTTTTGTTGTGGATTCTCCCTTCTGCATGTGTTTTTTCTTGTCTCTGATTTGTAAGCCAAGCTTTTCAGGAGGAAAGAAACTTCAGATCTCTGCTTCAATCTCTAATGACTTTCAGTTTTCAGGAATTTCAGAGATGAAGATTTTCTCTTTTCTGGCATCTGAATGGAAAGAAAATCTTTGAGAGACAAGTGATTTTGGAGATAAGTAGAAGAGAGGGATGAAATGAGAGGGAGACAATGTTAGGAGAGTAGAAAGAGGGACCAATGTCTCTTTGTTCCCAAGCTGATATTATTTCCAGTAAATCACAAGGAAAATCATACTAGTTCCAATCTCTCTTCTGTACTCCTAGATAACACCTTGTGAGATCTGTTTACCTTTCTGGCCACTTAAGGTTTTAAAAATGTTTAACTTTGATACTGAAGACCCATTTCCAGGTATTAAAAAACCAAGTCCAGCCCAATTTTAAACTTCAGCTTCACTGTCAATTCAAAGCATGGGTCCTCCCTTGTGAGCTCAGATCTGATGTGTAGCTTGGGTTGTACAGCGGAAAGGTGGGAGCATATGTTCTTCCCTTGCTCTTTGGCCTCTCTTCCCGCAAACCCGTTGTTGTTACTATTGTTGTTGTTGTTTTAGTCATTTTGGTCTTTCCTTTTTCAGTTTTATCAGATCAAGGAGGAAGAACGGGGACGAGAAAAAGGGCAAAAGTGTTCATATCTGTTGTCATAGATACTAGCAGCTGGTGCCTTATATGTGGCAGGCCTGGTGTCTCTTGAGACCATTTTGGGGTTTGTCAGGGGCTCCCTTTTGGGACTGCCTCATTATGCGGTTCCCTGACAAGGACAATGAATTATGTCCCTGATCTCTTTAAGAGCTCTCTTTCATAAGAGAGCCACCTCCAGGTTTCTTACTGCTGCAGCCTTCTCTGCCCTGATAGGCTGTTTCTGGATTGGAATCTCAACAAGGTGACTTGACTCCGATGACCTCCTATAGCATCACGTGTCCTATGGGAAATTCACATATTTATGCCATGTCATGGGTGAAAATGCAGATTGCCCTACTAACCACCATCTTTTCCCTCTACCCTCACCATCTTTTCCCTCTACCCCTGCCATCGTGGCCTGATCCAGTGAGCCCCTCACCTTTAGAAGGAAGAGGCAAACAGAAGTCTTTAAGAGTATGTGTGCCCCCTAAATTTTCTTGAGGCTAATATGTAGCCACAGATGAAGTAAAACCCTGGTTGCTCCTTCTTGTACTCATTCTCCAAAAGCACTTGTTTTGGAGTTCTCCCCTGGCGTTAGTGGGATGAAGCACCCACACAATGGTGTACACTGACATAGTGATTCCTAACCCTCAGTTGTGTTTACTTCCCCAAACTCTTCACTTTCACGAGACTTGAAATTTCTGTTTTCTTAGATTTAAAGGATAAAGGTGGTTTGGCGACCAGTTTGGTCTTCTTTTTTTTTTTTTTTTTTTTTTGAGACGGAATCTCGCTTTGTCACCCAGGCTGGAGTGCAGTGGCACGATCTCGGCTCACTGCAAGCTCCGCCTCCCGGGTGCACGCCATTCTCCTGCCTCGGCCTCTCAGAGTGGCTGGGACTACAGGCGCCCGCCACCAAGCCCGGCTAATTTTTTTGTATTTTTAGTAGAGACGGGGTTTCACTGTGGTCTCGATCTCCTGACCTCGTGATCCGCCCACCTTGGCCTCCCAAAGTGCTGGGATTACAAGCGTGAGCCACCGCACCCAGCCAAGTTTGGTCATTTTTAAGTTAATTCTGCAGGTGTATATAGCATGTTTAGAATATAGGGTATGCCTCATCTATGATCCTCAGTTTGGGGGATTGAAACTACATTTAGAACCAACTGGAAAAATCACATTCAGAATCCTGTTAGAGTTTAAAATACTTTCTTTGAGAAGTTTTGGCCATGTCCTGTCTTTTTCTAAGGCATTTTCCAAATCTCTGCACTGCTGAAATACTTCCTTATTAAGTAGCACTTCCACTTAATAAGCAGAAGAAACTTTATTCAAGTGCCTTACTGCAAAAATGGCTGCAGCCAAATGATACCATGTTAGGTTTTCTTGTAGAAATATGAAGACTTTTGTGTTCCTTTCTTCAGAACGGCAGAAATATGCATCAAGGAAACCAAACCATCGTTGCTGAATTCATTCTTCTGGGATTTTTCAACCAGGATGAGCATCAAAACCTCCTCTTTGTGCTTTTCCTGGGTATGTACCTGGTCACCGTGGTTGGGAATGGGCTCATCATTCTGGCTATCAGCTTGCATACATACCTTCACACCCCCATGTATTTCTTCCTTGCCAATCTATCCTTTGCTGATATTTCCTCCATTTCCAACTCAGTCCCCAAAATGCTGGTGAATATTCAAACCAAGAGTCAATCCATCTCTTATGAGAGCTGCATCACACAGATGTACTTTTCTATTGTGTTTGTCGTCATTGAAAATTTGCTCTTGGGGACCATGGCCTACGACCGCTTTGTGGCGATCTGCCACCCTCTGAACTATACAACTCTTATGCAGCCCAGTTTCTGCATTTTGCTCACAGTCATCTCGTGGCTCCTCAGTAATCTTATTGCTCTGACACACACCCTTCTGCTCATTCAATTGCTCTTCTGTGACCATAACACTCTCCCACACTTCTTCTGTGACTTGGCTCCTCTGCTCAAACTGTCCTGTTCAGACACAATGATCAATGAGCTTGTGTTGTTTATTGTGGGTTTATCAGTTATCATCTTCCCCTTCGCACTCATCTTCTTCTCCTATGTCTGCATCATCAGCGCTGTCCTGAGAATATCATCCACACAGGGAAAGTGGAAAGCCTTCTCCACTTGTGGCTCTCACCTGACAGTTGTATTACTGTTCTACGGAACCA
>NW_026652280.1:78613067-78647691 GCF_009828535.3 Hylobates moloch | reverse complement strand
AATAAAATATGAATGACTAGGTATGGTTCTTTTTTTTTTTTTTTTTTTTTTTTTTTTTGAGACGGAGTCTCGCCCTGTCACCCGGGCTTGAGTGCAGTGGTGTGATCTCAGCTCACTGCAAGCTCCGCCTCCCAGGTTCATGCCATTCTCCTGCCTCAGCCTCCCGAGTAGCTGGGACTACAGGCGCCTGCTACCATGCCTGGCTAATTTTTTGTATTTTTAGTAGAGACGGAGTTTCACCGTGTTAGCCAGGATAGTCTCGGTCTCTTGACCTTGTGATCCTCCTGTCTCGGCCTCCCAAAGTGCTGGGATTACAGACGTGAGCCACCGCGCCCGGCCTTTTAGGTATGGTTCTTATCCTCCCAAAAAGTACATTTTGGGGAGTATTAGAGATGTTAATTTACCCAGTTCCTTTCTAATTGATAAATTTTTTTTTGCATTCATTTTGTATTTTGAATCTGTGCCAAGCCACTGGCAAAATAAAAAAATAATTAGGTATGGTTTTTGCCCTTGGAATGTGCTTATTGGTAAAGAAATTGCCAGCATTCCACTACTTTTGACCTCATGACACTTTCATGTGGATTAACCTAAAAATATCAATACAGGCCAGGCACAGTGGTGCACGCCTATAATCCCAGCACTTTGGGAGGCCGAGGCGGGCGAATCACAGGGTCAAGAGATCAAGACCATCCTGGCCATGGTGAAACCCCGTCTCTACTAAAAATAAAAAAAATTAGCTGGGCATGGTGGCATGCACCTGTAGTCCCAGCTGTTTGGGAGGCTGAGGCAGGAGAATCAGTTGAACCCGGGAGGCGGAGGTTGCAGTGAGCCGAGATCATGCCACTGTACTCCAGCCTGGCAACAGAGCAAGACTCTGTCTAAAAAAAATATATCTATCTCACAATACAAAGTGAAGTTATGGATCTTTGGGAATTCTTTGCCAGAGAAGTAGAGAGTTCTATCTGGTTTTGAATTGAATTTTAAAACAGCTTTTCTTGTCTGTTTTTCTCACTCTTTTTTTTTTTTTGGACGGAGTCTGGCTTCGTCGCCAAGGCTGGAGTGCAGTGGCGCGATCTTGGCTCACTGCAAGCTCTGCCTCCCAGGTTCACCCCATTCTCCTGCCTCAGCCTCCTGAGTAGGTGGGACTACAGGCGCCCGCCACCACGCCCGGCTAATTTTTTGTATTTTTAGTAGAGACGGGGTTTCACTGTGTTAGCCAGGATGGTCTTGATCTCCTGACCTTGTGATCCACCCACCTCGGGCTCCCAAAGTGCTGGGATTATAGGCATGAGCCACCGCCCAAATTATCTTTTTCTTTATGCAGCTTGCACTGGGTTATGAAAGTTTAATTTCTGAGTGAAACATTAAATGGCAAAAGTTTAAGTTTGATGTTTGGCTTGAATAATTTCTTTCTTTTTTTTTTTTTTTACAGAGTCTTGCTCTGTTGCCCAGGCTGGAGTGCAGTGGCACGATCTTGGCTCACCACAAACTCCACCTTCCAGGTTCAAGCGATTCTCCTCCCTCAGCCTCCTGAGTAGCTGGGACTACGGGCACGCACCACCACGCCCAGCTAATGTTTGTATTTTTAGTAGAGACGGGGTTTCGCCATGTTGGCCAGGATGATCTTGATCTCTTGACCTCATGATCTTCCTGCATTGGCCTCCCAAAGTGCTGGGATTACAGGTGTGAGCCACCGCACCCAGCCTGAATTCGAACTTCTAAAAACGTATAATTTGGCGCAAGATAGGTGGAGGTTAGACCAAAGGGAGTATTTTCTGGTGGTCCAGGTAGGTAGGTACCAGAATAGAAAAAAGGAGGCCAGAACAGTTTAGAGGTTTGAGTTCGAGGCTAGAGGCAGCTCAGCTTCCTGAATAAGCCTAGGTAGAGGAGCAGTTGGCCTGCGTGAGGAGGAGGGGAGGAGAGGCTGTGGGCGGGAGAGGAGAACAGTGGCGGAGAAGCAAGGCTGAGAAAGGGAAGGCAGAGCGGGAGGAGCCTAGGAGGGAGACCCTGAGAGGAGAAGGGAGGACATAGAGAGAGTAGGAGACAGGAGGAGGATGCGAACAATGGATGATTGGGGATGGGGAGGATGCATGAGGGGAGAAGGGATTGACCCCAAGACCTCTGGGCTCTGGACATCATCAGGCAAACCTGGAGCTTCGGAAGAGAGGCAGGAAAGAGAAGGATCTTGGGCCTAGGCACTGCAGCCCCATGCCCTCTGTCCCTGCACTGTTGACTCAACCCCTCCACACTTCCCCTTTCTTTCTACCGTTTTCTGCCCCAAGCACCAGGCCCGTGCATCTCTTCCCCTCCTCCACCTCTCAGCTGCTACCTGGTGGCCTCAGCTAAGTCAGTACTGGTCTCCTAGAGTCCGGGCTGAGTGCTTCCCGCTGAGCTGTAATCCTCTGTCCCCAGCCCAGGTCCTCTGACTTGGGGCTTCTACCCTCAGCCATCTGGATCCTGATTTTTGATTTCTGAGAGGCTAGGAAACCTTGGAGGGAGTGGTCTTCTCAGCTTCTAGTCCTGCTCCAAGGGCAGAGGAAAAATCCAGAGATCGGAGGTCAGAACTAAGGAAGGTCTTGGAATAGTGGGAAGAGTGATATCCCCCTCTTCTTACCTTCTCAGGCTTTTTGGGAATCACAGGGGCTTGAAGAGGGACGGATTGGAGGTCAGGGAGAATGACTTCACTTGCAGAGGCAGGGGCACTGGGGGAAATGGGAGACAGCAGAGATGGAAAATGCGGCTCAGAGGCTCCGAGGAAGGCGTGCACCATCTCTGTGGAGATCAACACTGAAGGATGGAGGGTAGATGTCAGAAAGGACTTCCTAGGATGGGAGAGACCAGTTGGGTGAGGAGCAATAGAGGAAACTCTCCTAGGTTTTAACTCTGGAGAGTAGTATGAGAGGGATAAAAGTTAGACTGCAGGAGAGATTTTCCGCTGGAAGCAACCGAGATGGCTGGCTGACCTTCCTTACTTAAAGATCCCAGAGTGGAAGAGTGACCCAAAGGCAGCTGCCTTTGCCTCAGGGTTAGTAGGGGACATGCTGCCTCCCAGACAGGCCCTGTGTGCCATGGCTGAGGGTTAGTGAAAAGAGTTAGAGGTCTGGGATCCTGACCCCTGGGTTGGGGGTGGCAGGGGAGGCATTCTGCCCCCTTCATCCAATCAAATAAGGGGATCTCCTCCCCCCACTGTGACTGTCACAGAGACAGCGGAATCCAACACTGGTTGTCATGGTTATAAGAGGAGCTAACTCCCATAGATTGGAAAGCGCTGGTGAGCTGGCACCCTCCGCTTCACCTGCTCTCCCCTCGTCTCTGCGCATCTTCCCCCTAGCACAGAGAAGAGAGTACAGCAGCTCGGGGGCGAGCAGAGCTAGGGCTGGGAAGGTGGAGTGAGGACGCACAGACCTAGAGCCAGGGAGATGAGTGGCAACAGGAGGCAGCCCAGCCGCAGGGGCCAGGTAGGTCAGGGACCCAGAACCCATCTGGGCTGGCTGCCCCAGAGCCTGGCCTGGTCACTCCTGGACAGCTGCCTCTGACACCCAGTTGCAGGCTCTGCTTTAGGAACTGGTGTCTTTCCAGCATCCTCAGGCTGGCATTTCTTCCTTGCCTCTGCCCCCAGCCTGTCTCTCTGGACTCCAGGCACCCTGGCATTTTCCAGCCTCACTTCCTGTCCCTCTCATCCCTTCCACAGAGCCGGGAAAAGGAGAAGATGAAGGAAGCCAAGGATGCCCGCTATACCAATGGGCACCTCTTCACCACCATCTCATTTTCAGGCATGACCATGTGCTATGCCTGTAACAAGAGCATCACAGCCAAGGAAGCCCTCATCTGCCCAAGTAAGTTGTTTGGACCCTGAAAGTCACCCAGACTCGGTGCCCACTGACCCTGATCTTTTCATCTGTTTTTTCTGCCTGGATCCATGAGGGTCAGTCTTCTCTGATCCCCAGCTGGGTCCAAATGCCAGGGCCAGATGCTTGATCCCTTGCTCCCTGTCCTCACGCTGAGGGGTGGTGGCTGTTGGAATATGGCATAAGCCGGACTATCTGGGAATGTGGGGGAGGGGAGGCTTTGCTGGCTCCTCTTGCAGCTGTCATCCACCAGGCACCCCCCCTTGCTCCCCAAACAGCTGCTAAGGGTTAGGGGAACTGATTGGAGAAGGAGCAGGAATGTTGTATGCGTGGAGGGGGTGGGGTGGGGGGTGATAGAGGAACTGGGTGGAAAGCTGCCAGCCTTGCAGCTGGCTCTGCCTGTCTTCTGGGCAGAGCTGGGCATTCAGGATTTCACAGTCCCCTTGCCCCTTTCTTTCTATTGACTATGGGTGGAGCCTGAAATCTCTGCTGTTGCAAGCAGAAGATGTGATTAGGACCCTTTATCTCAAATTTCTAGTGAGAAAGAGGGAATGTAGCAGGGATGTGTGTGTTGAGGGGCAGGGGTTAGAATTCCTGCTCTTCGTCCACATCTGAGTGTAGCCCTGTCTTTAGGGAGTATAAGCCAGGAATTCTTTCCTTCCCCAGTAGACAGAGGGCTCCTGCTGCCCCCTCTCCCTCAATTCCTCTTGAAGTTATGGCAGAGATGCCTCTGATTAGAGCAGGATTGACGGTATTGTGACCTGCTACTGAATAGCGGACAAAAGCTCTAGCCTGTAAATCCTTATGAAACTTGGGGAAGGAACCCCCAGAAAGAACCAGTGATGGGCAACCCGCTCGGGTCCCCTTCTACGCTGTGGAAGCTTTGTCATTTTGCTCTTCACAATAAAGCTTGCTGCCGCTCATAAAAAAAACAAAAAACAAAAAACAGTGAAGTCTCCCTACTTTCCTCACTGTTCAATTTAGAGTTGTGAGGATGAGGAGGGAACCCCAATCTAGATCCCTATAGAGACCTGACAAAATTCCCAATCCGGAGGCTTGTTGCCAGGGAACAGGGGAGGCGGGCAGCACTATTCTGAGAGCAGGTGGAAAGTGGAGTTCGATCCAGAGACACTGAGTGTTGGGGGTAGGAGAAGGGAGCTCCAGGGGGGTGGGGGCAGCTGCAACCCCCACTTCTGTCTGCCCCCTCTGCTCCACCCTGTTTGCCTTGTATTTGTGGAAGTGAGTGTGGTGCTGGGTATTGTCTGAAAGAGTTAGCAGAGTTTCCGGTGGTGTTGGATGGGGGAGGGGAAGCTGGAGAGGGCCAGGAGCTGAGGGCATGTCTGGGAAGGGTACGGCCGGGGTCCCAGTGCCTAAGCTCAGCGAATCCTCCTTTCTTCTTCTCTCCTACCCTATGGCAAGGTGGGGTGGAGGATGGCGGAGAAGCAGATGGAGTGTGGGAGCTGTGGATTTGCCTGAGTTGGGGGAACAGGACTCCCTGGGCCTGGAAGAGAGAAGGCCAGGCTCGGTGGGGAGTTGCCTGTCCCTTCTTTACCACTAGAGCCATCAGCCTTGGAGCTGCTGAGGCCCAGCCAGAGTCCAGGGCATGTGGTACAAGGGAAGGAGCACGGCCTTTGGATTCAGGCCCACCGGAGTGTAAACCCCAGCTCTCCCACTAGCCACGTGACCTCTGATGGATGATTTAGCCACTCCAGGACAGGTTCCTCATACATGAAATGAGGATAACTGAACCTCCCTCCAGGGGTGGTTAGGATTAAGTAAATGTGGAACATTTACTATTATAAAAGCTCAGGGAATGTAACTTTCCCCTCTGCCCCTAGCCCCCATCCCGGCTGCTTCTGTGCCATCTTCTGTTCTGTGGGAGTCCTCTCTTCCATCTGCCATTTGCAACCACCTTCATGCTTCTTGAGCTCATCTCTGGCAGCCAGTGACCCCTGCTCCCCTCTGGTCCACCCTTCAGGCCACCTGGGGGTCAGGATTGCCCATCCCACTTGATTGTTTAATTTCATTCAGCACCTATACCCTCTCACTTCATTTCCTTCTTGAAGGAAGAGGGAGGTGGGAGGAGAGGGACTGGGGCGTGGTAATGGCCCAGAAGTCGGGGAAGGGGGGGAGAGTCCCCGAGGACTGCGTGGCCAGGAGGAGATGGGTGTCTGCATGTGGGTGTGTCCCCTCCTGTACCACCCGGCCCTCCCTTCACCCTCTCTACCCCACCCTCCCAGCCTGTAACGTGACTATCCACAACCGCTGTAAAGACACCCTCGCCAGCTGTACCAAGGTCAAGCAGAAGGTGAGACGGCAGGGAGGGCAGAGGGCTGGGGGAGAGGGTAGTGAGTGTGCGGTACCCTCATGCCTTTTCCATTCATTCCCTACCCTGTGTTTCTCACCACCCACCTCCTCACCAAGGGGCAGCCCAGACCCTCAACCCCAGGCCTCAGGCCCCAAGTAGGCCAGGCCTGTTGCTGCAGACATGTCCCCGCAGCACTGGGCTCAATCACCCTGATCCCCTTAACCATAGTGCCAGCTTTCTCCTAAGGGGGGGCAGGCCACCTAGCTCTTGCCCCATGCCTCTGGGGGTGATCCTTGGGTGACAGCCATTCTTGGTATCTCTCTCCTGCTCTCTGTCTCACAGCAACAGAAAGCGGCCCTGCTGAAGAACAACACTGCCTTGCAGTCCGTCTCTCTTCGAAGTAAGAGTGAGTAGTTGGGGAGTGGAGGAGGTCCCCTAAGACCCTGGACCCCAGGCTGCTCGACCCATGGGCTCTGCTGCCCCACCCATGGGCTCTGCTGCCCCACTAAGGTTGTTCCCAGGCACAGCACCTTCCTCTTCTCAATTGGAAGCAGACAGTGGGGGCCTAAGGGATGGTTCAGACTCTTGAACTTAGAGGCAGGAGGGGAGAGTCCGAATGGGGATGAGGGCTGGGGATGGGTGGTCGCCTGAGCCTGGCCACAGCCTGCATTTTTATCAGTTATTTACACTGCATTTTGGGAGTGTTGGTAGTAGCTGTCAAGTGTCAATTCAGACAGCTTTGATGTAACAGAAAGAGCATGGCCCTTAGGTATAAAGAGCAGAGCCATGACTAGCCATTACCCAAGTCACCCTGGACAAGTCTTTTTGCCTTTCTGAGCTCCTGTTTGTTTATAGGCTTATGTCAGGGAGGAGATAAGAAAAAGCTCTTTATGAACATTAGAGTATGACACAAATGTAAGGTAGCATTCTCATTATCATCTTTCTTGACTAGAGGGGCTGAGGTGGAGTGAGAGGATGCCTCATTCCTCACTGAGGAGCCTGGGAGGCCTCAATCCTGGGAAGCACCAGAGTCTGATGTTTGTCTGCTGGGCATCTCTCCCCCACAACAACCATCTGGGAGCGGCCAAGCTCAGCCATCTACCCCTCCGACAGCTTCCACAGTCCCTCCTAGGCTCCTGCCATGGCCGCTCCCCCTTGTCTTTAGCCAAGAGTGTTTCCACCACCAACATTGCTGGGTGAGCCTCTATTTTGGGAAAGGGGCAGCCAGAGAGTGTGGCAGTGGAGACCAAGGGGGTGCTGAGAGGTCCCTTTCCATCCCTGAGTTCAGAACTGTAGACAGACAAATAAGAACTTAGGGGGACCGCCTCTTGGATCCTGGCTTTGGTTCCCTACCTGGGAAGGGATCTTTTGCCCAACTGGGGGTGATGCAGACAACCTCCACTTTCTTCAGACATTTCAATGATGAGTCTCCCCCGGGGCTGCGCTGGATCCTCTCACAGTCCACAGACTCCCTCAACATGCAGAACCAAACCGTATCCGTGGAATCCCTCATTGATGAAGGTGAGCAGGCCTGGGCCCAGGGGAGCCCTGAGGAAGGTGAAGAGGGGCTGGGGATGAGCGGCTGGTGGGAGTAGCCTGGAAGGGCAAGGAGGGAAGGGATCTAGAGAAGGGCCAGGGACCCAGGGAAGGGAACTCAAGACCTCTGAGTTGCTTGTCCTGCAGATGTCCAGCAGAGGTAATCTACAACGAGCTGATGAGTGACTTTGAGATGGATGAGAAGGACTTTGCAGCTGACTGCTGGAGCCTTGCTGTGGACAGCAGCTTCCTGCAGCAGCAAAAAAAGGAGGTGGTGAAGCAGCAGGATGTCATCTATGGTAAGCCAAGACCACCCTAGTCTTCCTCTTCCTTCACCAGGTCCTGTTTATCTATGTCTTTCTTTCTTTTTTTTTTTTTTTTGAGATGGAGTCTCACTCTCTCAACCAGGCTGAAGTGCAGTGGCATGATCTCGGCTCACTGCAACCTCCACCTCCCAGGTTCAGGCGATTCTCATTACAGGCGCCTGCCACCATGCCGGCTAATTTTTGCATTTTTAGTAGAGATGGGGTTTCACTATGTTAGCCAGGCTGGTCTCAAACTCCTGACCTCAGGTGATCCGTCCGCCTCAGCCTCCCAAAGTGCTGGGATTACAGGCGTGAGCCACCACACCGGGCCGTGTCCTTCTACCAGCCCCTACGTCTCAAAACCCTTTCCCTTATATCCTCTTGGCCTACAAGACCCTGCCTGGTATCCCACAGGTTGCCCACTAAGTCCCCACCTCTTGATGCTGTTGGTCTCCAACACCCTCTGTTTATCCCTTCTTTATCTCAGTCTTCAGTCTTTACTCTGTGCTTGTTCCATGCTTAACACCGTGCTGGAGACTGTGGGAAGCCTCGACGTGTAGAAGACATATGGTTCTTACCCTAAAATAGCTCACAGCTTGACATGATAAGGTGTGAAGATAAAAAATGGAACTGGGCGTGGTGGCTCATGCCTATAATCTCAGCGATTTGGGAGGCCGAGTTGGGAGGATCACTTGACACCAGGATTTTGAGACCAACCTGAGCAACAGAGCAAGACCTCTGTCTCTAAAATAAATAAATAAATATATATATATATTTTTTTTTTTTTTTTTTTTGAAGTGGAGTCTTGCTCTATCGCCCAGGCTGGAGTGCACTGGCGCTATCTCGGCTCACTGCAACCTCTGCCTCCCAGGTTCAAGCAATTCTCCTGCCTCAGCCTCCCAAGTAGCTGGGATTACAGGCGCCTACAACTACACCCGGCTAATTTTTGCATTTTTAGTAGAGATGGGATTTCATCGTGTTGGCCAAGCTGGTCTCCAACACCTGACCTCAAGTGATCCACTCACCTTGGCCTCCCAAAGTGCTGGGATTACAGGCGTGAGCCACCACGCCCAGCCATCTTTTATTTATTTATTTATTTATTTATTTATTTATTTATTTATTTAATTTTTTTTTAGGCAATCAATGACAGATTAATTTTATTTTGGATTAACTCTGGAAATCTGCCTCCCACTCCATCACTGTGCAATATTCAATGCCACACATTTGTAAAATGTGCTACAAAGCCAACTTGCTCTAACACAGAAATACTATATACTTTCTGAATTCTCCAGCAGTCTTCCAGTCACAATGAAGTAGCGTAAGATCATACTTTTTTTTTAACAAAATGTAGCCGCGCAATATGCTTCTAAAAGAAGAAAGCTCAACATCAAGAATAACACTTCAGTGCAGTTGTATCAAAAACTAGTTGTAAAGAAAAATGTACTGGCAAGAGCTGTGGTTTTAAGATGATGCTTCTCGTCTGCTCCCAGAGAATCTATTATGAAGTTCCATGGTACAATTCCAATTTTCTAAGTGACCTGTTTTGTTGTCGCTGGGTTGGTTGGTTTGTCTGTTGTATTTTTCATATGTTTCGCCATGTTGGCCAGGCTGGTCTCGAACTCCCAGCCCCAAGCGATCAACCTGCCTTGGCCTCCCAGAGTGCTGGGACTACAGGCGTGAGCCACCACGTCCAGCCCCCACATTGCTTCTGGCCTCCGTGGTAGACCTCTCAGACGGGGTAGCTAGGCAGAGGCCCTCCCCACATCCCAGACGGGGCGGCCGGGCAGAGGCGCTCCTCACTTCCCAGACGGGGCGTTGCTCCTCACTTCCTAGACGGGGTGGTGGTCGGGCAGAGGGACTCCTCACTTCCCGGAGGGGGCGGCCGGGCAGAGGCGCTCCTCACTTCCCAGACGGGGCGGCCGGGCAGAGGCGCCCCTCACTTCTTCCCAGACGGGGCGGCCGGGCAGAGGCGCTCCTCACATCTTCCCAGACGGGGCGGCCGGGCAGAGGCGCTCCTCACTTCTTCCCAGACGGGGCGGCCGGGCAGAGATGCTCCTCACTTCCCAGACGATGGGCGGCCGGGCAGAGGCGCTCCTCACTTCCTCCCAGACAGAGCGGCTGGGCAGAGGCGCTCCTCACTTCTTCCCAGACGGGGCGGCCGGGCAGAGGCGCTCCTCACTTCTTCCCAGACGATGGGCGGCTGGGCAGAGGCGCTCCTCACTTCCCAGACGATGGGCGGCCGGGCAGAGGCTGCAATCCCAGCACCCTGGGAGGCCAAGGCAGGCAGCTGGGAGGCGGAGGCTGCAGCGAGCCAAGCCCACGCCACCGCACTCCAGCCCAGGCAACACTGAGCACCGAGCGAGCGAGATTCTGTCTGCAGTCCCAGCACCTCGGGAGGCCGAGGCGGGCAGAGCACTCGGGGTCAGGAGCTGGAGAGCAGCCTGGCCAACATGGCGAAACTGCGCCTCCAGCCAAAGGAGAAAAAGCAGGCAGCAGTGGTGGCGCGCGCCGGCAAGCCCAGGCAGCCCGCAGGCCGGGGCAGGAGAATCATGGGAGCCGGAGGCAGGGAGTCTGCAGCAAGGCGAGCAGAGTCCAGCCTGGGCCACAGAGGGAAGAAAAGAAAGAAAGAGACGGAAGGAAGGGAGGAAGGAAGGAAAAAAATATTTTAAAAAACTAGTCAGATGTGGTGGCATGTGCCTATAGTCCCAGCTACTTGGGAGGCTGAGACAGAAGGATCGCTTGAGCCCAGAAGTTCAAGGCTGCAGTTAGTTTTTATTGTGCCACTACACTCCAGCCTGGGCACCAGAGCAAGACCTCATTTCTGGAAAAAAATAATAACAAAATTTTTAAAAGATAAAAATGAGGGCCAGGCACAGTGGCTCATGCCTGTAATCCCAGCACTTTGGGAGGCCGAGGCGGGGGGTTCACGAGGTCAGGAGTTTGAGACCAGTCTGACCAATATGGTGAAACCCCATCTCTAATTAGCCGGGCCTGGTGGCGTGTGCCTGTAATCCCAGCTACTCAGGAGGCTGAGGCAGGAGAATTGCTTGAACCTAGGAGGCGGAGGTTGCAGTCAACCGAGATCGCGCCATTGCACTCTAGCCTAGGCAACAGAGCAAGACTCTGTCTCAAAAAAAAAAAAGAAAAGAAAGAGATAAAAACGGTATTAACAAGGAAAGCTGAGATGAAGTAGATACCGTCCTTTCCTTCCCAAGATGCGTAAGTCATAAGACTGAAGGAGGAATGAAGGGATTATACCAGCAGAAATGGGACAAGGGTTGGATACTTTATGCATGAGCATGAGAATTTATTCTTAGGGATGTTGGGCTCGCAAGAGTAGAGGGGCCAGACTGAGACCCAGAGAGGAATAAATGGGAATCTGGCCAACTTATTTTTTTCTAGGCTTAGGGAAAGAAAGAAAGGAGGGCACAAAAGATTCCATCTAGTTTAACTAGTCCAGTTCCCCAGAGGGATAAGAGACAGGAACTCAGGACAGAGCCTCTGTAAGGTGGTGGATGAAAGCTTTCACTGTGCTGTCCCGTGCAGGAAGCCAGGAGGCTAGAGCAACTCACTCCAGTATCCAGCACTACTGTACTAGCCACTCTGGGACACTGAATAACATCAGAGAAAAGCCTACAGCCCTAAACAAAGGGAGCATCCAATCCATTCAAGCAACCAAGGTCATCTGGAGCCAGGTGTTTGCAGATAGTGGGTTATATTTGAGAAATCTGATTTATAAAACCACAGGGCAGCTCCAATAACCACATTTCAGTTCAGCTCAATCAATATTTACTGTCTTCTCCTTGATGCCAGGCCCTGTGCTGAACACTAAGGATATGAAGAAAAATAAGACTTCTACCCTTAGGGACCTCGTAATTTAAAAGGGAACATAGTCATCAAAACAGACAGTTAAGGCCAGGTGCGGTGGCTCACTCCTGTAATCCTAGTACTTTGGGAGGCTGAGGCAGGTGGATCACCTAAGTTCTGGAGTTCAAGACCAGCCTGGGTGACAGAGCGAGAACCTGTCTCAAAAACAAAAACAACAAAAACACTCAGATGATTAAAACATAGAGCAGTTTTCCTAGGACAGAGGACGCACAAGAACTCTGGCAGTTCATGGTAAGAAAAGCAACTCAGGGCTGGGCATGGTGGTTCCCACCAGTAATCCCAGCCCTTGGGAGGCCAAGGTGGGAGGATCACTTGAACCCAGGACTGGAAGACTAGCATGGACACTATAGTGAGACCCCATCTCTACAAAAATTTCTAAAAATTAGCCAGGCTTGGTGGCATGTGCCACCAAGTAGTCCCAGCTACTATCACTTGAACCTAGGCATTCAAGGGGCAGTGGGCCATGGTCACACTACTGCATTCCAGCCTGGGCAGCAGAGTGAGACCGTGTCTCAAATTTAAAAAAAAAAAAAGAAAGAAAACTAACTCAGTGCAGGGAATCCAGGAAGGTTTCTTAGAAGGATAAATTTGTTTGTGTCCCTCCTCACCCTGCTTTCTCACTGAAATTTAAAGGTTGAAGACGAATTAGCCAGGTGAAGAATGGGAGGTCTTCCAAGTAGACAGAACAGCTTGTGAGCCTTGAAAAAGTATAATGACTTGGAGGAAAAACAAGAGGCCCAATACAGTTGAAGTGTGGTATCCAGGAGAGTGGAGAAGAGGCTGGAGAGGAAGTGGGATACAGATGGCATTAAGCTTCCTTTTATACCACGTTAATGGAGTGGGTCAGAGCATGACATATGCAGAAAATTATCTGAGAGAGAAGATTCTAAGACATTTTTGTAAAACAGCCAAAAAAGTCCCCCTCAAACAAAACTAATTTTATTTCCCACTATTTTATGTGGGACTTTTAGAAGGGGGATGTCTCACTGATGTACACTGTTTTACTTAATATTTTGGGAAGTAACTGCCTCTGACTTCAACTGAAGAAAACACTTTTTTGTTGCAAATGTAATGTTTTTGTAATGGTGTCAGCAAATAAAAGAATGCTTAGTATTTAAAAAAAGGGGGGGGATATCTCAAAATAAAACAACTTCAATAATTTAAGGTGTCACAACTCCAAAAGGGTGTAAATCATTCCTTCCGAATTTTTAATAGCGCTTTGTATCTTCCTTTTAGCACTTGTCACTTTATTCCTGGAAGTATACTGTCTCTGTCTTATCTCTGTTGGTTTAACAGCTCCCTATGAGAATGAACCATGTCTTGTTCATCCATTTTGTAAAATTATTTTGCTTGCCAGGCATGGTGGCTCATCTTTGTATTCCTTGCTCTTTGGGAGGCTGAGGCAGGTGTATCACTTGAGCTCAGGAGTTCGAGACCAGTCTGGGCAACATGGCAAAATACTGTCTCTACAAAAAAAATGCAAAAATTAGCTGGGTGTGGTGGTGCATGCCTGTAGTCCCAGCTGCTCAGGAGGCTGAGACGGGAGGATCTGTTGAGCCCAGGAGGCAGAGGTTGTAGTGAGCCGAGATTGCACCACTGCACTCCAGCCTATGCGGCAGAGAGATGCTATTTAAAAAAAAAAAAAAAAAAAGAATTATTTTGCAACTCACTCGAATAGGCAAGGCATCAAGAGTTCCTAGCACATAATAGATATTCAATAAATATTGCACAGCATCGTGAAGTTACATGACATACAAGTTGAAATTCTAGTCTTAGAGATATTCTAATCCAGAATTTCTCAACCTTTGTGAAAAGTCTGATAAAAACTATGGACTCTCTTCCCAGAAAAATTCACCTACAACAAACATTTTACATATAATTTCAGGACCCGCCATGCCTAGACAGGGAAGGTTGACTTACCCAAATCACAAGGCAGAAAAGCAGCAGAACCAAGCCTAGAACACAAGTTTCCTTGTTCCTACTTCAGTAGACTTCCCACTACAAAGGAACAATTTTAGTAGGGCATTTGTTTCCTGCTGGGAGCCTGCCTAATACAGGCCTGATAAGTGGTAATGTTCTTCTCCTGAAATTCTTTACTGTAAGGATGAGCTCAGAAGAACACGGCAAGGTTAGTGGCTTCTAAGGCCCAAATTCAGTGGAATTGGACCTTGCCAAGAAGCGAGAGGTAAATAGGAAATATGTGTGGTTGTGTGGGAGCATTAAAATAAGCTAAAGAACCAAGAGATGTTGAAGTCTCCCCAAAATCTCCCCCACTGTACTGTTTGCAGGAAGTGACAGGCTTGAGATTGAAAGCCAGATCTTATACCTTGCATGCTGTATCCACCCCAACAGAAAATCCTCTGCACGCACACATAAATCTAACTGGAGCCAAAGAAATGGGCTAAATAATTTCATAATACTTAGAACTAATATCCACTTACCTGTGATAAAGGATTCAAGAGGCACATAATTTATTTATCTATTTATTTTTGAGACAGAGTCTCAAACTGTTGCCCAGACTAGAGTACAGTGGTGTGATCTCAGCTCACTGCAACCTCCACCTCCTGGGATCAAGCAATTCTCGTGCCTCAGCCTTCTGAGTAGTTGGGATTACGGGCACACGCCACCCAGCTAATTTTTGTATTTTTAGTAGAGACGGGGTTCCTGCCATGTTGGTCAGGCTGGTCTTGAACTCTTGACCTCAAGAGATCTGCCTGCCTCAGCTTCCCAAAGTGCTGGGATTACAGGTGTGAGCCACCACACCCGGCCTATTTTAGATTTGAAAATACAATAAGAGGCCAGGCTCGGTGGCTCATGCCTGTAATCCCAGCACTTTGGGAGGCTGAGGCAGGCAGATCACCTGAGGTCGGGAGTTTGAGACCAGCCTGACCAACATGGAGAAACCCTGTCTCTACTAAAAACACAAAATTAGCCAGGTGTGGTGGCGCATGCCTGTAATCCGAGCTACTCAGGAGGCGGAGGTGGAGGTTGCGGTGAGTCGAGATCGTGCCATTGCCCTCCAGCCTGGGCAATAAGAGTGAAACTCCGTCTCAAAAAAAAAAAAACAAAAGAGAAAAGAAAATACAGTAAGAATCAGTTATGCCAGCACTTTCGGAGGTCAAGGCAGGCAGATCACTTGAGGTCAGGAGTCAAGACCTGGCCTGGTCAACATGGTAAAACCCCACCTCTACTAAAAATACAAAAATTAGCCAGGTGTGGCAGCGCACACCTATAATCCCTGCCACTTGGGAGGCTGAAGCACTAGAACAGCTTGAAACCGGGAGGCAAAGTTTGCAGTGAGCTGAGATCACGCCACTGCACTCCAGCCTGGGCAACAGAGCAAGACTCCATCTCAAAAAAACTAACAAACAAAAAAGGATCAGTTATATGGCTGAAAATATCAATCTACCTCTACTTGCCACAACTCATTCACTCAACTAAACTGAATTATCATTTCCATTATGAGGTCCATACTGAAGTAAGTACACTACTAGGAAGATTTTTTTTTAAGTATTACAAATAATAAAATCAGGCCAGCCATGGTGGCTCATGCTTGTAATCCCTATGCTACTGGGGGCTGAAGCAGGAGGATCACTTGAGGCCAGGAGCTTGAGACCAGCCTGGGCAATACAGTAAGACCCTGTCTCTGTAAAAAAAACATTTTTAATTAGGTGGGCATGGTGGCAAGAGCCTGTAGTACCAGCTACTTGGGAGGCTGAGGTGGGAGGATCGCTTGAGCCCAGGAGATCAAGGCTACAGTGAGCCGTGATCATGCAGTGCACTGCAGCCTAGGTGACAGAGCAAGACCCTGTCTCAAAAAAAAAAAAAAAAAAAATTAAAACCATTTGCTTTTTACTATTATAACCTGGCCTAGGGATAAGATTGGAAGTTGGTAGAAACATCTCCAGTCTGGAAATTCCAGATTAATAACTGGCAAGGATTGAGGGGCAACTCTATCATTTCTAGCTCCAATATTATCAAAACTATACATATCTGATCTTCAGGTTTTTGCAAAAGCTGCACATTATCCTTTTCCAAAGACTCCCCCTGCCCCTTACCTCTTCTGCTTTAAGTGCTTGTACTTTCCAATGCCGTGAGTGGGCTTTGTCTTGTAGGGCTGACTGGTACTTAGTAGAATTCCACCTAAAAGAGAGAAAATAAGACCAACCTATTTTTTTGTTGTTGCTATTATTGTTGTTTTTTAAGAGACAGGGTCTTGCTCTGTCACCCAAGCTGGGATGTAATGCCATCTCATAGCTCATTGCAGCCTCGACCTCCTGGGTACAAGACAGTCTCCTGCCTCGGCCCACGCCCCACCCCCTGACCCCAAGTAGCTGGGACTACAGGCATGTGCTACCATACTCAGCTAATATTTTTTATTTTTTGTAGAGCCGGAGGCTTGCTGTATTGCCCAAGCTGGTCTGGAGCTCCTTCCATCTCAGCCTCCCAGGGTGCCAGGATTACAGGTGTGAGCCACCACGCCTAGCCTGGACTACAAATTTAAAAAAAAAAAAATACACACACACACACACACACACACACACATATATAAAACAAGGTAACAGGATTTTTAAAAATAATCTCGGAGATCTTTCTAAGCATGAAACAAAATCTAGAAATCAAATATTAATAAACTTAGCTATATAAAAAGTTAAAACTTCTGTTCAACACGAAATAAGTAAAGGAATAGATGACAAGTACAAAGCATACATAACAGAAATGCTAATTTCCTTAACATACAATAACTATATTAAAACCTCTTTCTAAGCTCCTCTGAGAACAGCAGATGATTTGAGGGGGAAAATTCTCCACTGCAGGACTGGGAAGATTTGGTGGTAGCTGATCTGTTGTTGGTTTAAGGAGCCATAGATATTTCTTGATCCTGGACTGATTCTCAGTTTGCCCCTTATTCTCCTCTCCTTTTGCCTCAGAATATGCGCGATCCCCACTACTCATCTTTCTTTGAGAAATTCTCTCCTGATAAAGCCACTGGCAGTAAGGGGTAAAATACATTCTCAGAGGGCTCTCATCTCTTCTTGTTCCTCAACAGACAATAATCCTTTTGAGGTTTTCTTTTTTTCTTTTGGTAAAAAAAAAAAAAATCCTTTCCCCTTCCCTTTTGAAGTTTTCTAACTGTGACTATATAGAGAGACAGGCAGCAAAAATAGCCAGCAAAGAGGAAAAGCATAGAGTTCCATAAAGTTTTTTTTTGTTTGTTTGTTCTGGTTTTTGAGTAGAGTTCTTCTGTAACCAGGATGAGTGCAGTGGTGTCTCAGTCATGCAATTCCGCCTCCAGTTCACTCCTGAGTAGCTGGGATTACAGGCACACGCCACCACGCCCAGCTAATTTTTCTATTTTCAGTAGAGTCGGGGTTTCACCATGTTGATCAGGCTGGTATCAAACTGACCTCATGATCCGCCCACTTCGGCCACCCAAAGTACTGGCATTGCAGGCGTGAGCCTCCGCGCCTGGCCATAAAGTTTTACAAAACATCTAACTTAATTTATTTGTGCTAATCTGAAAACAGCCTCCAACAAATACCGTTAAGTGAACAACAACAAAAACCAAAACCAAAAGTGTAGAACAGTATGTAGGTATGCTACTACTGGATTAAAAAAATAGGGTCTTGGCCAGGTGCAGTGGCTCACGCCTGTAATCCCAGCACTTTGGGAGGCTGAGGCAGGCAGATCACGAAGTCAGGAGTTCAAAACCAGCCTGACCAGCATGGTGAAACCCCATCTCTACTAAAAATACAAAAATTAGCTGGGCATGGTGGTGCACGCCTGTAATCCCAGTTACTCAGGAGGCTGAGGCAGGAGAATCTCTTGAACCCGGGAGGTGGAGGCTGCAGTGAGCCGAGATCATGCCACTGCACTCCAGCCTGGGTGTCAGACCCAGACTCCGTCTCAAAAAAAAAAGGGGGGGTCTTTATATACATATACATTGTGGTAGACCCAGATAGCCATAGTGGTAGCATGTGTCTGTAGTCCCAGCTACTCAGAAGGCTGAGGCAGGAGGATTGCTTGAGACCAGGAGTTTGAGGCTGTAGTGCAAATAGCTGCTGCACTTCAGCATAGGCAACATAAGGAGATCCTGTCTCTAAATTAAAAAAAAAAAAAAAGAAAAGAAAAGATAGGGTAGAGATAAGAAACTGAAATCTGATCAGGTCTAGCTAGATTTTTGTATTCTAGAAATCAAGTGTTACAACCTAGTGGTTATGGACACAGGCTGTTCAGTCAGATAGACCTGAGTTTAAATAGAAGTCCTACCTGTTTCTTTCTGGTTACTTTCACCAAATTTTTTTGAGCTACTATTTCTTCTTTATTTATAAATGAGGATAATAAAGAGGGTTAAAGGATAACATGTGTATGTGTGTGTATCTATATGTATGTGTATATGGCATCAAGATATGGGCAGCAAGTCCTTCCTTGAAGAGGGATCTTCAAGCTGCTGTGGTCCTGCCCTCATTTCTTCAGGGTCACCACTCTGTGGGGTACTAAACACAAGATGGTGTGAAGAAGTCTAAGTCAGCAGTCCCCAACCTTTTTGGCACTAGGGACCAATTTTATGGAAGACAATTTTTCCACAGATGTGAGGAATGGGGAAGTGGTTTGGGGATGATTCAAGCGTATTACATTTATTGTGTATGTTATTTATATTATTATTACATTGTAATATATAATGAAATAATTGTACAACTCGCCATAATGTAGAATCAGTGGGAGCCCTGAGCTTGTTTTCCTGCAACTAGACAGTCCCATCTGGGGGTGATGGGAGACAGTGACAGATCATCAGGCATTAGATTCTCATAAGGAGTAGTGCTCAACCTGGATCCCTCATATGTGCAGTTCACAAAAGAGTTCATGCTCCTATGAGAATCTAATACCACAGCTGATCTGAGAGGAGACAGAGCTCAGGTGATAACTTGAGTGATGGGGAGTGGCTGGGAGGGGCTGTAAATACAGATGAAGCTTCCCTGGCTCACCTGCCCCTCATTTCCTGCTGTGTGGCCTGGTTCCTAACAGGTCACAGACCACTTACTGGTCCATGGCCTGGGGTTTGGGGATTCCTGATCTAAGTGACATCAAGTGAAAGTTTTCTTAGGCCTCTCTTTTCTAAAATGGGCTTCCAAGCAGGTTTGCTCTGTGTGAGGCCTATCAGAGACAGTCCTGGCTTCAGAGAACTTCCCCACATTTGCAATCCACACTATTTCATCAAGACAACCCAGAAATATCATGGATCCCTTCCACGATATGCATTAGTCCACATTTACAATTACATGCCAATAACTGTATAGACACTGAGACAGTTACAAAGACAAAATATGCTACTTACCCTTGAGATACTCGAGGTATACTATGAAAAGAAGATGGGAAAGCAGACAATCATCTTACGGTGTACTGAGTACTTTAATGGACACGTGAGCAAGGTCATAGGTGCTCAGAGGAAGAAAAAACTAACTTTGCCTTTGGGGTGGGGGTGCAGGGTGCAGGGGAATAGGTTCAGATGAGGAAACAGCTACATTCTTGAAAGCAGAGTAAGAGTTTACCATGTAAGGAATAGGGAGGTATTTTTGGCCAGAGGTTCCCAAAGAGCACAGAATATAACCAAGGTATCTTCCTGACTGCTGCCCCAGTTTCATCTCTCTGAATCTAAGACCTTTGACCTTTTGTGACTTTGGGCTCTAGACTCTCCAACCTGAGGACCCACCCATGGAGCTGATAACCAAATCTCTTTGATGGGTATACAGTGATCCTCAGGCCAGGATCTTGAAAATGAATCTCATCGAAGAAGATTTTATTATGACTCAAGACCTCCTAAAAAGCACTGAACTCTCCAAAGTATGATCATCCATTCAACAACTATTTATTAATATCAGGGTAGGCAGCAACAATTATACCGCACAACCATATGAATGGCACACACCAGAGTTGTGCAGTGTACAGCCAACCCAATATCCATGGCAGGCTTGATAGGTACCATGCATTGTCCTAGAAGCTGGGGGTATAACAATGAACAAAGACTAAGTCTCTGCAATACAGAACTTGCCACCTAGGAAGACAGACACTAATACCAATGCAAGGTGATAAGGGCTGTCTATGATAAGCACTGTACATGGGAGGGGCACTTAAGATGAACTTGAGTGCCAGGAAAGGATTCTTAGAGTGGCTTTTAAGTAAAACTTGAAGGATAAGTAGGAGTTAGGAGAAAACATGGTATAGGCAGAGAAAGAGCCAGAGAGAATTTTAAAGTAGAGCAAGAGGATCAAGGTGGCAAGAGATGAGCTTAGAGAAACAGGCAAGGCTTAGGAAGGGCTTAATTATTGAGTACTAATGATATCCCAGGCACTGTGCAAAGGGTTAGGGACAAGGCCAACAAAACTCTGCTTATGGAGATTATAGTCTAGTGGGAGGAGAGAATCATTAGACTAATAGTCACAAAGTAAATATAAGATTACAAATTGTAGACAGGTGTGGTAGTTCATGCCTGTAATCTCTGCACTTTGGGAGGCTGAGGCAGGAGGATCACTTGAGGCCAGGAGTTTAAGACCACCTGGGCAACGTAGAAGAGACCCTGTCTCTACAAAAAGAAAAAAAAAAATTAGCTGGGCATGGTGGCATGTGCCTATAGCACTAGCTACTCAGGAGGCTGTGGTGGGAGGATTGCTTGAGCCCAGTTCAAGGCTGCAGTGAACTATTATCGTGCTGCTGTCCTCCAGTGTGGGCAACAGAGCGAGACCCTCTCTCCTAAAAAAAGTAATTACAAATTCTGATAAGTGATGAAAACAAAAAGTACAGGGAGGGCTGTGGTGATACAACAGACCTATTTTTAGAATAGAATATCAGGGAAGGCCTCTTTGAAAAAATGAGATTTTAACTGAAACCAGAATTCAGAAGAGAATTATAATAGTGGTTAACCCCAGGGGGGATAGTGGGGGGGAAGCAGCTAGAAAGGCAAGAGAGTTACTTACATTCCTTTGCACCTTTTAAAATCTGTTCCATATATATATATGTGGATAATATATATATATATATTATCCACTCAAAAATAAATAAATAAAATAAGATATTGGAAAGGCAAATAGAAGTGTACTGGATGAAAAAAATGGAGGATGGGTGTTCCAGGTAGAGGAAACAGCATGTGTAAAGCCCCTAATGTAGCACACAGCTTGGGACATTCAAGGAACAGAAAAGCTGTCAGTGTGACTGAAGCAAAGTGAGAGGGACACAGAATGCACCTAAGAGATGAGAGTGGGCTGGGCAAGTGGCTCACACCTGAAATCCCAGCATTTTGGGAGGCTGGGGCGGATGATCACTTGAGGTCATGAGCTTGAGACCAGCCTGGCCAACATGGTGAAACCCTGTCTCTACTAAAAATACAAAAATTAGCCGGGTGTGATGGTACATGCCTGTAGTCCCTGCTACTCAGGAAGCTGAGGCAGGAGAATCACTTGAACCCGGGAGGCGGAGTTTGCTGTGAGCAGAGATTGAGCCACTGTACTTCAGCCTCGGCAACAGAGTGAGACTGTCTCAAAAAAGAAAGATACCAGAGTGAGTAGTGGTCGGAATCAGCCGTGCTTGGCCTTGTTAAAGGTTTGGATTTCATCCTGAACGGCCATAAGCAGGGAAAGTATATGTCTGATATATATTTTTAAAAGATCATTTTGATTCTTATGTGAAGGAAGTAGGGAGATTAGATTGGTAGCCCCTGCTAAGTTGTTGATGGGCACCTACACCCTCCAACATCCCTCTCCTCTATTCCATCCTTGAGAGCTGACAGATTAATCCTTGTAAAATAAAAATCTAATCATGTTATTCTCTTTCATCAATCCAACCATTTATTTATTGCACACACACAATTGTTTGCTTGTTTTGAGACAAGATCTCGCTCTGTTGCCCAGGCTGGGGGGCAGTGGCATGATCATGGTCACTGCAACCTTGACCTCCCTAGGCTCAGGTGATCCTCCCATCTCAATCTCCCGAGTAGCTGGGACTACAGGGCATGCCACCATGCCAGTTTAATTTGTCCCAGGTGCGTGCCACCACACCAGGTTAATTTTTGGATTTCTTGTGGATATGCAGTTTTGGCCGGGCGCGGTGGCTCACGCCTGTAATCCCAGTACTTTGGGAGGCCGAGGCGGGCAGAACACGAGGTCAGGAGATCGAGACCATCCTGGAGAACACGGTGAAACCCCATCTCTACTAAAAATACAAAAAAATTAGCCGGGCGTGGTGGCGGGCGCCTGTAGTCCCAGCTACTCAGGAGGCTGAGGCAGGAGAATGGCGTGAACCAGGGGGGCGGAGCTTGCAGTGAGCCAAGATCACGCCACTGCACTCCAGCCTGGGAGACAGCGAGACTCTGTCTCAAAAAAAAAAAAAAAAAAGACATGCGGTTTCGCCATGTTGCCCAGGCTGGACAATTATTTTAAAATATAGGTATTTACTATTTGTCAGGCATTATACCAGGCACTGTAAAGACAACAATGAACGAGACAGAAGGTAAAATTTTGATGGTTTTCTGTTGCCCAAAGTTTGAAATTCTTAGGTAAGCACTTAAGGATCTTGATTTTATAAACTAGATCTAACTACTTCATCTCATTCTCCCATTCCTCTAGATTTTTAAAACCCTGCTCCCTAGCCACAGAGCTACACTTGCTATTCTTGCTACAGTTTTCATGCCTCTGTGCCTTCCTCGGCTGTTCACCCTGCTGGGACTACACCTCTTGGACAGTGAAATTCTACACAGCCTCCAGAGCCAGCTCAAATGTTACCATCTCTGTGAAACTCTTCTGCTGCCCTAAATATACAAAGATCACGAAGAGTTTAATTCATAGTGATAGCTCTATCATGCCTCCATTATATAATAAAATGTTTTATATAAATAAAAAAGAAAACTCATATGTCAATCACCATCTTTAAGTGGTACCTACTCAATCATCTATCTGTAATTTCAAAAAGCAGAACCAAAAAGGATCTTTGCAATGATAACATATCGTAGGTGAAAGTACTGCAAATGTTTGCCTCAGCCTCTTAGCTACTGGAATTCCTTGGCAAGGAGGCATTTTTAAATTCAGTTTGGAGCAATTCCTGTAATTAAAGCAGCTGCTTAATTAAGAAGCTGGTTCAAACCACTGTTAAATGAACCATTCTTCCCCTTAAATGAAAGGTTTTGGTCAAATTACCAGTGGTTAAACCACTTAATTAGCCAGTTGTTTTAATTATAAAATTTACAAGTTTGAAAGCCTCTGATTTCCAATAAGTTCAACTGAATTCTTTTCCCCTGTGTCGTGTCAATAAGTGGGTTTCCTGCTGTCACATTAACATTGCAGCCTCCTGAGAGAAAAGGCAACTCTTTACTAAAAAAAGACACAAAACCCCAGGGTTTCAAATGGAGGCTTTAAAAATCTTTCAATTATCACAATTATAAGATGTAATCACGCAATGACATTTCCCACAGCATTCCCCTTTCCTTTACATATGCCAGAGACAACTGTCCTTCAATGTTCTTGTTTATTAAACTGAGAACTAAACCCATCAATCCAGGATGGGGATAAACAACTTTGTTTTAATTCTTTCTCATTTAGAAATGGGATAAGCATTTTTAGCAGGGCTACGCAGGTGGGGAAAGAAAAAAATTGAGGTAGCCCCCAGCCAAGAAGCTAATTACAGGTTATTCTCTCCACTAAACAGACTGTAAGGCCCTCCAGGGCAGAAACAATGCCACCACCTGGCAAACAGTATGTGCTCAGTAAGTGTATATTTAAAAACAAAACAAAAATGGTTCTTAAGATATTTAACCAAAACAATCTGCAATGATTTGTCCCTGCCAGCTGCCCACATTTTTCAAAATTTTTCAAATTTCTTTCAGTTGTTCTAATTACACTGAACTACTTGGATCTGAATATACCATGCTTCTCTGCTTCTACCTTTTTATTCATGCTGTAATGAGAGCACTCTAAGTTCCCTTCATCTTGTCTCTTTAGATCTAGTTTTATATATTTACTTCTGTCTATTTTTAAATCAGTAAGAAAAAGATGGTCACCACAACCAAGCCCCTCCTTGGATAGAGCAGCTGGAATGGTCCCCAGAGCCCACACACGGAGTGGATGAGTGAAGGCAGAAATGGGGCACTTTCCCTACTCTTCCTTTCTGAACATCATTGTAATTCAATTTTGAAATTTCTGACTTTAAAGATATCTCAGGCTGGGTGCAGTGACTGACACCTGTAATCCCAACACTTTGGATGGCTGAGATGGGAAGATTACTTGAGGCCAGGAAATCAAGACCAGCCTAGGCAACGCAGCAAGACCCTGTCTTCACAAAAAATTTAAAAAATAAAAAATTAGCTGGGCATGGTAGCGCATACCTGTAATCCCAGCCACTTAAGAGGCTGAGGCAGGAGGATTGCTTGAACCCAGGAGTTCGAGGCTGCAGGGAGCTATGATCATGCCACTATACTCAAGCCTGGGCCACAAGCAAGACCCTCTCTCTCTCAAAAACAAAAACAACAACAACAAAAATATATATCTGAAAGAACCTATAAAAAATACCAACAAAACTGTGTGCTTTCAAGTGGAAATTATCTTGGTGAGCCAACATTAGTGAATTATTCTGGGCCTTGGAACCTTCTAGGGACTAGTATTCTCCAGTCACAGTTGAAACGTGGGCAAAGGAAAGAATAAATAAATAGCAAGTAAAAAAAAAAAAAAAAAATATGTTCAACCAACTAGTAAAGACATGAAAATTCCAAACACAAGGGAAAGCAGGTTTTAACCTACAATATTAGCAAATATTAAAAATAATACTCGATGTTGATGAGTATGTAAAAAGGGATTCTCAAATAGAGAAGTATAAAATGGTGCAATCTTTCTGGAGAGCAATTTAGTTAATACACAACAACAGCTTTAAAAATGTGTATTTCCTTTGACCCAATAGTTCTACTTTCAGAAATGTACCCTAAGTAATCAGACAATGGCACAAATATTGCCCAAGAATGTTCATCACAGTGTTGTTTCCATTGCAAAATCTTGGTAACAACTTAAATTTCTCCAAATAGAAAAATGTTGAAAAAATTATGCTACTATCCCCACATATCTTTTCAAAATGATTCCTATTGGATCTTTTCCAATAGCAATTTAACATGCCCTATTTGATGCCAACTTCAAAAACAAACAGGCTGGGCATGGTGGCTTACGCCTGTAATCCCAGCACTTGGGGAGGCCCAAGCGGGTGAACCACCTGAGGTCAAGAGTTAAAGACCAGCCTGGCCAACATGGTGAAACCCCATCTCTATTTAAAAAAATACAAAAACAATTAGCCAGGCATGGTAGTGCACACCTGTAATCCCAGCTGCTTGGGAGGCTAAGGCAGGAGAATCACTTGAACCTGGGAGCCAAAGGTTGCAGTGAGCCGAGATGGCACAACTGCACTCCAGCGTGGGCGACAGAGTGAGACTCCATCTCAAAAAATAAATAAATAAACAAAAAATGACCTCCGAATTAGGTAGCTACCAGATACTAAAATATACCACCGGCTGGGCATGGTGGCTCATGCCGGTAATCCCAACAATTTAGGAGGCCAAGGCGGGCAGATCACCTAAGGTCGAGAGTTCGAGACTAGCTTGGCCAACATGGAGAAACCCCGTCTCTACTAAAAATACAAAATTAGCCGGGCATGGTGGCGCATGCCTGTAATCCCAGCTACTCAGGAGGCTGAGGCAGGAGAATCGCTTGAACCGGGAGGTGGAGGTTGCAGTGGGCCAAGATCATGCCATTGCACTCTAGCCCGGGCAACAAGAGCAAAACTCCATCTCAAAAATAAAAAACTAAAATATACTAAAAAACTATAGTAACCAAAAAGCTTTAAAACAGTTTCATACTGGCATCAAATATATATACAGATCAATGAAACAAGATGAAGTTTAAAAAGTAGTTGCAAGCCAGGCCCAGTGGCTCGTGCCTGTGAACCCAGAACTTTGAGAGGCCAAGGCAGGAGGATTGCTTAAGCTCAGGACTTCAAGACCAGCCTGGGCAACGTAGGGAGACCCTGTCTCTATAAAAAAATAAAAAATAAAAGTCAGGCATGGTGGCACAGGCCTGTAGACCCAGCTACTGAGGAGTCTGAGGTGAGAGGATGGCTTGAGCTTGGGAGGTTGAGGCTGCAGTAAGCTGTGATGGTGCCACTACACTCCAGCCTGGGTGACAGAGCGAGCGGTCCCAGCACTTTGGGAGGCCGAGGCAGGAGGCCTAGTCTCTATTTTTAAAAATTTTAAGTAAAAAAAAAAAAAAATAGTCCTAGACTTAGGCTGGGTATTGTGGCTCACACATGTAATCTCAGCACTTTGGGAGGCCAAGGTGGAAGGATCCCTTGAACCTAGGAGCTCAAGACTGTGGTGAGCTGTGATGGCATCAAAGTCTGGGCAGCAAAGAGAGATCCTGACTCTAAATAAAAAATTTAAAAATCCCAGATCTACACAGGAACTTAGAATACGATAAAGTTTACATTCTCAAACCTCCAGGAAAAACATGGATTTTTTTTTTTTTTGAGATGGAGTTTTGCTCTTGTTGCCCAGGCTGGAGTGCAATGGCGCAGTCTCGGCTCACTGCAAACTCCGCCTCCCAGGTTCAAGCAATTCTCCTGCCTCAGCCTCCTGAGTAGCTGGAATTACAGGAGCACCACCACGCCTAGCTAATTTTTCTATTTTTAGTAGAGATGGGGTTTCACCATGTTGGTCAGGCTGGTCGTGAACTCCTGACCTCAGGTGATCCACCTACCTCGAACTTCCAAAGTGCTGGGATTATAAACATGAGCCACCACGCCCAGCCAAAAACATGGATATTTTAATTAATGTTGAAACAACTGACTTCATTCATTAAGGGGGAGAAACTGTATCCATGCTCCACTTATAATTCCAGATGGAACACTTTTTTATTCTATTTATTTATTAATTTATTTTTGAGACCAAGTCTTCCTCTGTCATCCTGGCTGACGTGCAGTGGCAAGACATCTCGGCTCACTGCAACCTCCGCCTCGCAGGTTCAAGGGATTCTCCTTCAGCTGCCCGAGTAGCTGGGATTACGGGTGTGTGACCACCACGCCCGGCTAATTTTTGTATTTTTAGTAGAGACAGGGTTTCACCATGTTGACCAGGCTGGTCTGGAACTCCTGACCTCAAGTGATCCACCCGCCTCGGCCTCCCAAAGTGCTGAGATTAGAAGCATGAGCCAGGGCACCCAGCCTCACTTTTTTTTTTTCTTGAGACAGTCTCGCTCTTGTCGCCTAGGCTTGAGTGCAATGGCACAATCTCGGCTCACTGCAACCTCCGCCTCCCGGGTTCAAGCAATTCTCTTGCCTCAGCCTCCTGAGTAGCTGGGATTACAGGCATGCACCACCATGCCTGGCTAATTTTTGTATTTTTAGTAGAGACAGGGTTTCACCATATTGGCCAGGCTGGTCTTGAACTCCTGACCTAAGGTGATCCACTGGCCTCAGCCTCCCAAAGTGCTGGGATTACAGGCCTGAGCCACCGCGCCCAGCCTCACTTTTTTTTTCTTTTTGAGACATGATCTCGTGCTGTCTTCCAGGCTAGAGCACAGTGGCACAATCATAGCTCACTGCAACTTCAATCTGACTCATGCAATCCTACCTTCTCAGTCTTCGTCTTCTGAGTAGCTGGGACCACAGGCACTCGCTATCCCACCAGGCTAATTATTATTTTTTTTTTGTAGAGATGGAGTCTCCCTATGTTGTCCAGGCTGGTCTTGAACTCCTGGGCTCAGGTGATCTTCCCCTCAACCTCCCAAAGTGCTGAGGTTATAAGCGTAAGCCACTACACCTGGTCTGGACCACATATTGAAAAGAAAAAATATTTATCAGAAGGTAACATGAAGGATTTTTGTTTTTTTTTTTTTTTTGAGATGGAGTCTCACTCTGTCGCCCAGGCTGGAGTGCAGTGGCGAGATCTCGGCTCACTGCAAGCTCCCCCTCCCAGGTTCACGCCATTCTCCTGCCTCAGCCTCCAGAGTAGCCGGGACTACAGGCACCCACCACCATGCCCAGCTAATTTTTTGTATTTTTAGTAGAGACGGGGTTTCACTGTGTTAGCCAGGATGGTCTCAAGACAGGGTTTCACGTGTTAGCCAGGATGGTCTCGATCTCCTGACCCTGTGATCCGCCCACCTCGGTCTCCCAAAGTGCTGGGATTACAGGCATGAGCCACCGTGCCCGGCCATGGATTTTTAAAAATAATCTTAGGGTAGAAAAGATCTTTTTAAGCATGAAACAAAATCTAGAAATCAAAGATTAATAAACATAACTATATAAAAATCTAAAAGTTCTGTTTAATGGAAAAAACACAAACAAAGTCAAGGGATAAATGACTAGAAAAAGTACAAGCATATGTAACACAGAAATGTTAATTTCCTTAATATATAAGAACTTTATTAAAAGTTCTTACAAATCAAAAATGAAAAAGTAAACAATCCAATAGAAAAATTGACAAAAAAACATAAATGGGCCAGGCACGGTGGCTCACACCTGTAATCCCAGCACTTTGGGAGGCCGAGGTGAGTGAATCACCTGAGGTCAGGAGTTAGAGACCAGCCTGGCCAACATGGCGAAACCCTGTCTCTACTAAAAATACAAAAAAATTAGCCAGGCGTGGTAGCACATTCCTGTAGTCCCAACTACTCAGGAGGCCGAGGCAGGAGAACCACTTGAACCTAGGAGGCAGAGGTTGCAGTGAGCCGAGATCATGCCACTGCACTCTAGCCTGGGTGACAGGGTGAGACTCTGTCTCAAAAATAAATAAATAAATAAATAAATGGGCAATTCATTAGGAAACAAATACAAATGGCAAGTAACCATATGAAAAGATGACAAATTCAAGACACACAAATTAAAATGAGACGTAATTTTCACTAACAAAAAAAAATTATTTTTTTAGGCCAGGTGCAGTGGCTCACACCTGTAATCTTAGCACTATGGGAGACCGAGGTGGGTGGATCACCTGAGGTCAGGAATTAGAGACCAGCCTGGCCAACATGGTGAAACCCTGTCTCTACTAATAAATACAAAAATTAGCCAGGCATGGTGGCGCATGCCTGTAGTCCCATCTACTTGGGAGGCTGAGGCAGGGAAATCTCTTGAACCCAGGAGGTGGAGGTTGCAGTGAGCCAAGATCGTGCCACTGTACTCCAGCCTGGGTGACAGAACGTAACTCAGTCTCAAAAAATATATAAATAAATATATATATATATTTAGACATGGGATCCTGCTCTGTCGCCCAGGCTAGAGTATGGCATCTATTCACAGGCAAAATCAAAGTGTGGTACAGCCTCAAACTCCTGGGCTCAAAGGACTGTTCTGGGACTTCAGCTTTCCATGTAGCTGGGACTACCAGTCCATGCCAGTGCTTCCAGCTAACAATAAATGTTTTATAAAACCCAGTTTGGGCCGGAAAATAGAAATGTAAATTAATACAACTTCTCTGGTGGATAGTCTGGCAATACTTATCAAAATCTCCAATTCATAATGCATTGACTCAGCGATTTCAATTCCAGGAATTTATCTTACAAATGTACAGGAACAAGTTTACAAAGACATACCAAAATGGCTGGTGTACCATTTTTTGAAACAGCAAAAAACTAAAAACAACCTAAATGTCCAGCATTAAGATACAGTCATACACACACATAATATAAATCTTCATATATACATAAAATCTTCCTGAAAGTTACACAAGAAATTGCTATCAGTGGATATCATGAGGGAGTTAAGATTGGGAAAGAGGGCCGGGCGTGGTGGCTCACACCTGTAATCCCAGCACTTTGGGAGGCCGAGGCGGTTGGATCACAAGGTCAGGAAATCTAGACCATCCTGGCTAACACGGTGAAACCCCGTCTCTACTAAAAAATACAAAAAATGAGTGGGGCATGGTGGCAGGTGCCTGTAGTCCCAGCTACTTGGGAGGCTGAGGCAGGAGAATGGCATGAACCCAGGTGGCAGAGCTTGCAGTGAGCCGAGATCTCGCCATTGCACTCATCTGGGCCACAGAGCGAGACTCCGTCTCAAAAAAAAAAAGACTGGGAAAGGGGAATAAAATTTCACTTCATCATATACCCTTTTATACAGTTTAAGCTTATTCTTCCCATATGCATCCATTTCAAATTTTTAACAGGTGATAATTTTAATAGTATTAGGTTGGTGCAAAAGTAAGTGCAGTTTTTGCCATTATTTTTACTTTTGCACCAACCTAATAATTGTTTTAAAAGACTTTTCTCAGAATATATACCAATTCAAAATAAACTTTGCCTATGGTTGAGAAGGGTAAGGGATAAGACCAAGGCTAGAGAATAATGACGACTTGAACATAGATCTTTTTGTTTTAATACAAAAAAGACAATGAAAGTCTGACAAAATGTTAATAGTTGCCAATTCTGGGTTTATTTGACATATTACTCTTTTACTCTTCTATATTTTTTATATCTCTCAAAATAAAAAGTATAATTAAGAGATAAACAGTTTTTTAAAAAATCTTTCCTTCACCCTACATCTCTCTTCAGTTCCTGCCAATATGTATTGACCCATTCAGTCTCAAACTTTTTGAAAGCATTGTCTACAGTCGTTTTTTTTCTAACTCTTGGACTTTCGTTCACTTGTCACCTCATGGTTAATTTCCACAACCCATCCACCCCACCTACCTAGACTACCCTCCCTAAGGTCACCAGTGACCTCTAGATTGCTCAAATCCAAGGATACTATCATGTTCATGTTTTTCCTGATCTCTCGGTAGCACAGTTGAAACTGTAACATGGTTGGCCACTCTTTCCTTCTTGAAACGCTCTCCTCTTGCCTGCCATGATACTATACTATCCAGGTTTCCTCCACTTTGGTCTCTCTTTCTCAGCTTCATTAGCCTTTCTCCCTCTACCCAGATTTTTAAGGTTGAAATTCCTCAGAGTATGATCCCTGGGTCTCTTCTCCACCTTTTCTCCTTAACTGATCACATTCATTCCCATGGCTTCAATTAAAATTGACAAAGCAATGACTTTCATATGTACAGTTTCAACTCAGACCTAAATTTTTAGCTCAAGATCAGTGTATCCAATGGGTTGCTTAATATATCCTTTGCAGGCACTCCACACTATTACAAAAACCACAGAAAAACAAACACTGCATGTTCTCACTCATAAGTGGGAGTTGAACAATGAGAACACATGGACACAGGGAGGGGAACATCACATACCAGGGCCTGTCGGGGGGTGGGGGGCTAGTGGAGGGATAACATTAGGAGAAATACCTAATGTAGGTGATGGGTTGATGCGTGCAGTAAACCACCAGGGCACGTGTATACCTATGTAACAAAACTGCACGTTCTGCCCATGTAACCCAGAACTTAAATTATAATAAAAAAAAAGAAAATATCCTTCTTTCTTTTTTTTTTTTTTTTTTTTGAGTCAGAGTTTCGCTCTTGTTGCCCAGGCTGGAGTGCAATGGTGCGATCTCAGCTCACTGCAACCTCCGCCTCCCGAGTTCAAGCGATTCTCCTGCCTCAGCCTCCCGAGTAGCTGGGATTACAGGTGTGCTCCACCACGCCCAGCTAATTTTGTATTTTTAGTAGAGACGGAGTTTCTCCATGTTGGTCAGGCTGGTCTTGAACTCCTGACCTAAGGTGATCCACCCGTCTCTCCTTCCCAAAGTTCTGAGATTACAGGCATGAGCCACCGTGCCCGCCCAAAAATATCCTTATTTCTAAAAACCCAAGCTAAAGTATTCAAGGGTAAAGTATCATGATGTCTAATTTTTAAAAAGCTAACATGACAAAATGTTAACCAAGGTGAATCTAAATGGTGGGTAAAGAAATGTTCATTGTGTTATTCCTGGGGAAAAAATAAGCTAAAACTACTAAATAGCAAGGACTATATCCTCTTAATTTTGTATCACCAGCATCTAACACACAGTCTAGTAAGATACATGTTTGTCAAGAGAATGTATAAATAAAAAGAAGCCCATTATTTTGAGATGTTAGGCTTTGGGTCCAGTAGAAATGGTGACTCCCTACACATTGCTGCCATCTTCTAAAATAATTAACATATGTAAAGCCTCTTCCACACTTCCCTGCACACAGTAGGCATTGAGTAAAAAATGTTAGTTCCCTTCCTTACTTCCATTCCTTTATCTCTGATACTTGTTAGACACATGACAAACGTCATTAAAATCCAACAACTCCATTGAAATTTCTCACATAATAGACAAAGCAAAAATGGCAAGTAATTGGGTTGAAACAGAGATGGAAATCCATTGAGTTAATCAGACTGAATGGACATTCATTTTGGATTAAACAGTGTGAGAAAAGCCCTAGCCTGATGATGGACATACAAGGCAGTTCTGGAATAGTAGCAGTATTAATAATAATAATTACAGCTGCTACTTTTTGAGCATTTTGTCTTTTTTTTTTTTTTGAAACGGAGTCTCACTCTGTCGCCCAGGCTGGAGTACAGTGGTGCGATCTCGGCTCACTGCAACCTCCGTCTCCGGGGTTCAAACAATTCTCCTGCCTCAGCCTACCGAGTAGCTGGGACTACAGGCACGTGCCACCACGCCTGGCTAATTTTTTGTATTTTTAGTAGAGATGGGGTTTCACTGTGTTAGCCAGGATGGTCTTGATCTGACCTCATGATCCGCCCTCCTCGGCCTCCCAAAGTGCTGGGATAACAGGCGTGAGCCACCACACCCCGCCAAGCACTTTATATCTTTTGTCTCACTGAATCTTCAAATGGCACACTACAGTTTGTATTATAATTATCCTCTTTTTTTTTAATTTTTTTAATTTAAGAGACAGGATCTTGCTCTGTCACCCAGGCTGCAGTGCAGTGGCACATTCATAGCTCACTGTAACCTGGGCTCAAGTGATCCTCCTGCCTTAGCCTCTGGAGTAGGTCAGATCACAAGCCTGTGCCACCACGCCCAGTTAATTTTTTAAAAAATTTTTTGTAGAGACAGGGTCTCACCATGCTGCACAGCCTTTTTTTTTTTTGAGATGAAGTCTCACTCTTGTCCCCCAGGCTGGAGTACAATGGCGTAATCTTGGCTCACTGCAACCTCCACCTCCCGAGTTCAAGCGATTCTCCTGCTTCAGCCTCCCGAGTAGCTGGGATTACAGGCGCCTGCCACCACACCCAGCTAATTTTTTGTATTTTTAGTAGAGATGGGGTTTCACCATGTTGGCCAGGCTGGTCTCGAACTCCTGACCTCAGGTGATCCGCCCACCTTGGCCTCCCAAAGTGCTGGGATTACAGGTGTGAGCCACCGCACCCGGCCTCACAGCCTGCTCATTTTTTAAGGTGAGGAAACCAAGCTACAGAGAAATAGCCAAAGACCAAATAAATATGTAGTACAGTTGGAATCCAAACTTACTGTAGAGCTCTTGCTCTTAACCACTACTTTATGTTCTCACCCATGATTCGATTCCATGCTCACATGGAGGGGTGGGGTTTGGTTCAGGCCACTGTTCTCAAAGATATGGTAGGCTTCCTTCTAGGCAAAATTATTATAGAGTGCTAAAGGGTCACTTAAAGCAGGCCAACTACATCAGGTAAAAACTGCTTACCTACAGAATAGATGGGCTTCTCTCCTGAAGTTCTAAACCTAAAAGGAGGGAGAAAGTATGTTCAATACAATTAGAAACCCATATTTTATTTGCATAGTTTGCAAAATTTATATTCTATCACTAAAGATGCATCAATGCTGTTTCCTTACTCCTCCTTTCCTTTCTTCCTTCCACAAACTTTAATAAGCACCTGATGTGTGCCAAAGTGCCACATCCTGAGAATGCAAATATAAGTAAGATGTCTCTATCCATGGTCTAGTTGGGACAGGTGCTGGTAAACGAATGTGAGCCACAATATAGTATTGATCCGGAACAGAAACGTACAAAATTAAACAGCACACAAAGGAAAGTATGGTCACTTCTACTAGGGAGGTGAAACTATTTGGAGGTGAGTTTTAAAAAACGAAGTGGCCGGGCGCAGCGGCTCACGCCTGTAATCCCAGCACTTTGGGAGGCCGAGGCGGGCAGATGACTTGAGGTCAAGGGTTCGAGACTAGCCTGCCCAATATGGCGAAACCCCATTTCTACTAAAAATACAAAAAATTACCCAGGTTTGGTGGTGGGCACCTGTAATCCCAGCTAATTGGGAGGCTGAGGCAGGAGAATCACCAGAACTCGGGAGGCAGAGGTTGCAGTAAGCCAACATTGTGCCACTGCACTCCAGCCTGGGTGACAAGAGCGAAACTCCATCTCAAAAAAAAAAAGAAAATAATACTACAATCTCATGGGACTGAAAATGTATCTTAAACTCTGAGTCAGTTTACTCTTTTGTAAAATGATATTTATATTTGTCTTGTAGTGTTTTTTGTGAAGATTAGAGATAACGAAAAATAGCTAGTATGGTGCCATAGGAGGTGCTTATCAAATAGTAGTCGACTGATTAAGATGGGATAATAGATTAAGATGGAAGGGGATACTATCACATTTGGGATTAAGAAAAAAAATAAGAAGATGGAAGGGAAACAAAGGGAGAAAGCCCTCAATAAATGTTAAGGACTCAAGAAATCATCCGGGATCATGAGTGCCGAGTAGTTCAGGAAGATATATGATACATTATTTTATATCCTATGGCTGTCACACAAAAGACATTTGGTGCATATTTGCTGCTGAACAGAGAAATAAACCACCA